>NC_135230.1:2185000-2485000 GCF_052324685.1 Brachyhypopomus gauderio | reverse complement strand
CAATACAACACACTCTACAACATTTAATAAATGAAGAGGTTACATACAGAGGTGAACCGAGCCCAGAAGTCCTGGTTGAAGTAGAGGGGCAAGGGGTCTAACTGCTCTAGAGTCTTTAGATTCCATGTTGATGGTTTTCTGAATCCAAAATAATACACAATAAAAAAGTTTTAGTATTAGGTTTTCCTATTTTTAATTTTAGTATATATTTTATATACTGTATATATATATAGTGATGGGCAGAGAGTGCAAAATAAAATGGAAGCGATCATGCCAAGTCTCTGGGGAAAATGAGGTTTTAATATAGAAAGTGAGCAAACCAAAAACCTGTGACCAGTTCCAAATGAAGGATACATTGACCAGCAGTCAACTGGTACAAAGACGACATATACACAAACAAACGACCCACAGGTAAGATGGATCATAGGCCCCGCCCACCTGAGGGACGAACACAATGCAAAAACAAGACAACTGCCGCTGTGGACAGGGGCGACCAGTAGGGGGCCTGCCGTACCGTGACACATATACTGTATATCTCTGTATATATATCCCACAGCACATATGCCCAAATGCTCACAAAAGTGGTTGCATTATTCAGACCATCAAAAGATTAAAAAATCCATAACATTTAAAACAAAGCTTTGGTTTTTGTTTGCAACTGAACATCATATCATTCTCCATAAAGTTGAATGTGTCTCACCCGTAGGGCGTTTTGCCACTGAAGAGCAGTGTCTGTATACCCGTGACCTGAGAGGCAGTCAGGTCTCCACAGTTCTTCAGCTTCTCTATGATGAGTGGGTCAGAGTTCTGGATGTAGGAGGAGTCTAGTGTGCAGACCATATTACCCAGAATTCCCACCTGACTGTTGCTCAGACTAAAGCCAGAAATACCCTAGAACAAAAAACACAATGTATATAAATAAGTTATATATAGGCATATTTTATATTTTAGTAGGTATTTAGATGTCAGGAATAGAGGGGCTACTTGCTGTGTGTATGTGGGGGGAGGTGTTACTAGGTATTTTGATATCAGGAATAGAGAGGACTGTTTGATGTGTTTGAGTCATTTCATTGCTCCATGGTTGGAGATTCATGGAACACGGATATTGGACATAGATACTGGATTTTAAATAAACTAATCAAAGTACTAATGTGAATAACTAGATGTGGTCACTCACTAGGTTATCGCACTGTGAATCTAGTATCTAGTATAGAATTTATGTGTGTCTATGAGTGTGTGTGTGTGTGTGTGTGTGTGTGTGTGTGTGTGTTTGAGTGCATGTGTGTGTTTGAGTGTGTGTGTGTGTGTGTGTGTGTGTGAGAGAGAGAGAGAGAGAGAGAGTGTGTGTGTGTTTGAGTGTATGTGTATGTTTGT
Organism: Brachyhypopomus gauderio; assembly: GCF_052324685.1. Classification (NCBI taxonomy): domain Eukaryota; kingdom Metazoa; phylum Chordata; class Actinopteri; order Gymnotiformes; family Hypopomidae; genus Brachyhypopomus; species Brachyhypopomus gauderio. The sequence goes on along the minus strand of NC_135230.1, from coordinate 2,483,626 downwards.
GTGTGTGAGTGTGTGTGTGAGAGAGAGTGTGTGTGTTTGAGTGTATGTGTGTGTGTGAGTGTGTGTGTGTGACAGTGTGTGTGTGAGAGTGAGTGTGTGTGTGAGAGAGAGAGAGAGTGTGAGAGTGTGTGTGTGTTTGTGTGTGTGTGTGAGTGTGTATGTGTGTGTGTGAGAGAGAGTGTGTGTGTTTACCAGACATTTCCGTGCATAGTTGAACAGAGTTTGATGTTTGTTGAGGACTCTGGATGGAATAGAGAAATCTGCTTCTCCAAGAAATATGAAATATGAGGTGCAGTCCTGCACTATGCCATAGCTACAAAACACACACACACACACACACACACACACACACACACACACACACACACACACACACACACACACACACACACAAACATTACAACACCAGGTGCAAACAAACATAAAGAATAATAAATATATCAAAAGTAACATGGTAAAATTAGAAATTGTGTCTGGATGTGTGTGTGTTACTCACTCGTAATAGAGAAGCATGTCAGGATGGACATCACTGAAGGTAAAAGATGAGTCGCCTTTCACATAGTTGTACATGCTGGTCAGCTGCAGTACAGAACACATTGTGAATCACAGAACTGTTACACCATTTCACACTGCTGTTACATGCCACTGCTACATTGTTAAACACCACTGGTACACCATTACATAACATACTGTTACATCAGGCCTCCTCTGTCATTTACTCCAAAATATCACCACAGCTAGAGTGCACCATCAGTTTGAACTTGAATGTTTATGGTCTTAGCTGTATTTACTGTACTGTTCTTATTGATATCAGACTGAATGTCGGCCTGTGTACCTGTGATTCTTGCAGAGGGATCTTGCTCCTGCCTGGAAGTGGACGACAGGCTTTCACCACCTGTTTGACTTTTGATACAGGGAAATCATGAACTGAGGTGCTGGAAAATCCCTGGAGTAATGACACTGGCAAACTGGAAACAGAAAACACACACACTTTGAAACTTTCTCTGAGTCATACACAGACTCGCATGTTGCATGAATACCCTAAGTGTGTGTGTGTGATAACATTGATCATGATGACGATCATGATGTGTGGTGTTTGTGTGTGTGTGTGTGTGTGTGTGATTTAACTTACCTTTCCATGTTATCGGTGACACTGGCCACTGTGTGAAACAAGACCGATGCCTAGCAAAAGAAAAAACAACAAATATTTGAATATTTATTTGATTTTGTTTTTACACAAAGCCCAAGACAGCTGGAAAGCACTACATCATGTATTAGTGTAAAAGTAATTACAATAAAATAAAAATGACCCACATCTATTTAGCATGTTAGTGTATATGTTTTATACCTGCTTTTTATTCCAGGACTTTGTGCTGATCAGTGAAACATCTACAGGCCTCAGAGCCACCAGCGTCATAGTAGGGATATACGAGGCCAGGACATCTGGAACATTCTCCACTCTCTTGTCTACAGAGATAATCTACATCCAGGGGTAGAAACACTTGTAATTTCACTTTACAAGAAAAGCTTTTAAGATGTTCTGGTCTAACTAGTAGCCAGCCTTTGATTAAAAGAGTATTTTTTTCCATAAACATATAAATGTAAGGAGAGCATTACCTACTTTATTCACCCAAATTACCTAATTAATTCAGATTATTAGTTCTAATTAATTCAGATTATTAGTTCTAATTAATTCAGATTATTAGCCCTCTGTTCTTTGTAGATGTCCCAATTTATGTGTGACGATGGGGTCGTGGTGAAGGATGAGACACGAATCCCTCTTGTGGCGACAGACGTCACTTTTATTTTTAAACAGATATTGCGCAATAGCGCACGATAAACACTCATACAAGCAGCACAACGTGCAGACATAGACAACGACGAGCACAGGACACTGCGCGAGTGCACATTAAATAGACAAACCACATTAACCCCACGTAATCACGAGACGATTCACAGGTGAGACTTATTAATCACACAACAAAACCCTAACCACGTATATACACAGACGCAGACAAAGCACGTAGACAACGTTTACACACGCCCAAAAGGGAGGGGCCGGGGTCCTCAACGTGACAGACGCCCCCTCCAAGGGCACTACCCGTCCCGGGGTGCCAACAGGACCGAGTGCCCCGAACCCACGACGATGGGCGGATCCGACGCGCTCAGTCCTGCGTCTGGGAGGTGACTGCCCTTGGTGAAGCGTCCGCCACGGACCGCCTAGAACACCCTCCCTGGGAAGACGGGGGAAAAGACGGGAGACACATTAAACGGAACATTCACAAACACACACACAGGCACGTTTACACAAAGTGGCACGAGAGGGAAAAATGGGTTAGGCACACAAACGGGGAGACTAACGAACACTGGTACACAAAAACATGAAACAGGGACCCAGCTATGCGCCAGGAGGAGAGCTAGGAGGGGAGAGAGGTCGGGAGCTGCAGGCGCTGCTACAGGGGATGTTCTTCCTCCAGCCTTTGCTGCGGACCCTCCGCTGGGTGCAGCGCGGCTGGCGGACGCGCCCGGTGCAGCGCGTCTGTCGCGCGCGCCCTGTGCAGCACGACCGTCGCACGCGCCCTGTGCAGCGCGGCCGTCGTACGCGCCCTGTGCAGCGCGGCTGTCGTACGCGCCCTGTACAGCGCGGCTGTCGTACGCGCCCTGTGGGCCGCAAGGGAGCTCCTCCTCTGTGTCCATCTCCTCCTCTGTGCCCCGGCTCCACTCCATGGACTGCTCCGGGCTGCCACCCCGGGAGCAGTCCATTGCACTTTCGCCGGAGCGGTCGGAGGATGGACACTTCACCGAACCCCCTTTCCTAGTCCCGACTGCTCTCTCAGAGGGAAGCGGACTCTCCTCCTCTCCCTCCAAATCGGAGCCTTCCTCCTCCTCCCCGTCTTCCTCTACGGTGGGAGAGAGACCTACGGGCGGAGGAAGGTAGTCCTCCTCCTCAAACTCCTCCTCCTCCTCGCCGTAGTCCTCGGGAACCGCGTCGCATACCGAGGGGGGGTAGGCCTCCTCCTCCTCGCCCACATAGTCAATGGTGGAGGCGTCGTCATCCGAAGAGGGGTAGGCCTCCTCCTCCTCGCCACCATAGTCAATGGTGGAGGCGTCGCCTACCGAAGGGGAATACGCCTCCTCTTCTTCCTGCTCCTCCCCCTCAGAATCCTCCTCCCCGAATTCCACCTCCGGGGTGGACGCGATTACGCCTACCTGCAGCGGCGAGGTGGCGCGAGAAGGAGCAAGGTGTCGCTCCCTCTATATACGCACCACCCCCTCGCGGAGCATCTCCGCCAGCTCGGGGTCCTTTAGTTCGAGCCCCCGGGCTGTGGCCAGTTGGTAGGCACACACCGGGTCCTTCTCCAGCTCCTCGACCGACGGTGTGGCTTCTTGGCACGGGGGGGTGTCCTCCTCCCGCTTTCTCTGTGCCAGAGTCGACGTAGAGCCGCGGCGCGAGGGGGAGGACGAAGCGTGGTGATGTCGTTTGCTTGGGCGCTTTGCCTTCTTCTGCCGGGTGGCGTAGCCAGGCATGATCTTGGTGTCTCAGGACGGCTCGTCGTTCTGTGACGATGGGGTCGTGGTGAAGGATGAGACACGAATCCCTCTTGTGGCGACAGACGTCACTTTTATTTTTAAACAGATATTGCGCAATAGCGCACGATAAACACTCATACAAGCAGCACAACGTGCAGACATAGACAACGACGAGCACAGGACACTGCGCGAGCGCACATTAAATAGACAAACCACATTAGCCCCACGTGATCACGAGACGATTCACAGGTGAGACTTATTAATCACACAACAAAACCCTAACCACGTATATACACGGACGCAGACAAAGCACGTGGACAACGTTTACACACGCCCAAAAGGGAGGGGCCGGGGTCCTCAACGTGACATTATGAACTGTACTGCTGTACTCTCACCAAAAGAAGAAAAGCTTTACATTTTGCTTTGAATCCTAAAAAGGAATTCTTGGCCTTAAAAAAATGTTTTAGGTAAATTAATTATTTTTATTTTGCTTGTTCCACTGTATGCAGTATATGTGATAGCCAATCTTTTATCTCAATGCACTCATTCAGAACTCTCTATCCTAGATTAGTTTAATCTTAGTTGGTTGACCTACTACTGATCCACATAGACCAATCCTAACCTAGAAGACCCCAATAAAACCATCTATATAGGTTTGATTTTAATAGATTTTTCAGAAATAATTAAAATTGTTGCTTATGCAGTTGTACAACAAAAACATAGATAATATTTACACTTAAATACACAGAGGCTAACTACAAACACATGCAACATATAACATTAACAAGACGAGAGACGGGTGAAATAAATAACGCTGACGAACACGTACACACCCAGATGCATGAATATAGACTATATTGCCAAAAGTATTCGCTCTCCCATCCAAACTATTGGAATCAGATGTTCCAATCACTTCCAATGCCGCAGGTGTACAATATTAAGCACCTTGGCATGTTTGGAGCCTTCCTCTTCCAACATGACTGAGCACCAGTGCACAAAGCAAACATGGATGACAGAGTCTGATGTGGATGAACTTGACAGGCCTGCACAGAGTCCTGACCTCAACCCAATAGAACATTTTTGGGATGAATTAAAGCGGAGACAGAGAATCAGGCCTTCTTGTCCAAAATCAGTATGTGACCTCACAAATGTGCTTCTGGAAGAATGTTCAAAGATCCCCATAAACACACTCCTAAACCTTGTGGACAGCCTTCCCAGAAGAGTTTAAGCTGTTCTAGCTTCAAAGGGTGGACCAACATCATATTGAACCCTATAGATTAGAAATGGGATGTCACTTAAGCTCATATGTGAGTCAAGGAAGGTGAGTGAAGGATACTTTTGGCAGTATAGTGTATATGCACACAGAGAATGCAGGAGGAGCCAGGGCCAACGTGACCATCCTGACATGGGACTCCCTCTAACTGCAATTATGTAAGATGGTCTCACAAGATTCAGTTCTAGGTAATTTAAAAATTATTTATTAATGTTGCTTCTGCCTGCACACTTTTACACATATGGTATCTGGTGACTTTTGTACTACTGGCATCTGTACTTAGTAGTGTGTATAATGACTATTAGAAGATAATAGAATGATTATAATGAATATAATAATTAGAATAATTATATTATTATAATAGAATGACTATTCAAACTCCCTGTTGCAGTTTCATTTTTGACTGACCCTAACAACCCAAACAGTAACCCTAACCCTACATTATATGACCTGTTTTCCATTCCAAAACCAATACACAGGGCTCACAGGACTTAGGAAATTAAGTCATTAAGGCCTTGCTATGAGGAATTATGGCTTCCATCAAGACAGAGGGCCCCTGTTTATGGTCTTTGCTGTTTTGCTTGATGCATTCCTAACCATAAAGCATCACCTTTGGAATTCACTAACCGATCCAGTTATAAAAACATATTTCCCAGCAAATCAGGGTGGTGCCCTTTATAATAATTCATTATTAATCAGTATTGCTACAGTAGCTTACATTTTCTGTATTGATTGTGTGAGTGCATATTTCATGTATATTTCTGGCAGGAATGATGGTGTTCAACAGAGGTTTCAGAATGTGTGTGCGTGCATGTTCCTGCATGTATGTGTGCATACTTTCTGAACAAATGTCTCTTGCAGAATCGTTGGTGCTATCTGAATGTTGTTGATGAATGTTGGATTCTGGGATACAGTCAGAATCTGAGAGGATGGAATGCTGGACAAGGTTGCTGTGGAAACACCTCCAATGGCTGTGCCCACAGCCAGAAGGGCAGAGGCACTGTTGATCTGTCAATCAAAAAATCCTGTTAGAATATATCTCTAAGATAACCAATAGTGGTTGTTATAGAGTTGCCCTGCTCCTTGTGCAAGGAGCATGTATTGTGTATGATGCTGTACTGTACACTTACACTGAAGCCTGCACTAACAACACTCTGGATGAGGGCGTTGGCCTGACCTTGGTTCCAGCCAGTGACCTTGCTGAGAATGGGGAAAGAACTGTTTATGACAGCAGGCGGTGTGGAGCGTATCTGTCCCTCTGTCAGGAAGATGCTTAGGTTGCCAAGTGACAGGATGATGGCTTGGGTCAAAGGATGAATGTTTGCTATTTCTGCAGCTAACGCCTGTGAGGAGAACAGGATTAAAACAAGATTAAAGGAAATTCACAATGCTGGTATAGAATAAATAAAATAATGATCAGCTGACTTGAAGAAATTACCTCTGGGCTGTTTGGATTAGTGGTAAGACTAGATGATGATGGTGTGGTAGGAGTAGTGCTGGTAGTGGTAGTGGCAGTAGAGGATGTTGATGGGGTGGTGGTAGTAAATGTAGTGGAAGGAAGACTAGATGATGATGGGGTAGAGGTGGGAGTAGTGATGGTAGTGATAATATCAGCAGAGGATGTTGATGAAGTGATGGTAGTGGAAGTTATAGTAGATGACGATGGGGTGCTAGTAGTGGTAGCAGTTGTGCTGGTAGTGGTAGAATCAGTAGAGGATGTAGATGGGGTAACGGTAGTGGAAGTTGTAGAGAATGTTGGCGTGATTGTAGATGGGGTGCTGGTAGTGGTAGAATCAGTAGCGGATGTAGATGAGGTTGTGGCAGTTAAAAGAGTGGTAGATGTTGATGGGGAGCTAGTAGTGTTAGTATCAATAGAGGCTATTGATGGGGTGTTGGTAGTGGTAGGAGTTGTACTGGCAGTGGTAGAATCAGTAGAGGATGTTGATGAGGTGTTGGCAGTTGAAGGAGTGGTAGATGATGACGGGGAGATGGTAGTGGTTGCAGTTTTGATGGTAGTGGTAGTATCAGTAGGGGATGTTGACGGGTTGCTGGTAGCTGTAGCAGTTGTGCTGGTAGTTGTAGATTCACTAAAGGATGTTGATTGGGTGAAGGTAATGGAAGTTGTAGTAGAGGATGTTGTTGGTGTGATTGTAGTTGAAGGAGAAGTAGATGATGATAGGGAGCTGGTAGTGGTTGCAGTTGTGCTGGTAGTGGTAGAATCAATAGAGGATGTTGATGAGGTGGTGGCAGTTGAAGGAGTGGTAGATGATGACGGGGAGATGGTAGTGGTTGCAGTTGTGATGGTAGTGGTAGTATCAGTAGGGGATGTTGACGGGTTGCTGGTAGCCGTAGCAGTTGTGCTGGTAGTGGTAGAATCAGTAGAGGATGTTGATGGGGTGATGGTAGTGGAAGTTGTAGTAGAGGATGTTGGCATGCCTGTAGTTGAAGGAGTAGTAGATGATGATGATGGGGAGCTGGTAGTGGTTACTGTTGTGCTGGCAGTGGTAGAATCAGTAGAGGATGTAAATGAGGTTGGAGCAGTAGAAGGAGTGGTAGATGTTGATGAAGTGCTGGTAGTGGAAGGAGTTGTGCTGGTAGTGGTAAAATCAATAGAGGATGTTGATGGGTTGATGGTACTGGAAGTTGTAGTAGAGGTTGTTGTTGGCTTGATTGTACTTGAAGGAGTAGTAGATGATGATGAGGTGCTGGTATCGGTTACAGTTGTGCTGGTAGTGGTAGAATCAGAAGAGGATGTTGATAAGGTGGTGGCAGTTGAAGGAGCAGTAGATGATGATGGGGTGCTGGATGTTGGAGCAGTTGTGCTGGTAGTGGTAGAATCAGTAGAGGATGTTGATGAGGTGGTGCCAGTTGAAGGAGTGATAGATGATGATGGGGTGCTGGTAGTGGTAGTATCAGTAGAGGATGTTGATGGGGTGATGGTAGTGGAAGTTGATGTAGAGAAGGTTGATGGAGTGATTGTTGTGGAAGGAGTAGTAGAGGATGTTGATGAGGTGGTGGCAGTTAAAGGAGTGATAGATGATGATGGTGTGCTGGTAGTGGTTTCTGTTGTGCTGGTAGTGGTATAATCAGTAGAGGATGTAGATGAGGTTGTGGCAGTTAAAGGAGTGGTAGATGATGAGAAGGTGTTGGTAGTAGTCGTATCAGTAGAGGATGTTGATGGGGTGATGGTAGTGGAAGTTGATGTAGAGAAGGTTGATGGAGTGATTGTTGTGGAAGGAGTAGTAGAGGATGTTGATGAGGTGGTGGCAGTTAAAGGAGTGATAGATGATGATGGGGAGTTGGTAGTGGTTTCTGTTGTGCTGGTAGTGGTAGAATCAGTAGAGGATGTAGATGAGGTTGTGGCAGTTAAAGGAGTCGTAGATGATGACAGGGTGCTGGTAGTGGTAGTATCAATAGAGGCTGTTGATGGGGAGTTGGTAGTGGCAGGTGTTGTGCTGGCAGTGGTAGAATCAGTAGAGGATGTTGATGAGTTGGTGGCAGTTGAAGGAGTGATAGATGATGACGGGGTGCTGGTAGTGGTTGCAGTTGTGCTGGTAGTGGTAGAATCAATAGAGGATGTTGATGGGGTGATGGTAGTGGAAGTTGTAGTGGAGGATGTTGTTGGTGTGATTGTAGTTGAATGAGCAGTAGATGATGATGGGGTGCTGGTAGTTGTAGCAGTTGTGCTGGTAGTAGTTGTATCAGTAGAGGATTTTGATGTGGTGGTTGTAATGGAAGGAGAAGTAGATGATGATGGGGTTTTTGTAGTTTTTGCAGTTGTGCTGGCAGTGGTAATATCAGTAGACAATGTTGATGGGGTGATGGAAGTGGAAGTTGTAGAGGTTGCTGTTGACTTGATTGTAGTTAAAAAAGCAGTAGATGATAAAGGCATGCTGGTAGTGGAAGGAGTAGTGCTGTTAGTGGTAGAATCATTAGAGGATGTTGATGTGGTCGTTGTAGTTGAAGGAGTAGTAGATGATGATGAGGTGCTGGTATCGTTTACAGTTGTGCTGGTAGTGGTAGAATCAATAGAGGATGTTGATGGGGTGATGGTAGTGGAAGTTGTAGTGGAGGATGTTGTTGGTGTGATTGTAGTTGAATGAGCAGTAGTTGATGATGGGGTGCTGGTAGTTTTTGCAATTGTGCTGGTAGTGGTAGTATCAGTAGATGATGTTGATGGGGTGTTGGTAGTGGAAGTTGTAGAGTTTGTTGTTGGCTTGATTGTAGTTGAAGGAGCAGTAGATGATGATGGGGTGCTGGTAGTGAAAGGAGTTGTGCTGGTAGTGGTAGAATCAGTAGAAGATGTTGATGGGGTGATGGTAGTGGAAGTTGTAGAGGTTGTTGGCTTGATTGTAGTTGAAGGAGCAGTAGATGATGGGGTGATGGTAGTGGAAGTTGTAGTGTAGGATGTTGTTGGTGTGATTGTAGTTGAAGGAGAAGTAGATGATGATAGGGAGCTGGTAGTGGTTGCAGTTGTGCTGGTAGTGGTAGAATCAATAGAGGATGTTGATGAGGTGGTGGCAGTTGAAGGAGTGGTAGATGATGACGGGGAGATGGTAGTGGTTGCAGTTGTGATGGTAGTGGTAGTATCAGTAGGGGATGTTGACGGGTTGCTGGTAGCCGTAGCAGTTGTGCTGGTAGTGGTAGAATCAGTAGAGGATGTTGATGGGGTGATGGTAGTGGAAGTTGTAGTAGAGGATGTTGGCATGCCTGTAGTTGAAGGAGTAGTAGATGATGATGATGGGGAGCTGGTAGTGGTTACTGTTGTGCTGGCAGTGGTAGAGTCAGTAGAGGATGTAAATGAGGTTGGAGCAGTAGAAGGAGTGGTAGATGTTGATGAAGTGCTGGTAGTGGAAGGAGTTGTGCTGGTAGTGGTAAAATCAATAGAGGATGTTGATGGGTTGATGGTACTGGAAGTTGTAGTAGAGGTTGTTGTTGGCTTGATTGTACTTGAAGGAGTAGTAGATGATGATGAGGTGCTGGTATCGGTTACAGTTGTGCTGGTAGTGGTAGAATCAGAAGAGGATGTTGATAAGGTGGTGGCAGTTGAAGGAGCAGTAGATGATGATGGGGTGCTGGATGTTGGAGCAGTTGTGCTGGTAGTGGTAGAATCAGTAGAGGATGTTGATGGGGTGGTGCCAGTTGAAGGAGTGATAGATGATGATGGGGTGCTGGTAGTGGTAGTATCAGTAGAGGATGTTGATGGGGTGATGGTAGTGGAAGTTGATGTAGAGAAGGTTGATGGAGTGATTGTTGTGGAAGGAGTAGTAGAGGATGTTGATGAGGTGGTGGCAGTTAAAGGAGTGATAGATGATGATGGGGAGTTGGTAGTGGTTTCTGTTGTGCTGGTAGTGGTAGAATCAGTAGAGGATGTAGATGAGGTTGTGGCAGTTAAAGGAGTCGTAGATGATGACAGGGTGCTGGTAGTGGTAGTATCAATAGAGGCTGTTGATGGGGAGTTGGTAGTGGCAGGTGTTGTGCTGGCAGTGGTAGAATCAGTAGAGGATGTTGATGAGTTGGTGGCAGTTGAAGGAGTGATAGATGATGACGGGGTGCTGGTAGTGGTTGCAGTTGTGCTGGTAGTGGTAGAATCAATAGAGGATGTTGATGGGGTGATGGTAGTGGAAGTTGTAGTGGAGGATGTTGTTGGTGTGATTGTAGTTGAATGAGCAGTAGATGATGATGGGGTGCTGGTAGTTGTAGCAGTTGTGCTGGTAGTAGTTGTATCAGTAGAGGATTTTGATGTGGTGGTTGTAATGGAAGGAGAAGTAGATGATGATGGGGTTTTTGTAGTTTTTGCAGTTGTGCTGGCAGTGGTAATATCAGTAGACAATGTTGATGGGGTGATGGAAGTGGAAGTTGTAGAGGTTGCTGTTGACTTGATTGTAGTTAAAAAAGCAGTAGATGATAAAGGCATGCTGGTAGTGGAAGGAGTAGTGCTGTTAGTGGTAGAATCATTAGAGGATGTTGATGTGGTCGTTGTAGTTGAAGGAGTAGTAGATGATGATGAGGTGCTGGTATCGTTTACAGTTGTGCTGGTAGTGGTAGAATCAATAGAGGATGTTGATGGGGTGATGGTAGTGGAAGTTGTAGTGGAGGATGTTGTTGGTGTGATTGTAGTTGAATGAGCAGTAGTTGATGATGGGGTGCTGGTAGTTTTTGCAATTGTGCTGGTAGTGGTAGTATCAGTAGATGATGTTGATGGGGTGTTGGTAGTGGAAGTTGTAGAGGTTGTTGGCTTGATTGTAGTTGAAGGAGCAGTAGATGATGATGGGGTGCTGGTAGTGAAAGGAGTTGTGCTGGTAGTGGTAGAATCAGTAGAAGATGTTGATGGGGTGATGGTAGTGGAAGTTGTAGAGGTTGTTGGCTTGATTGTAGTTGAAGGAGCAGTAGATGATGGGGTGATGGTAGTGGAAGTTGTAGTGTAGGATGTTGTTGGTGTGATTGTAGTTGAAGGAGAAGTAGATGATGATAGGGAGCTGGTAGTGGTTGCAGTTGTGCTGGTAGTGGTAGAATCAATAGAGGATGTTGATGAGGTGGTGGCAGTTGAAGGAGTGGTAGATGATGACGGGGAGATGGTAGTGGTTGCAGTTGTGATGGTAGTGGTAGTATCAGTAGGGGATGTTGACGGGTTGCTGGTAGCCGTAGCAGTTGTGCTGGTAGTGGTAGAATCAGTAGAGGATGTTGATGGGGTGATGGTAGTGGAAGTTGTAGTAGAGGATGTTGGCATGCCTGTAGTTGAAGGAGTAGTAGATGATGATGATGGGGAGCTGGTAGTGGTTACTGTTGTGCTGGCAGTGGTAGAGTCAGTAGAGGATGTAAATGAGGTTGGAGCAGTAGAAGGAGTGGTAGATGTTGATGAAGTGCTGGTAGTGGAAGGAGTTGTGCTGGTAGTGGTAAAATCAATAGAGGATGTTGATGGGTTGATGGTACTGGAAGTTGTAGTAGAGGTTGTTGTTGGCTTGATTGTACTTGAAGGAGTAGTAGATGATGATGAGGTGCTGGTATCGGTTACAGTTGTGCTGGTAGTGGTAGAATCAGAAGAGGATGTTGATAAGGTGGTGGCAGTTGAAGGAGCAGTAGATGATGATGGGGTGCTGGATGTTGGAGCAGTTGTGCTGGTAGTGGTAGAATCAGTAGAGGATGTTGATGGGGTGGTGCCAGTTGAAGGAGTGATAGATGATGATGGGGTGCTGGTAGTGGTAGTATCAGTAGAGGATGTTGATGGGGTGATGGTAGTGGAAGTTGATGTAGAGAAGGTTGATGGAGTGATTGTTGTGGAAGGAGTAGTAGAGGATGTTGATGAGGTGGTGGCAGTTAAAGGAGTGATAGATGATGATGGTGTGCTGGTAGTGGTTTCTGTTGTGCTGGTAGTGGTATAATCAGTAGAGGATGTAGATGAGGTTGTAGCAGTTAAAGGAGTGGTAGATGATGAGAAGGTGTTGGTAGTAGTCGTATCAGTAGAGGATGTTGATGGGGTGATGGTAGTGGAAGTTGATGTAGAGAAGGTTGATGGAGTGATTGTTGTGGAAGGAGTAGTAGAGGATGTTGATGAGGTGGTGGCAGTTAAAGGAGTGATAGATGATGATGGGGAGTTGGTAGTGGTTTCTGTTGTGCTGGTAGTGGTAGAATTAGTAGAGGATGTAGATGAGGTTGTGGCAGTTAAAGGAGTCGTAGATGATGACAGGGTGCTGGTAGTGGTAGTATCAATAGAGGCTGTTGATGGGGAGTTGGTAGTGGCAGGTGTTGTGCTGGCAGTGGTAGAATCAGTAGAGGATGTTGATGAGTTGGTGGCAGTTGAAGGAGTGATAGATGATGACGGGGTGCTGGTAGTGGTTGCAGTTGTGCTGGTAGTGGTAGAATCAATAGAGGATGTTGATGGGGTGATGGTAGTGGAAGTTGTAGTGGAGGATGTTGTTGGTGTGATTGTAGTTGAATGAGCAGTAGATGATGATGGGGTGCTGGTAGTTGTAGCAGTTGTGCTGGTAGTAGTTGTATCAGTAGAGGATTTTGATGTGGTGGTTGTAATGGAAGGAGAAGTAGATGATGATGGGGTTTTTGTAGTTTTTGCAGTTGTGCTGGCAGTGGTAATATCAGTAGACAATGTTGATGGGGTGATGGAAGTGGAAGTTGTAGAGGTTGCTGTTGACTTGATTGTAGTTAAAAAAGCAGTAGATGATAAAGGCATGCTGGTAGTGGAAGGAGTAGTGCTGTTAGTGGTAGAATCATTAGAGGATGTTGATGTGGTCGTTGTAGTTGAAGGAGTAGTAGATGATGATGAGGTGCTGGTATCGTTTACAGTTGTGCTGGTAGTGGTAGAATCAATAGAGGATGTTGATGGGGTGATGGTAGTGGAAGTTGTAGTGGAGGATGTTGTTGGTGTGATTGTAGTTGAATGAGCAGTAGTTGATGATGGGGTGCTGGTAATTTTTGCAATTGTGCTGGTAGTGGTAGTATCAGTAGATGATGTTGATGGGGTGTTGGTAGTGGAAGTTGTAGAGTTTGTTGTTGGCTTGATTGTAGTTGAAGGAGCAGTAGATGATGATGGGGTGCTGGTAGTAGAAGAAGTTGTGCTGCTAGTGGTAATATCATTAGACAATGTTGATGGGGTGATGGAAGTGGAAGTTGTAGAGGTTGTTGTTGGCTTGATTGTAGTTGAAGAAGCAGTAGATGATGAAGGGATGCTGGTAGTGGAAGGAGTTGTGCTGGTAGCGGTAGAATCAGAAGAGGATGTTGATGTGGTTGTTGTAGTAGAAGGAGTAGTAGATGATGATGGGGTGCTGGTAGTGGAAGAAGTTGTGCTGGTAGTGGTAGAATCAGTAGAGGATATTGATGGGGTGTTGGTAGTGGAAGTTGTAGTGGATGATGTTGGTGTGATTGTAGTTGAATGAGTAGTAGAAGATGATGGGGTGCTGGTAGGTTTTGCAGTTGTGCTGGTAGTGGTAATATCAGTAGACAATGTTGATGGGGTGATGGAAGTGGAAGTTGTAGAGGTTGTTGTTGGCTTGATTGTAGTTGAAGAAGCAGTAGATGATGAAGGCATGCTGGTAGTGGAAGGAATTGTGCTGGTAGTGGTGGTATCAGAAGATGATGTTGATGTGGTCGTTGTAGTGGAAGGAGTAGTAGATGATGATGGGGTGATGGTAGTGGAAGAAGTTGTGCTGGTAGTGGTAGAATCAGTAGACGATGTTGATGGGGTGATGGTAGTGGAAGTTTGAGAGGTTGCTGGCTTGATTGTAGTTGAAGGAGCAGTAGATGATGATGGGGTGCTGGTAGTAGAAGAAGTTGTGCTGCTAGTGGTAATATCATTAGACAATGTTGATGGTGTGATGGAAGTGGAAGTTGTAGAGGTTGTTGTTGGCTTGATTGTAGTTGAAGAAGCAGTAGATGATGAAGGGATGCTGGTAGTGGAAGGAGTTGTGCTGGTAGCGGTAGAATCAGAAGAGGATGTTGATGTGGTTGTTGTAGTAGAAGGAGTAGTAGATGATGATGGGGTGCTGGTAGTGGAAGAAGTTGTGCTGGTAGTGGTAGAATCAGTAGAGGATATTGATGGGGTGTTGGTAGTGGAAGTTGTAGTGGATGATGTTGGTGTGATTGTAGTTGAATGAGTAGTAGAAGATGATGGGGTGCTGGTAGGTTTTGCAGTTGTGCTGGTAGTGGTAATATCAGTAGACAATGTTGATGGGGTGATGGAAGTGGAAGTTGTAGAGGTTGTTGTTGGCTTGATTGTAGTTGAAGAAGCAGTAGATGATGAAGGCATGCTGGTAGTGGAAGGAATTGTGCTGGTAGTGGTGGTATCAGAAGATGATGTTGATGTGGTCGTTGTAGTGGAAGGAGTAGTAGATGATGATGGGGTGATGGTAGTGGAAGAAGTTGTGCTGGTAGTGGTAGAATCAGTAGACGATGTTGATGGGGTGATGGTAGTGGAAGTTTGAGAGGTTGCTGGCTTGATTGTAGTTGAAGGAGCAGTAGATGATGATGGGGTGCTGGTAGTAGAAGAAGTTGTGCTGCTAGTGGTAATATCATTAGACAATGTTGATGGTGTGATGGAAGTGGAAGTTGTAGAGGTTGTTGTTGGCTTGATTGTAGTTGAAGAAGCAGTAGATGATGAAGGGATGCTGGTAGTGGAAGGAGTTGTGCTGGTAGCGGTAGAATCAGAAGAGGATGTTGATGTGGTTGTTGTAGTAGAAGGAGTAGTAGATGATGATGGGGTGCTGGTAGTGGAAGAAGTTGTGCTGGTAGTGGTAGAATCAGTAGAGGATATTGATGGGGTGTTGGTAGTGGAAGTTGTAGTGGATGATGTTGGTGTGATTGTAGTTGAATGAGTAGTAGAAGATGATGGGGTGCTGGTAGGTTTTGCAGTTGTGCTGGTAGTGGTAATATCAGTAGACAATGTTGATGGGGTGATGGAAGTGGAAGTTGTAGAGGTTGTTGTTGGCTTGATTGTAGTTGAAGAAGCAGTAGATGATGAAGGCATGCTGGTAGTGGAAGGAATTGTGCTGGTAGTGGTGGTATCAGAAGATGATGTTGATGTGGTCGTTGTAGTGGAAGGAGTAGTAGATGATGATGGGGTGATGGTAGTGGAAGAAGTTGTGCTGGTAGTGGTAGAATCAGTAGACGATGTTGATGGGGTGATGGTAGTGGAAGTTTGAGAGGTTGCTGGCTTGATTGTAGTTGAAGGAGCAGTAGATGATGATGGGGTGCTGGTAGTAGAAGAAGTTGTGCTGCTAGTGGTAATATCATTAGACAATGTTGATGGGGTGATGGAAGTGGAAGTTGTAGAGGTTGTTGTTGGCTTGATTGTAGTTGAAGAAGCAGTAGATGATGAAGGGATGCTGGTAGTGGAAGGAGTTGTGCTGGTAGCGGTAGAATCAGAAGAGGATGTTGATGTGGTTGTTGTAGTAGAAGGAGTAGTAGATGATGATGGGGTGCTGGTAGTGGAAGAAGTTGTGCTGGTAGTGGTAGAATCAGTAGAGGATATTGATGGGGTGTTGGTAGTAGAAGTTGTAGTGGATGATGTTGGTGTGATTGTAGTTGAATGAGTAGTAGAAGATGATGGGGTGCTGGTAGGTTTTGCAGTTGTGCTGGTAGTGGTAATATCAGTAGACAATGTTGATGGGGTGATGGAAGTGGAAGTTGTAGAGGTTGTTGTTGGCTTGATTGTAGTTGAAGAAGCAGTAGATGATGAAGGCATGCTGGTAGTGGAAGGAATTGTGCTGGTAGTGGTGGTATCAGAAGATGATGTTGATGTGGTCGTTGTAGTGGAAGGAGTAGTAGATGATGATGGGGTGATGGTAGTGGAAGAAGTTGTGCTGGTAGTGGTAGAATCAGTAGACGATGTTGATGGGGT
This sequence comes from Brachyhypopomus gauderio, assembly GCF_052324685.1. Lineage (NCBI taxonomy): Eukaryota > Metazoa > Chordata > Actinopteri > Gymnotiformes > Hypopomidae > Brachyhypopomus > Brachyhypopomus gauderio. Next base: position 2,467,472 of record NC_135230.1, on the reverse strand, counting down.
GATGGTAGTGGAAGTTTGAGAGGTTGCTGGCTTGATTGTAGTTGAAGGAGCAGTAGATGATGATGGGGTGCTGGTAGTAGAAGAAGTTGTGCTGCTAGTGGTAATATCATTAGACAATGTTGATGGGGTGATGGAAGTGGAAGTTGTAGAGGTTGTTGTTGGCTTGATTGTAGTTGAAGAAGCAGTAGATGATGAAGGGATGCTGGTAGTGGAAGGAGTTGTGCTGGTAGCGATAGAATCAGAAGAGGATGTTGATGTGGTTGTTGTAGTAGAAGGAGTAGTAGATGATGATGGGGTGCTGGTAGTGGAAGAAGTTGTGCTGGTAGTGGTAGAATCAGTAGAGGATATTGATGGGGTGTTGGTAGTGGAAGTTGTAGTGGATGATGTTGGTGTGATTGTAGTTGAATGAGTAGTAGATGATGATGGGGTGCTGGTAGGTTTTGCAGTTGTGCTGGTAGTGGTAATATCAGTAGACAATGTTGATGGGGTGATTGAAGTGGAAGTTGTAGAGGTTGTTGTTGGCTTGATTGTAGTTGAAGAAGCAGTAGATGATGAAGGCATGCTGGTAGTGGAAGGAATTGTGCTGGTAGTGGTGGTATCAGAAGATGATGTTGATGTGGTCGTTGTAGTGGAAGGAGTAGTAGATGATGATGGGGTGATGGTAGTGGAAGAAGTTGTGCTGGTAGTGGTAGAATCAGTAGACGATGTTGATGGGGTGATGGTAGTGGAAGTTTGAGAGGTTGCTGGCTTGATTGTAGTTGAAGGAGCATTAGATGATGATGGGGTGCTGGTAGTAGAAGTTGTGCTGCTAGTGGTAATATCATTAGACAATGTTGATGGGGTGATGGAAGTGGAAGTTGTAGAGGTTGTTGTTGGCTTGATTGTAGTTGAAGAAGCAGTAGATGATGAAGGGATGCTGGTAGTGGAAGGAGTTGTGCTGGTAGCGGTAGAATCAGAAGAGGATGTTGATGTGGTTGTTGTAGTAGAAGGAGTAGTAGATGATGATGGGGTGCTGGTAGTGGAAGAAGTTGTGCTGGCAGTGGTAGAATCAGTAGAGGATATTGATGGGGTGTTGGTAGTGGAAGTTGTAGTGGATGATGTTGGTGTGATTGTAGTTGAATGAGTAGTAGATGATGATGGGGTGCTGGTAGGTTTTGCAGTTGTGCTGGTAGTGGTAATATCAGTAGACAATGTTGATGGGGTGATGGAAGTGGAAGTTGTAGAGGTTGTTGTTGGCTTGATTGTAGTTGAAGAAGCAGTAGATGATGAAGGCATGCTGGTAGTGGAAGGAATTGTGCTGGTAGTGGTGGTATCAGAAGATGATGTTGATGTGGTCGTTGTAGTGGAAGGAGTAGTAGATGATGATGGGGTGATGGTAGTGAAAGAAGTTGTGCTGGTAGTGGTAGAATCAGTAGACGATGTTGATGGGGTGATGGTAGTGGAAGTTTGAGAGGTTGCTGGCTTGATTGTAGTTGAAGGAGCAGTAGATGATGATGGGGTGCTGGTAGTAGAAGAAGTTGTGCTGCTAGTGGTAATATCATTAGACAATGTTGATGGGGTGATGGAAGTGGAAGTTGTAGAGGTTGTTGTTGGCTTGATTGTAGTTGAAGAAGCAGTAGATGATGAAGGCATGCTGGTAGTGGAAGGAGTTGTGCTGGTAGCGGTAGAATCAGAAGAGGATGTTGATGTGGTTGTTGTAGTAGAAGGAGTAGTAGATGATGATGGGGTGCTGGTAGTGGAAGAAGTTGTGCTGGTAGTGGTAGAATCAGTAGAGGATATTGATGGGGTGTTGGTAGTGGAAGTTGTAGTGGATGATGTTGGTGTGATTGTAGTTGAATGAGTAGTAGATGATGATGGGGTGCTGGTAGGTTTTGCAGTTGTGCTGGTAGTGGTAATATCAGTAGACAATGTTGATGGGGTGATGGAAGTGGAAGTTGTAGAGGTTGTTGTTGGCTTGATTGTAGTTGAAGAAGCAGTAGATGCTGAAGTCATGCTGGTAGTGGAATCAGTTGTGCTGCTAGTGTTAGAATCAGTAGACATTGTTGGTGTGATTGTAGTTGAATGAGTAGTAGATGATGATGGGGTGCTGGTAGTTTTTGCAATTGTGCTGGTAGTGGAAGTATCAGTAGACGATGTTGATGGGGTGATGGAAGTGGAAGTTGTAGAGGTTGTTGTTGGCTTGATTGTAGTTGAAGAAGCAGTAGATGATGAAGGGATGCTGGTAGTGGAAGGAGTTGTGCTGGTAGCGGTAGAATCAGAAGAGGATGTTGTTGGTGTGATCGTAGTTGAATGAGTAGTAGATGATGGTGGGCTGGTAGTTGTCGCAGTTGTGCTGGTAGTGGTTGTATCAGTAGAGGATTTTGATGTGGTCGTTGTAGTGGAAGGAGAAGTAGATGATGATGGGGTGCTGGGAGTTTTAGCAGTTGTGCTGGTAGTGGAAATATCAGTAGACAATGTTGATGGGGTGATGGAAGTGGAATTTGTAGAGGTTGTTGTTGGCTTGATTGTAGTTGAAGAAGCAGTAGATGATGAAGGCATGCTGGTAGTGGAAGGAGTTGTGCTGGTAGCGGTAGAATCAGAAGAGGATGTTGATGTGGTTGTTGTAGTAGAAGGAGTAGTAGATGATGATGGGGTGATGGTAGTGGAAGAAGTTGTGCTGGTAGTGGTAGAATCAGTAGACGATGTTGATGGGGTGATGGTAGTGGAAGTTTGAGAGGTTGCTGGCTTGATTGTAATTGAAGGAGCAGTAGATGATGATGGGGTGCTGGTAGTAGAAGAAGTTGTGCTGCTAGTGGTAATATCATTAGACAATGTTGATGGGGTGATGGAAGTGGAAGTTGTAGAGGTTGTTGTTGGCTTGATTGTAGTTGAAGAAGCAGTAGATGATGAAGGGATGCTGGTAGTGGAAGGAGTTGTGCTGGTAGCGGTAGAATCAGAAGAGGATGTTGATGTGGTTGTTGTAGTAGAAGGAGTAGTAGATGATGATGGGGTGCTGGTAGTGGAAGAAGTTGTGCTGGTAGTGGTAGAATCAGTAGAGGATATTGATGGGGTGTTGGTAGTGGAAGTTGTAGTGGATGATGTTGGTGTGATTGTAGTTGAATGAGTAGTAGATGATGATGGGGTGCTGGTAGGTTTTGTAGTTGTGCTGGTAGTGGTAATATCAGTAGACAATGTTGATGGGGTGATGGAAGTGGAAGTTGTAGAGGTTGTTGTTGGCTTGATTGTAGTTGAAGAAGCAGTAGATGATGAAGGCATGCTGGTAGTGGAAGGAATTGTGCTGGTAGTGGTGGTATCAGAAGATGATGTTGATGTGGTCGTTGTAGTGGAAGGAGTAGTAGATGATGATGGGGTGATGGTAGTGGAAGAAGTTGTGCTGGTAGTGGTAGAATCAGTAGACGATGTTGATGGGGTGATGGTAGTGGAAGTTTGAGAGGTTGCTGGCTTGATTGTAGTTGAAGGAGCATTAGATGATGATGGGGTGCTGGTAGTAGAAGAAGTTGTGCTGCTAGTGGTAATATCATTAGACAATGTTGATGGGGTGATGGAAGTGGAAGTTGTAGAGGTTGTTGTTGGCTTGATTGTAGTTGAAGAAGCAGTAGATGATGAAGGGATGCTGGTAGTGGAAGGAGTTGTGCTGGTAGCGGTAGAATCAGAAGAGGATGTTGATGTGGTTGTTGTAGTAGAAGGAGTAGTAGATGATGATGGGGTGCTGGTAGTGGAAGAAGTTGTGCTGGTAGTGGTAGAATCAGTAGAGGATATTGATGGGGTGTTGGTAGTGGAAGTTGTAGTGGATGATGTTGGTGTGATTGTAGTTGAATGAGTAGTAGAAGATGATGGGGTGCTGGTAGGTTTTGCAGTTGTGCTGGTAGTGGTAATATCAGTAGACAATGTTGATGGGGTGATGGAAGTGGAAGTTGTAGAGGTTGTTGTTGGCTTGATTGTAGTTGAAGAAGCAGTAGATGATGAAGGCATGCTGGTAGTGGAAGGAATTGTGCTGGTAGTGGTGGTATCAGAAGATGATGTTGATGTGGTCGTTGTAGTGGAAGGAGTAGTAGATGATGATGGGGTGATGGTAGTGGAAGAAGTTGTGCTGGTAGTGGTAGAATCAGTAGACGATGTTGATGGGGTGATGGTAGTGGAAGTTTGAGAGGTTGCTGGCTTGATTGTAGTTGAAGGAGCAGTAGATGATGATGGGGTGCTGGTAGTAGAAGAAGTTGTGCTGCTAGTGGTAATATCATTAGACAATGTTGATGGGGTGATGGAAGTGGAAGTTGTAGAGGTTGTTGTTGGCTTGATTGTAGTTGAAGAAGCAGTAGATGATGAAGGGATGCTGGTAGTGGAAGGAGTTGTGCTGGTAGCGGTAGAATCAGAAGAGGATGTTGATGTGGTTGTTGTAGTAGAAGGAGTAGTAGATGATGATGGGGTGCTGGTAGTGGAAGAAGTTGTGCTGGTAGTGGTAGAATCAGTAGAGGATATTGATGGGGTGTTGGTAGTGGAAGTTGTAGTGGATGATGTTGGTGTGATTGTAGTTGAATGAGTAGTAGATGATGATGGGGTGCTGGTAGGTTTTGCAGTTGTGCTGGTAGTGGTAATATCAGTAGACAATGTTGATGGGGTGATGGAAGTGGAAGTTGTAGAGGTTGTTGTTGGCTTGATTGTAGTTGAAGAAGCAGTAGATGATGAAGGCATGCTGGTAGTGGAAGGAATTGTGCTGGTAGTGGTGGTATCAGAAGATGAAGTTGATGTGGTCGTTGTAGTGGAAGGAGTAGTAGATGATGATGGGGTGATGGTAGTGGAAGAAGTTGTGCTGGTAGTGGTAGAATCAGTAGACGATGTTGATGGGGTGATGGTAGTGGAAGTTTGAGAGGTTGCTGGCTTGATTGTAGTTGAAGGAGCAGTAGATGATGATGGGGTGCTGGTAGTAGAAGAAGTTGTGCTGCTAGTGGTAATATCATTAGACAATGTTGATGGGGTGATGGAAGTGGAAGTTGTAGAGGTTGTTGTTGGCTTGATTGTAGTTGAAGAAGCAGTAGATGATGAAGGGATGCTGGTAGTGGAAGGAGTTGTGCTGGTAGCGGTAGAATCAGAAGAGGATGTTGATGTGGTTGTTGTAGTAGAAGGAGTAGTAGATGATGATGGGGTGCTGGTAGTGGAAGAAGTTGTGCTGGTAGTGGTAGAATCAGTAGAGGATATTGATGGGGTGTTGGTAGTGGAAGTTGTAGTGGATGATGTTGGTGTGATTGTAGTTGAATGAGTAGTAGATGATGATGGGGTGCTGGTAGGTTTTGCAGTTGTGCTGGTAGTGGTAATATCAGTAGACAATGTTGATGGGGTGATGGAAGTGGAAGTTGTAGAGGTTGTTGTTGGCTTGATTGTAGTTGAAGAAGCAGTAGATGATGAAGGCATGCTGGTAGTGGAAGGAATTGTGCTGGTAGTGGTGGTATCAGAAGATGATGTTGATGTGGTCGTTGTAGTGGAAGGAGTAGTAGATGATGATGGGGTGCTGGTAGTGGAAGAAGTTGTGCTGGTAGTGGTAGAATCAGTAGACGATGTTGATGGGGTGATGGTAGTGGAAGTTTGAGAGGTTGCTGGCTTGATTGTAGTTGAAGGAGCAGTAGATGATGATGGGGTGCTGGTAGTAGAAGAAGTTGTGCTGCTAGTGGTAATATCATTAGACAATGTTGATGGGGTGATGGAAGTGGAAGTTGTAGAGGTTGTTGTTGGCTTGATTGTAGTTGAAGAAGCAGTAGATGATGAAGGGTTGCTGGTAGTGGAAGGAGTTGTGCTGGTAGCGGTAGAATCAGAAGAGGATGTTGATGTGGTTGTTGTAGTAGAAGGAGTAGTAGATGATGATGGGGTGCTGGTAGTGGAAGAAGTTGTGCTGGTAGTGGTAGAATCAGTAGAGGATATTGATGGGGTGTTGGTAGTGGAAGTTGTAGTGGATGATGTTGGTGTGATTGTAGTTGAATGAGTAGTAGATGATGATGGGGTGCTGGTAGGTTTTGCAGTTGTGCTGGTAGTGGTAATATCAGTAGACAATGTTGATGGGGTGATGGAAGTGGAAGTTGTAGAGGTTGTTGTTGGCTTGATTGTAGTTGAAGAAGCAGTAGATGATGAAGGCATGCTGGTAGTGGAAGGAATTGTGCTGGTAGTGGTGGTATCAGAAGATGATGTTGATGTGGTCGTTGTAGTGGAAGGAGTAGTAGATGATGATGGGGTGCTGGTAGTGGAAGAAGTTGTGCTGGTAGTGGTAGAATCAGTAGACGATGTTGATGGGGTGATGGTAGTGGAAGTTTGAGAGGTTGCTGGCTTGATTGTAGTTGAAGGAGCAGTAGATGATGATGGGGTGCTGGTAGTAGAAGAAGTTGTGCTGCTAGTGGTAATATCATTAGACAATGTTGATGGGGTGATGGAAGTGGAAGTTGTAGAGGTTGTTGTTGGCTTGATTGTAGTTGAAGAAGCAGTAGATGATGAAGGGTTGCTGGTAGTGGAAGGAGTTGTGCTGGTAGCGGTAGAATCAGAAGAGGATGTTGATGTGGTTGTTGTAGTAGAAGGAGTAGTAGATGATGATGGGGTGCTGGTAGTGGAAGAAGTTGTGCTGGTAGTGGTAGAATCAGTAGAGGATATTGATGGGGTGTTGGTAGTGGAAGTTGTAGTGGATGATGTTGGTGTGATTGTAGTTGAATGAGTAGTAGATGATGATGGGGTGCTGGTAGGTTTTGCAGTTGTGCTGGTAGTGGTAATATCAGTAGACAATGTTGATGGGGTGATGGCAGTGGAAGTTGTAGAGGTTGTTGTTGGCTTGATTGTAGTTGAAGAAGCAGTAGATGATGAAGGCATGCTGGTAGTGGAAGGAATTGTGCTGGTAGTGGTGGTATCAGAAGATGAAGTTGATGTGATCGTTGTAGTGGAAGGAGTAGTAGATGATGATGGGGTGATGGTAGTGGAAGAAGTTGTGCTGGTAGTGGTAGAATCAGTAGACGATGTTGATGGGGTGATGGTAGTGGAAGTTTGAGAGGTTGCTGGCTTGATTGTAGTTGAAGGAGCAGTAGATGATGATGGGGTGCTGGTAGTAGAAGAAGTTGTGCTGCTAGTGGTAATATCATTAGACAATGTTGATGGGGTGATGGAAGTGGAAGTTGTAGAGGTTGTTGTTGGCTTGATTGTAATTGAAGAAGCAGTAGATGATGAAGGGATGCTGGTAGTGGAAGGAGTTGTGCTGGTAGCGGTAGAATCAGAAGAGGATGTTGATGTGGTTGTTGTAGAAGGAGTAGTAGATGATGATGGGGTGCTGGTAGTGGAAGAAGTTGTGCTGGTAGTGGTAGAATCAGTAGAGGATATTGATGGGGTGTTGGTAGTGGAAGTTGTAGTGGATGATGTTGGTGTGATTGTAGTTGAATGAGTAGTAGATGATGATGGGGTGCTGGTAGGTTTTGCAGTTGTGCTGGTAGTGGTAATATCAGTAGACAATGTTGATGGGGTGATGGAAGTGGAAGTTGTAGAGGTTGTTGTTGGCTTGATTGTAGTTGAAGAAGCAGTAGATGATGAAGGCATGCTGGTAGTGGAAGGAATTGTGCTGGTAGTGGTGGTATCAGAAGATGATGTTGATGTGGTCGTTGTAGTGGAAGGAGTAGTAGATGATGATGGGGTGATGGTAGTGGAAGAAGTTGTGCTGGTAGTGGTAGAATCAGTAGACGATGTTGATGGGGTGATGGTAGTGGAAGTTTGAGAGGTTGCTGGCTTGATTGTAGTTGAAGGAGCAGTAGATGATGATGGGGTGCTGGTAGTAGAAGAAGTTATGCTGCTAGTGGTAATATCATTAGACAATGTTGATGGGGTGATGGAAGTGGAAGTTGTAGAGGTTGTTGTTGGCTTGATTGTAGTTGAAGAAGCAGTAGATGATGAAGGGATGCTGGTAGTGGAAGGAGTTGTGCTGGTAGCGGTAGAATCAGAAGAGGATGTTGATGTGGTTGTTGTAGTAGAAGGAGTAGTAGATGATGATGGGGTGCTGGTAGTGGAAGAAGTTGTGCTGGTAGTGGTAGAACCAGTAGAGGATATTGATGGGGTGTTGGTAGTGGAAGTTGTAGTGGATGATGTTGGTGTGATTGTAGTTGAATGAGTAGTAGATGATGATGGGGTGCTGGTAGGTTTTGCAGTTGTGCTGGTAGTGGTAATATCAGTAGACAATGTTGATGGGGTGATGGAAGTGGAAGTTGTAGAGGTTGTTGTTGGCTTGATTGTAGTTGAAGAAGCAGTAGATGATGAAGGCATGCTGGTAGTGGAAGGAATTGTGCTGGTAGTGGTGGTATCAGAAGATGATGTTGATGTGGTTGTTGTAGTGGAAGGAGTAGTAGATGATGATGGGGTGCTGGTAGTGGAAGAAGTTGTGCTGGTAGTGGTAGAATCAGTAGACGATGTTGATGGGGTGATGGTAGTGGAAGTTTGAGAGGTTGCTGGCTTGATTGTAGTTGAAGGAGCAGTAGATGATGATGGGGTGCTGGTAGTAGAAGAAGTTGTGCTGCTAGTGGTAATATCATTAGACAATGTTGATGGGGTGATGGAAGTGGAAGTTGTAGAGGTTGTTGTTGGCTTGATTGTAGTTGAAGAAGCAGTAGATGATGAAGGGTTGCTGGTAGTGGAAGGAGTTGTGCTGGTAGCGGTAGAATCAGAAGAGGATGTTGATGTGGTTGTTGTAGTAGAAGGAGTAGTAGATGATGATGGGGTGCTGGTAGTGGAAGAAGTTGTGCTGGTAGTGGTAGAATCAGTAGAGGATATTGATGGGGTGTTGGTAGTGGAAGTTGTAGTGGATGATGTTGGTGTGATTGTAGTTGAATGAGTAGTAGATGATGATGGGGTGCTGGTAGGTTTTGCAGTTGTGCTGGTAGTGGTAATATCAGTAGACAATGTTGATGGGGTGATGGCAGTGGAAGTTGTAGAGGTTGTTGTTGGCTTGATTGTAGTTGAAGAAGCAGTAGATGATGAAGGCATGCTGGTAGTGGAAGGAATTGTGCTGGTAGTGGTGGTATCAGAAGATGAAGTTGATGTGATCGTTGTAGTGGAAGGAGTAGTAGATGATGATGGGGTGATGGTAGTGGAAGAAGTTGTGCTGGTAGTGGTAGAATCAGTAGACGATGTTGATGGGGTGATGGTAGTGGAAGTTTGAGAGGTTGCTGGCTTGATTGTAGTTGAAGGAGCAGTAGATGATGATGGGGTGCTGGTAGTAGAAGAAGTTGTGCTGCTAGTGGTAATATCATTAGACAATGTTGATGGGGTGATGGAAGTGGAAGTTGTAGAGGTTGTTGTTGGCTTGATTGTAATTGAAGAAGCAGTAGATGATGAAGGGATGCTGGTAGTGGAAGGAGTTGTGCTGGTAGCGGTAGAATCAGAAGAGGATGTTGATGTGGTTGTTGTAGTAGAAGGAGTAGTAGATGATGATGGGGTGCTGGTAGTGGAAGAAGTTGTGCTGGTAGTGGTAGAATCAGTAGAGGATATTGATGGGGTGTTGGTAGTGGAAGTTGTATTGGATGATGTTGGTGTGATTGTAGTTGAATGAGTAGTAGATGATGATGGGGTGCTGGTAGGTTTTGCAGTTGTGCTGGTAGTGGTAATATCAGTAGACAAAGTTGATGGGGTGATGGAAGTGGAAGTTGTAGAGGTTGTTGTTGGCTTGATTGTAGTTGAAGAAGCAGTAGATGATGAAGGCATGCTGGTAGTGGAAGGAATTGTGCTGGTAGTGGTGGTATCAGAAGATGATGTTGATGTGGTCGTTGTAGTGGAAGGAGTAGTAGATGATGATGGGGTGATGGTAGTGGAAGAAGTTGTGCTGGTAGTGGTAGAATCAGTAGACGATGTTGATGGGGTGATGGTAGTGGAAGTTTGAGAGGTTGCTGGCTTGATTGTAGTTGAAGGAGCAGTAGATGATGATGGGGTGCTGGTAGTAGAAGAAGTTGTGCTGCTAGTGGTAATATCATTAGACAATGTTGATGGGGTGATGGAAGTGGAAGTTGTAGAGGTTGTTGTTGGCTTGATTGTAGTTGAAGAAGCAGTAGATGATGAAGGGATGCTGGTAGTGGAAGGAGTTGTGCTGGTAGCGGTAGAATCAGAAGAGGATGTTGATGTGGTTGTTGTAGTAGAAGGAGTAGTAGATGATGATGGGGTGCTGGTAGTGGAAGAAGTTGTGCTGGTAGTGGTAGAATCAGTAGAGGATATTGATGGGGTGTTGGTAGTGGAAGTTGTAGTGGATGATGTTGGTGTGATTGTAGTTGAATGAGTAGTAGATGATGATGGGGTGCTGGTAGGTTTTGCAGTTGTGCTGGTAGTGGTAATATCAGTAGACAATGTTGATGGCATGATGGAAGTGGAAGTTGTAGAGGTTGTTGTTGGCTTGATTGTAGTTGAAGAAGCAGTAGATGATGAAGGCATGCTGGTAGTGGAAGGAATTGTGCTGGTAGTGGTGGTATCAGAAGATGATGTTGATGTGGTCGTTGTAGTGGAAGGAGTAGTAGATGATGATGGGGTGATGGTAGTGGAAGAAGTTGTGCTGGTAGTGGTAGAATCAGTAGACGATGTTGATGGGGTGATGGTAGTGGAAGTTTGAGAGGTTGCTGGCTTGATTGTAGTTGAAGGAGCAGTAGATGATGATGGGGTGCTGGTAGTAGAAGAAGTTGTGCTGCTAGTGGTAATATCATTAGACAATGTTGATGGGGTGATGGAAGTGGAAGTTGTAGAGGTTGTTGTTGGCTTGATTGTAGTTGAAGAAGCAGTAGATGATGAAGGGATGCTGGTAGTGGAAGGAGTTGTGCTGGTAGCGGTAGAATCAGAAGAGGATGTTGATGTGGTTGTTGTAGTAGAAGGAGTAGTAGATGATGATGGGGTGCTGGTAGTGGAAGAAGTTGTGCTGGTAGTGGTAGAATCAGTAGAGGATATTGATGGGGTGTTGGTAGTGGAAGTTGTAGTGGATGATGTTGGTGTGATTGTAGTTGAATGAGTAGTAGATGATGATGGGGTGCTGGTAGGTTTTGCAGTTGTGCTGGTAGTGGTAATATCAGTAGACAATGTTGATGGGGTGATGGAAGTGGAAGTTGTAGAGGTTGTTGTTGGCTTGATTGTAGTTGAAGAAGCAGTAGATGATGAAGGCATGCTGGTAGTGGAAGGAATTGTGCTGGTAGTGGTGGTATCAGAAGATGATGTTGATGTGGTCGTTGTAGTGGAAGGAGTAGTAGATGATGATGGGGTGATGGTAGTGGAAGAAGTTGTGCTGGTAGTGGTAGAATCAGTAGACGATGTTGATGGGGTGATGGTAGTGGAAGTTTGAGAGGTTGCTGGCTTGATTGTAGTTGAAGGAGCAGTAGATGATGATGGGGTGCTGGTAGTAGAAGAAGTTGTGCTGCTAGTGGTAATATCATTGGACAATGTTGATGGGGTGATGGAAGTGGAAGTTGTAGAGGTTGTTGTTGACTTGATTGTAGTTGAAGAAGCAGTAGATGATGAAGGGAAGCTGGTAGTGGAAGGAGTTGTGCTGGTAGCGGTAGAATCAGAAGAGGATGTTGATGTGGTTGTTGTAGTAGAAGGAGTAGTAGATGATGATGGGGTGCTGGTAGTGGAAGAAGTTGTGCTGGTAGTGGTAGAATCAGTAGAGGATATTGATGGGGTGTTGGTAGTGGAAGTTGTAGTGGATGATGTTGGTGTGATTGTAGTTGAATGAGTAGTAGATAATGATGGGGTGCTGGTAGGTTTTGCAGTTGTGCTGGTAGTGGTAATATCAGTAGACAATGTTGATGGGGTGATGGAAGTGGAAGTTGTAGAGGTTGTTGTTGGCTTGATTGTAGTTGAAGAAGCAGTAGATGATGAAGGAATGCTGGTAGTGGAAGCAATTGTGCTGGTAGTGGTGGTATCAGAAGATGATGTTGATGTGGTCGTTGTAGTGGAAAGAGTAGTAGATGATGATGGGGTGATGGTAGTGGAAGAAGTTGTGCTGGTAGTGGTAGAATCAGTAGACGATGTTGATGGGGTGATGGTAGTGGAAGTTTGAGAGGTTGCTGGCTTGATTGTAGTTGAAGGAGCAGTAGATGATGATGGGGTGCTGGTAGTAGAAGAAGTTGTGCTGCTAGTGGTAATATCATTAGACAATGTTGATGGGGTGATGGAAGTGGAAGTTGTAGAGGTTGTTGTTGGCTTGATTGTAGTTGAAGAAGCAGTAGATGATGAAGGGATGCTGGTAGTGGAAGGAGTTGTGCTGGTAGCGGTAGAATCAGAAGAGGATGTTGATGTGGTTGTTGTAGTAGAAGGAGTAGTAGATGATGATGGGGTGCTGGTAGTGGAAGAAGTTGTGCTGGTAGTGGTAGAATCAGTAGAGGATATTGATGGGGTGTTGGTAGTGGAAGTTGTAGTGGATGATGTTGGTGTGATTGTAGTTGAATGAGTAGTAGATGATGATGGGGTGCTGGTAGGTTTTGCAGTTGTGCTGGTAGTGGTAATATCAGTAGACAATGTTGATGGGGTGATGGAAGTGGAAGTTGTAGAGGTTGTTGTTGGCTTGATTGTAGTTGAAGAAGCAGTAGATGATGAAGGCATGCTGGTAGTGGAAGGAATTGTGCTGGTAGTGGTGGTATCAGAAGATGATGTTGATGTGGTCGTTGTAGTGGAAAGAGTAGTAGATGATGATGGGGTGATGGTAGTGGAAGAAGTTGTGCTGGTAGTGGTAGAATCAGTAGACGATGTTGATGGGGTGATGGTAGTGGAAGTTTGAGAGGTTGCTGGCTTGATTGTAGTTGAAGGAGCAGTAGATGATGATGGGGTGCTGGTAGTAGAAGAAGTTGTGCTGCTAGTGGTAATATCATTAGACAATGTTGATGGGGTGATGGAAGTGGAAGTTGTAGAGGTTGTTGTTGGCTTGATTGTAGTTGAAGAAGCAGTAGATGATGAAGGGATGCTGGTAGTGGAAGGAGTTGTGCTGGTAGCGGTAGAATCAGAAGAGGATGTTGATGTGGTTGTTGTAGTAGAAGGAGTAGTAGATGATGATGGGGTGATGGTAGTGGAAGTTTGAGAGGTTGCTGGCTTGATTGTAGTTGAAGGAGCAGTAGATGATGATGGGGTGCTGGTAGTAGAAGAAGTTGTGCTGCTAGTGGTAATATCATTAGACAATGTTGATGGGGTGATGGAAGTGGAAGTTGTAGAGGTTGTTGTTGGCTTGATTGTAGTTGAAGAAGCAGTAGATGATGAAGGGATGCTGGTAGTGGAAGGAGTTGTGCTGGTAGCGGTAGAATCAGAAGAGGATGTTGATGTGGTTGTTGTAGTAGAAGGAGTAGTAGATGATGATGGGGTGCTGGTAGTGGAAGAAGTTGTGCTGGTAGTGGTAGAATCAGTAGAGGATATTGATGGGGTGTTGGTAGTGGAAGTTGTAGTGGATGATGTTGGTGTGATTGTAGTTGAATGAGTAGTAGATGATGATGGGGTGCTGGTAGGTTTTGCAGTTGTGCTGGTAGTGGTAATATCAGTAGACAATGTTGATGGGGTGATGGAAGTGGAAGTTGTAGAGGTTGTTGTTGGCTTGATTGTAGTTGAAGAAGCAGTAGATGATGAAGGCATGCTGGTAGTGGAAGGAATTGTGCTGGTAGTGGTGGTATCAGAAGATGATGTTGATGTGGTCGTTGTAGTGGAAGGAGTAGTAGATGATGATAGGGTGATGGTAGTGGAAGAAGTTGTGCTGGTAGTGGTAGAATCAGTAGACGATGTTGATGGGGTGATGGTAGTGGAAGTTTGAGAGGTTGCTGGCTTGATTGTAGTTGAAGGAGCAGTAGATGATGATGGGGTGCTGGTAGTAGAAGAAGTTGTGCTGCTAGTGGTAATATCATTAGACAATGTTGATGGGGTGATGGAAGTGGAAGTTGTAGAGGTTGTTGTTGGCTTGATTGTAGTTGAAGAAGCAGTAGATGATGAAGGGATGCTGGTAGTGGAAGGAGTTGTGCTGGTAGCGGTAGAATCAGAAGAGGATGTTGATGTGGTTGTTGTAGTAGAAGGAGTAGTAGATGATGATGGGGTGCTGGTAGTGGAAGAAGTTGTGCTGGTAGTGGTAGAATCAGTAGAGGATATTGATGGGGTGTTGGTAGTGGAAGTTGTAGTGGATGATGTTGGTGTGATTGTAGTTGAATGAGTAGTAGATGATGATGGGGTGCTGGTAGGTTTTGCAGTTGTGCTGGTAGTGGTAATATCAGTAGACAATGTTGATGGCGTGATGGAAGTGGAAGTTGTAGAGGTTGTTGTTGGCTTGATTGTAGTTGAAGAAGCAGTAGATGATGAAGGCATGCTGGTAGTGGAAGGAATTGTGCTGGTAGTGGTGGTATCAGAAGATGATGTTGATGTGGTCGTTGTAGTGGAAGGAGTAGTAGATGATGATGGGGTGATGGTAGTGGAAGAAGTTGTGCTGGTAGTGGTAGAATCAGTAGACGATGTTGATGGGGTGATGGTAGTGGAAGTTTGAGAGGTTGCTGGCTTGATTGTAGTTGAAGGAGCAGTAGATGATGATGGGGTGCTGGTAGTAGAAGAAGTTGTGCTGCTAGTGGTAATATCATTAGACAATGTTGATGGGGTGATGGAAGTGGAAGTTGTAGAGGTTGTTGTTGGCTTGATTGTAGTTGAAGAAGCAGTAGATGATGAAGGGATGCTGGTAGTGGAAGGAGTTGTGCTGGTAGCGGTAGAATCAGAAGAGGATGTTGATGTGGTTGTTGTAGTAGAAGAAGTAGTAGATGATGATGGGGTGCTGGTAGTGGAAGAAGTTGTGCTGGTAGTGGTAGAATCAGTAGAGGATATTGATGGGGTGTTGGTAGTGGAAGTTGTAGTGGATGATGTTGGTGTGATTGTAGTTGAATGAGTAGTAGATGATGATGGGGTGCTGGTAGGTTTTGCAGTTGTGCTGGTAGTGGTAATATCAGTAGACAATGTTGATGGGGTGATGGAAGTGGAAGTTGTAGAGGTTGTTGTTGGCTTGATTGTAGTTGAAGAAGCAGTAGATGATGAAGGCATGCTGGTAGTGGAAGGAATTGTGCTGGTAGTGGTGGTATCAGAAGATGATGTTGATGTGGTCGTTGTAGTGGAAGGAGTAGTAGATGATGATGGGGTGATGGTAGTGGAAGAAGTTGTGCTGGTAGTGGTAGAATCAGTAGACGATGTTGATGGGGTGATGGTAGTGGAAGTTTGAGAGGTTGCTGGCTTGATTGTAGTTGAAGGAGCAGTAGATGATGATGGGGTGCTGGTAGTAGAAGAAGTTGTGCTGCTAGTGGTAATATCATTGGACAATGTTGATGGGGTGATGGAAGTGGAAGTTGTAGAGGTTGTTGTTGACTTGATTGTAGTTGAAGAAGCAGTAGATGATGAAGGGAAGCTGGTAGTGGAAGGAGTTGTGCTGGTAGCGGTAGAATCAGAAGAGGATGTTGATGTGGTTGTTGTAGTAGAAGGAGTAGTAGATGATGATGGGGTGCTGGTAGTGGAAGAAGTTGTGCTGGTAGTGGTAGAATCAGTAGAGGATATTGATGGGGTGTTGGTAGTGGAAGTTGTAGTGGATGATGTTGGTGTGATTGTAGTTGAATGAGTAGTAGATGATGATGGGGTGCTGGTAGGTTTTGCAGTTGTGCTGGTAGTGGTAATATCAGTAGACAATGTTGATGGGGTGATGGAAGTGGAAGTTGTAGAGGTTGTTGTTGGCTTGATTGTAGTTGAAGAAGCAGTAGATGATGAAGGCATGCTGGTAGTGGAAGGAATTGTGCTGGTAGTGTTGGTATCAGAAGATGATGTTGATGTGGTCGTTGTAGTGGAAGGAGTAGTAGATGATGATGGGGTGATGGTAGTGGAAGAACTTGTGCTGGTAGTGGTAGAATCAGTAGACGATGTTGATGGGGTGATGGTAGTGGAAGTTTGAGAGGTTGCTGGCTTGATTGTAGTTGAAGGAGCAGTAGATGATGATGGGGTGCTGGTAGTAGAAGAAGTTGTGCTGCTAGTGGTAATATCATTAGACAATGTTGATGGGGTGATGGAAGTGGAAGTTGTAGATGTTGTTGTTGGCTTGATTGTAGTTGAAGAAGCAGTAGATGATGAAGGGATGCTGGTAGTGGAAGGAGTTGTGCTGGTAGCGGTAGAATCAGAAGAGGATGTTGATGTGGTTGTTGTAGTAGAAGGAGTAGTAGATGATGATGGGGTGCTGGTAGTGGAAGAAGTTGTGCTGGTAGTGGTAGAACCAGTAGAGGATATTGATGGGGTGTTGGTAGTGGAAGTTGTAGTGGATGATGTTGGTGTGATTGTAGTTGAATGAGTAGTAGATGATGATGGGGTGCTGGTAGGTTTTGCAGTTGTGCTGGTAGTGGTAATATCAGTAGACAATGTTGATGGGGTGATGGAAGTGGAAGTTGTAGAGGTTGTTGTTGGCTTGATTGTAGTTGAAGAAGCAGTAGATGATGAAGGCATGCTGGTAGTGGAAGGAATTGTGCTGGTAGTGGTGGTATCAGAAGATGATGTTGATGTGGTTGTTGTAGTGGAAGGAGTAGTAGATGATGATGGGGTGCTGGTAGTGGAAGAAGTTGTGCTGGTAGTGGTAGAATCAGTAGACGATGTTGATGGGGTGATGGTAGTGGAAGTTTGAGAGGTTGCTGGCTTGATTGTTGTTGAAGGAGCAGTAGATGATGATGGGGTGCTGGTAGTAGAAGAAGTTGTGCTGCTAGTGGTAATATCATTAGACAATGTTGATGGGGTGATGGAAGTGGAAGTTGTAGAGGTTGTTGTTGACTTGATTGTAGTTGAAGAAGCAGTAGATGATGAAGGGAAGCTGGTAGTGGAAGGAGTTGTGCTGGTAGCGGTAGAATCAGAAGAGGATGTTGATGTGGTTGTTGTAGTAGAAGGAGTAGTAGATGATGATGGGGTGCTGGTAGTGGAAGAAGTTGTGCTGGTAGTGGTAGAATCAGTAGAGGATATTGATGGGGTGTTGGTAGTGGAAGTTGTAGTGGATGATGTTGGTGTGATTGTAGTTGAATGAGTAGTAGATAATGATGGGGTGCTGGTAGGTTTTGCAGTTGTGCTGGTAGTGGTAATATCAGTAGACAATGTTGATGGGGTGATGGAAGTGGAAGTTGTAGAGGTTGTTGTTGGCTTGATTGTAGTTGAAGAAGCAGTAGATGATGAAGGAATGCTGGTAGTGGAAGCAATTGTGCTGGTAGTGGTGGTATCAGAAGATGATGTTGATGTGGTCGTTGTAGTGGAAAGAGTAGTAGATGATGATGGGGTGATGGTAGTGGAAGAAGTTGTGCTGGTAGTGGTAGAATCAGTAGACGATGTTGATGGGGTGATGGTAGTGGAAGTTTGAGAGGTTGCTGGCTTGATTGTAGTTGAAGGAGCAGTAGATGATGATGGGGTGCTGGTAGTAGAAGAAGTTGTGCTGCTAGTGGTAATATCATTAGACAATGTTGATGGGGTGATGGAAGTGGAAGTTGTAGAGGTTGTTGTTGGCTTGATTGTAGTTGAAGAAGCAGTAGATGATGAAGGGATGCTGGTAGTGGAAGGAGTTGTGCTGGTAGCGGTAGAATCAGAAGAGGATGTTGATGTGGTTGTTGTAGTAGAAGGAGTAGTAGATGATGATGGGGTGCTGGTAGTGGAAGAAGTTGTGCTGGTAGTGGTAGAATCAGTAGAGGATATTGATGGGGTGTTGGTAGTGGAAGTTGTAGTGGATGATGTTGGTGTGATTGTAGTTGAATGAGTAGTAGATGATGATGGGGTGCTGGTAGGTTTTGCAGTTGTGCTGGTAGTGGTAATATCAGTAGACAATGTTGATGGGGTGATGGAAGTGGAAGTTGTAGAGGTTGTTGTTGGCTTGATTGTAGTTGAAGAAGCAGTAGATGATGAAGGCATGCTGGTAGTGGAAGGAATTGTGCTGGTAGTGGTGGTATCAGAAGATGATGTTGATGTGGTCGTTGTAGTGGAAAGAGTAGTAGATGATGATGGGGTGATGGTAGTGGAAGAAGTTGTGCTGGTAGTGGTAGAATCAGTAGACGATGTTGATGGGGTGATGGTAGTGGAAGTTTGAGAGGTTGCTGGCTTGATTGTAGTTGAAGGAGCAGTAGATGATGATGGGGTGCTGGTAGTAGAAGAAGTTGTGCTGCTAGTGGTAATATCATTAGACAATGTTGATGGGGTGATGGAAGTGGAAGTTGTAGAGGTTGTTGTTGGCTTGATTGTAGTTGAAGAAGCAGTAGATGATGAAGGGATGCTGGTAGTGGAAGGAGTTGTGCTGGTAGCGGTAGAATCAGAAGAGGATGTTGATGTGGTTGTTGTAGTAGAAGGAGTAGTAGATGATGATGGGGTGATGGTAGTGGAAGTTTGAGAGGTTGCTGGCTTGATTGTAGTTGAAGGAGCAGTAGATGATGATGGGGTGCTGGTAGTAGAAGAAGTTGTGCTGCTAGTGGTAATATCATTAGACAATGTTGATGGGGTGATGGAAGTGGAAGTTGTAGAGGTTGTTGTTGGCTTGATTGTAGTTGAAGAAGCAGTAGATGATGAAGGGATGCTGGTAGTGGAAGGAGTTGTGCTGGTAGCGGTAGAATCAGAAGAGGATGTTGATGTGGTTGTTGTAGTAGAAGGAGTAGTAGATGATGATGGGGTGCTGGTAGTGGAAGAAGTTGTGCTGGTAGTGGTAGAATCAGTAGAGGATATTGATGGGGTGTTGGTAGTGGAAGTTGTAGTGGATGATGTTGGTGTGATTGTAGTTGAATGAGTAGTAGATGATGATGGGGTGCTGGTAGGTTTTGCAGTTGTGCTGGTAGTGGTAATATCAGTAGACAATGTTGATGGGGTGATGGAAGTGGAAGTTGTAGAGGTTGTTGTTGGCTTGATTGTAGTTGAAGAAGCAGTAGATGATGAAGGCATGCCGGTAGTGGAAGGAATTGTGCTGGTAGTGGTGGTATCAGAAGATGATGTTGATGTGGTCGTTGTAGTGGAAGGAGTAGTAGATGATGATGGGGTGATGGTAGTGGAAGAAGTTGTGCTGGTAGTGGTAGAATCAGTAGACGATGTTGATGGGGTGATGGTAGTGGAAGTTTGAGAGGTTGCTGGCTTGATTGTAGTTGAAGGAGCAGTAGATGATGATGGGGTGCTGGTAGTAGAAGAAGTTGTGCTGCTAGTGGTAATATCATTAGACAATGTTGATGGGGTGATGGAAGTGGAAGTTGTAGAGGTTGTTGTTGGCTTGATTGTAGTTGAAGAAGCAGTAGATGATGAAGGGATGCTGGTAGTGGAAGGAGTTGTGCTGGTAGCGGTAGAATCAGAAGAGGATGTTGATGTGGTTGTTGTAGTAGAAGGAGTAGTAGATGATGATGGGGTGATGGTAGTGGAAGTTTGAGAGGTTGCTGGCTTGATTGTAGTTGAAGGAGCAGTAGATGATGATGGGGTGCTGGTAGTAGAAGAAGTTGTGCTGCTAGTGGTAATATCATTAGACAATGTTGATGGGGTGATGGAAGTGGAAGTTGTAGAGGTTGTTGTTGGCTTGATTGTAGTTGAAGAAGCAGTAGATGATGAAGGGATGCTGGTAGTGGAAGGAGTTGTGCTGGTAGCGGTAGAATCAGAAGAGGATGTTGATGTGGTTGTTGTAGTAGAAGGAGTAGTAGATGATGATGGGGTGATGGTAGTGGAAGTTTGAGAGGTTGCTGGCTTGATTGTAGTTGAAGGAGCAGTAGATGATGATGGGGTGCTGGTAGTAGAAGAAGTTGTGCTGCTAGTGGTAATATCATTAGACAATGTTGATGGGGTGATGGAAGTGGAAGTTGTAGAGGTTGTTGTTGGCTTGATTGTAGTTGAAGAAGCAGTAGATGATGAAGGGATGCTGGTAGTGGAAGGAGTTGTGCTGGTAGCGGTAGAATCAGAAGAGGATGTTGATGTGGTTGTTGTAGTAGAAGGAGTAGTAGATGATGATGGGGTGCTGGTAGTGGAAGAAGTTGTGCTGGTAGTGGTAGAATCAGTAGAGGATATTGATGGGGTGTTGGTAGTGGAAGTTGTAGTGGATGATGTTGGTGTGATTGTAGTTGAATGAGTAGTAGATGATGATGGGGTGCTGGTAGGTTTTGCAGTTGTGCTGGTAGTGGTAATATCAGTAGACAATGTTGATGGGGTGATGGAAGTGGAAGTTGTAGAGGTTGTTGTTGGCTTGATTGTAGTTGAAGAAGCAGTAGATGATGAAGGCATGCTGGTAGTGGAAGGAATTGTGCTGGTAGTGGTGGTATCAGAAGATGATGTTGATGTGGTCGTTGTAGTGGAAAGAGTAGTAGATGATGATGGGGTGATGGTAGTGGAAGAAGTTGTGCTGGTAGTGGTAGAATCAGTAGACGATGTTGATGGGGTGATGGTAGTGGAAGTTTGAGAGGTTGCTGGCTTGATTGTAGTTGAAGGAGCAGTAGATGATGATGGGGTGCTGGTAGTAGAAGAAGTTGTGCTGCTAGTGGTAATATCATTAGACAATGTTGATGGGGTGATGGAAGTGGAAGTTGTAGAGGTTGTTGTTGGCTTGATTGTAGTTGAAGAAGCAGTAGATGATGAAGGGATGCTGGTAGTGGAAGGAGTTGTGCTGGTAGCGGTAGAATCAGAAGAGGATGTTGATGTGGTTGTTGTAGTAGAAGGAGTAGTAGATGATGATGGGGTGATGGTAGTGGAAGTTTGAGAGGTTGCTGGCTTGATTGTAGTTGAAGGAGCAGTAGATGATGATGGGGTGCTGGTAGTAGAAGAAGTTGTGCTGCTAGTGGTAATATCATTAGACAATGTTGATGGGGTGATGGAAGTGGAAGTTGTAGAGGTTGTTGTTGGCTTGATTGTAGTTGAAGAAGCAGTAGATGATGAAGGGATGCTGGTAGTGGAAGGAGTTGTGCTGGTAGCGGTAGAATCAGAAGAGGATGTTGATGTGGTTGTTGTAGTAGAAGGAGTAGTAGATGATGATGGGGTGCTGGTAGTGGAAGAAGTTGTGCTGGTAGTGGTAGAATCAGTAGAGGATATTGATGGGGTGTTGGTAGTGGAAGTTGTAGTGGATGATGTTGGTGTGATTGTAGTTGAATGAGTAGTAGATGATGATGGGGTGCTGGTAGGTTTTGCAGTTGTGCTGGTAGTGGTAATATCAGTAGACAATGTTGATGGGGTGATGGAAGTGGAAGTTGTAGAGGTTGTTGTTGGCTTGATTGTAGTTGAAGAAGCAGTAGATGATGAAGGCATGCCGGTAGTGGAAGGAATTGTGCTGGTAGTGGTGGTATCAGAAGATGATGTTGATGTGGTCGTTGTAGTGGAAGGAGTAGTAGATGATGATGGGGTGATGGTAGTGGAAGAAGTTGTGCTGGTAGTGGTAGAATCAGTAGACGATGTTGATGGGGTGATGGTAGTGGAAGTTTGAGAGGTTGCTGGCTTGATTGTAGTTGAAGGAGCAGTAGATGATGATGGGGTGCTGGTAGTAGAAGAAGTTGTGCTGCTAGTGGTAATATCATTAGACAATGTTGATGGGGTGATGGAAGTGGAAGTTGTAGAGGTTGTTGTTGGCTTGATTGTAGTTGAAGAAGCAGTAGATGATGAAGGGATGCTGGTAGTGGAAGGAGTTGTGCTGGTAGCGGTAGAATCAGAAGAGGATGTTGATGTGGTTGTTGTAGTAGAAGGAGTAGTAGATGATGATGGGGTGATGGTAGTGGAAGTTTGAGAGGTTGCTGGCTTGATTGTAGTTGAAGGAGCAGTAGATGATGATGGGGTGCTGGTAGTAGAAGAAGTTGTGCTGCTAGTGGTAATATCATTAGACAATGTTGATGGGGTGATGGAAGTGGAAGTTGTAGAGGTTGTTGTTGGCTTGATTGTAGTTGAAGAAGCAGTAGATGATGAAGGGATGCTGGTAGTGGAAGGAGTTGTGCTGGTAGCGGTAGAATCAGAAGAGGATGTTGATGTGGTTGTTGTAGTAGAAGGAGTAGTAGATGATGATGGGGTGATGGTAGTGGAAGTTTGAGAGGTTGCTGGCTTGATTGTAGTTGAAGGAGCAGTAGATGATGATGGGGTGCTGGTAGTAGAAGAAGTTGTGCTGCTAGTGGTAATATCATTAGACAATGTTGATGGGGTGATGGAAGTGGAAGTTGTAGAGGTTGTTGTTGGCTTGATTGTAGTTGAAGAAGCAGTAGATGATGAAGGGATGCTGGTAGTGGAAGGAGTTGTGCTGGTAGCGGTAGAATCAGAAGAGGATGTTGATGTGGTTGTTGTAGTAGAAGGAGTAGTAGATGATGATGGGGTGCTGGTAGTGGAAGAAGTTGTGCTGGTAGTGGTAGAATCAGTAGAGGATATTGATGGGGTGTTGGTAGTGGAAGTTGTAGTGGAGGATGTTGTTGGTGTGATTGTAGTTGAATGAGTAGTAGATGATGATGGGGTGCTGGAAGTTTTTGCAGTTGTGCTGGTAGTGGTAATATCAGTAGACAATGTTGATGGGGTGATGGAAGTGGAAGTTGTAGAGGTTGTTGGCTTGATTGTAGTTGAAGAAGCAGTAGATGATGAAGGCATGCTGGTAGTGGAAGGAGTTGTGCTGGTAGCGGTAGAATCAGAAGAGGATGTTGATGTGGTCGTTGTAGTAGAAGGAGTAGTAGATGATGATGGGGTGCTGGTAGTGGAAGAAGTTGTGCTGGTAGTGGTAGAATCAGTAGAGGATATTGATGGGGTGTTGGTAGTGGAAGTTGTAGTGGAGGATGTTGTTGGTGTGATTGTAGTTGAATGAGTAGTAGATGATGATGGGGTGCTAGTACTTGTTGCAGTTGTGCTGGTAGTAGTTGTATCAGAGGATTTTGATGTGGTGGTTGTAGTGGAAGAAGAAGTAGATGACGATGGGGTGCTGGTAGTGGAAGAAGTTGTGCTGGTAGTGGTAGAATCAGTAGAGGATATTGATGGGGTGTTGGTAGTGGAAGTTGTAGTGGAGGATGTTGTTGGTGTGATTGTAGTTGAATGAGTAGTAGATGATGATGGGGTGCTGGGAGTTTTTGCAGTTGTGCTGGTAGTGGTAATATCAGTAGACAATGTTGATGGGGTGATGGAAGTGGAAGTTGTAGAGGTTGTTGTTGGCTTGATTGTAGTTGAAGAAGCAGTAGATGATGAAGGCATGCTGGTAGTGGAAGGAGTTGTGCTGGTAGCGGTAGAATCAGAAGAGGATGTTGATGTGGTCGTTGTAGTAGAAGGAGTAGTAGATGATGATGGGGTGCTGGTAGTGGAAGAAGTTGTGCTGGTAGTGGTAGAATCTGTAGAGGATATTGATGGGGTGTTGGTAGTGGAAGTTGTAGTGGATGATGTTGTTAGTGTGATCGTAGTTGAATGAGTAGTAGATGATGATGGGGTGCTGGTAGTTTTTGCAGTTGTGCTGGTAGTGGAAATATCAGTCGACAATGTTGATGGGGTGATGGAAGTGGAAGTTGTAGAGGTTGTTGTTGGCTTGATTGTAGTTGAAGAAGCAGTAGATGATGAAGGCATGCTGGTAGTGGAAGGAGTTGTGCTGGTAGCGGTAGAATCAGAAGAGGATGTTGATGTGGTCGTTGTAGTAGAAGGAGTAGTAGATGATGATGGGGTGCTGGAAGTTTTTGCAGTTGTGCTGGTAGTGGTAATATCAGTAGACAATGTTGATGGGGTGATGGAAGTGGAAGTTGTAGAGGTTGTTGTTGGCTTGATTGTAGTTGAAGAAGCAGTAGATGATGAAGGCATGCTGGTAGTGGAATCAGTTGTGCTGCTAGTGTTAGAATCAGTAGACATTGTTGTTGGT
The DNA here is from genome assembly GCF_052324685.1 of Brachyhypopomus gauderio. Lineage (NCBI taxonomy): Eukaryota > Metazoa > Chordata > Actinopteri > Gymnotiformes > Hypopomidae > Brachyhypopomus > Brachyhypopomus gauderio. The sequence goes on along the minus strand of NC_135230.1, from coordinate 2,443,693 downwards.
GTGATTGTAGTTGAATGAGTAGTAGATGATGATGGGGTGCTGGTAGTTTTTGCAGTTGTGCTGGTAGTGGTAATATCATTAGACGATGTTGGTGGGGTGATGGTAGTAGAAGTTGTAGAGGTTGTTGTTGGCTTGATTGTAGTTGAAGGAGCAGTAGATGATGATGGGGTGCTAGTACTTGTTGCAGTTGTGCTGGTAGTAGTTGTATCAGAGGATTTTGATGTGGTGGTTGTAGTGGAAGAAGAAGTAGATGACGATGGGGTGCTGGTAGTGGAAGAAGTTGTGCTGGTAGTGGTAGAATCAGTGGAGGATATTGATGGGGTGTTGGTAGTGGAAGTAGTAGTGGAGGATGTTGTTGGTGTGATTGTAGTTGAATGAGTAGTAGATGATGATGGGGTGCTGGGAGTTTTTGCAGTTGTGCTGGTAGTGGTAATATCAGTAGACAATGTTGATGGGGTGATGGAAGTGGAAGTTGTAGAGGTTGTTGTTGGCTTGATTGTAGTTGAAGAAGCAGTAGATGATGAAGGCATGCTGGTAGTGGAAGGAGTTGTGCTGGTAGCGGTAGAATCAGAAGAGGATGTTGATGTGGTCGTTGTAGTAGAAGGAGTAGAAGATGATGATGGGGTGCTGGAAGTTTTTGCAGTTGTGCTGGTAGTGGTAATATCAGTAGACAATGTTGATGGGGTGATGGAAGTGGAAGTTGTAGAGGTTGTTGTTGGCTTGATTGTAGTTGAAGAAGCAGTAGATGATGAAGGCATGCTGGTAGTGGAAGGAGTTGTGCTGGTAGCGGTAGAATCAGAAGAGGATGTTGATGTGGTCATTGTAGTAGAAGGAGTAGTAGATGATGATGGGGTGCTGGTAGTGGAAGAAGTTGTGCTGGTAGTGGTAGAATCTGTAGAGGATATTGATGGGGTGTTGGTAGTGGAAGTTGTAGTGGATGATGTTGTTAGTGTGATCGTAGTTGAATGAGTAGTAGATGATGATGGGGTGCTGGTAGTTTTTGCAGTTGTGCTGGTAGTGGAAATATCAGTCGACAATGTTGATGGGGTGATGGAAGTGGAAGTTGTAGAGGTTGTTGTTGGCTTGATTGTAGTTGAAGAAGCAGTAGATGATGAAGGCATGCTGGTAGTGGAAGGAGTTGTGCTGGTAGCGGTAGAATCAGAAGAGGATGTTGATGTGGTCGTTGTAGTAGAAGGAGTAGTAGATGATGATGGGGTGCTGGAAGTTTTTGCAGTTGTGCTGGTAGTGGTAATATCAGTAGACAATGTTGATGGGGTGATGGAAGTGGAAGTTGTAGAGGTTGTTGTTGGCTTGATTGTAGTTGAAGAAGCAGTAGATGATGAAGGCATGCTGGTAGTGGAATCAGTTGTGCTGCTAGTGTTAGAATCAGTAGACATTGTTGTTGGTGTGATTGTAGTTGAATGAGTAGTAGATGATGATGGGGTGCTGGTAGTTTTTGCAGTTGTGCTGGTAGTGGTAATATCATTAGACGATGTTGGTGGGGTGATGGTAGTAGAAGTTGTAGAGGTTGTTGTTGGCTTGATTGTAGTTGAAGGAGCAGTAGATGATGATGGGGTGCTAGTACTTGTTGCAGTTGTGCTGGTAGTAGTTGTATCAGAGGATTTTGATGTGGTGGTTGTAGTGGAAGAAGAAGTAGATGACGATGGGGTGCTGGTAGTGGAAGAAGTTGTGCTGGTAGTGGTAGAATCAGTAGAGGATATTGATGGGGTGTTGGTAGTGGAAGTAGTAGTGGAGGATGTTGTTGGTGTGATTGTAGTTGAATGAGTAGTAGATGATGATGGGGTGCTGGAAGTTTTTGCAGTTGTGCTGGTAGTGGTAATATCAGTAGACAATGTTGATGGGGTGATGGAAGTGGAAGTTGTAGAGGTTGTTGTTGGCTTGATTGTAGTTGAAGAAGCAGTAGATGATGAAGGCATGCTGGTAGTGGAAGGAGTTGTGCTGGTAGCGGTAGAATCAGAAGAGGATGTTGATGTGGTCGTTGTAGTAGAAGGAGTAGAAGATGATGATGGGGTGCTGGAAGTTTTTGCAGTTGTGCTGGTAGTGGTAATATCAGTAGACAATGTTGATGGGGTGATGGAAGTGGAAGTTGTAGAGGTTGTTGTTGGCTTGATTGTAGTTGAAGAAGCAGTAGATGATGAAGGCATGCTGGTAGTGGAAGGAGTTGTGCTGGTAGCGGTAGAATCAGAAGAGGATGTTGATGTGGTCGTTGTAGTAGAAGGAGTAGTAGATGATGATGGGGTGCTGGTAGTGGAAGAAGTTGTGCTGGTAGTGGTAGAATCTGTAGAGGATATTGATGGGGTGTTGGTAGTGGAAGTTGTAGTGGATGATGTTGGTGTGATCGTAGTTGAATGAGTAGTAGATGATGATGGGGTGCTGGTAGTTTTTGCAGTTGTGCTGGTAGTGGTAATATCAGTAGACAATGTTGATGGGGTGATGTAAGTGGAAGTTGTAGAGGTTGTTGTTGGCTTGATTGTAGTTGAAGAAGCAGTAGATGATGAAGGCATGCTGGTAGTGGAATCAGTTGTGCTGCTAGTGTTAGAATCAGTAGACAATGTTGTTGGTGTGATTGTAGTTGAATGAGTAGTAGATGATGATGGGGTGCTGGGAGTTTTTGCAGTTGTGCTGGTAGTGGAAATATCAGTCGACAATGTTGATGGGGTGATGGAAGTGGAAGTTGTAGAGGTTGTTGTTGGCTTGATTGTAGTTGAAGAAGCAGTAGATGATGAAGGCATGCTGGTAGTGGAAGGAGTTGTGCTGGTAGCGGTAGAATCAGAAGAGGATGTTGATGTGGTCGTTGTAGTAGAAGGAGTAGTAGATGATGATGGGGTGCTGGAAGTTTTTGCAGTTGTGCTGGTAGTGGTAATATCAGTAGACAATGTTGATGGGGTGATGGAAGTGGAAGTTGTAGAGGTTGTTGTTGGCTTGATTGTAGTTGAAGAAGCAGTAGATGATGAAGGCATGCTGGTAGTGGAAGGAGTTGTGCTGGTAGCGGTAGAATCAGAAGAGGATGTTGATGTGGTCGTTGTAGTAGAAGGAGTAGAAGATGATGATGGGGTGCTGGAAGTTTTTGCAGTTGTGCTGGTAGTGGTAATATCAGTAGACAATGTTGATGGGGTGATGGAAGTGGAAGTTGTAGAGGTTGTTGTTGGCTTGATTGTAGTTGAAGAAGCAGTAGATGATGAAGGCATGCTGGTAGTGGAAGGAGTTGTGCTGGTAGCGGTAGAATCAGAAGAGGATGTTGATGTGGTCGTTGTAGTAGAAGGAGTAGTAGATGATGATGGGGTGCTGGTAGTGGAAGAAGTTGTGCTGGTAGTGGTAGAATCTGTAGAGGATATTGATGGGGTGTTGGTAGTGGAAGTTGTAGTGGATGATGTTGTTAGTGTGATCGTAGTTGAATGAGTAGTAGATGATGATGGGGTGCTGGTAGTTTTTGCAGTTGTGCTGGTAGTGGAAATATCAGTCGACAATGTTGATGGGGTGATGGAAGTGGAAGTTGTAGAGGTTGTTGTTGGCTTGATTGTAGTTGAAGAAGCAGTAGATGATGAAGGCATGCTGGTAGTGGAAGGAGTTGTGCTGGTAGCGGTAGAATCAGAAGAGGATGTTGATGTGGTCGTTGTAGTAGAAGGAGTAGTAGATGATGATGGGGTGCTGGAAGTTTTTGCAGTTGTGCTGGTAGTGGTAATATCAGTAGACAATGTTGATGGGGTGATGGAAGTGGAAGTTGTAGAGGTTGTTGTTGGCTTGATTGTAGTTGAAGAAGCAGTAGATGATGAAGGCATGCTGGTAGTGGAATCAGTTGTGCTGCTAGTGTTAGAATCAGTAGACATTGTTGTTGGTGTGATTGTAGTTGAATGAGTAGTAGATGATGATGGGGTGCTGGTAGTTTTTGCAGTTGTGCTGGTAGTGGTAATATCATTAGACGATGTTGGTGGGGTGATGGTAGTAGAAGTTGTAGAGGTTGTTGTTGGCTTGATTGTAGTTGAAGGAGCAGTAGATGATGATGGGGTGCTAGTACTTGTTGCAGTTGTGCTGGTAGTAGTTGTATCAGAGGATTTTGATGTGGTGGTTGTAGTGGAAGAAGAAGTAGATGACGATGGGGTGCTGGTAGTGGAAGAAGTTGTGCTGGTAGTGGTAGAATCAGTAGAGGATATTGATGGGGTGTTGGTAGTGGAAGTAGTAGTGGAGGATGTTGTTGGTGTGATTGTAGTTGAATGAGTAGTAGATGATGATGGGGTGCTGGGAGTTTTTGCAGTTGTGCTGGTAGTGGTAATATCAGTAGACAATGTTGATGGGGTGATGGAAGTGGAAGTTGTAGAGGTTGTTGTTGGCTTGATTGTAGTTGAAGAAGCAGTAGATGATGAAGGCATGCTGGTAGTGGAAGGAGTTGTGCTGGTAGCGGTAGAATCAGAAGAGGATGTTGATGTGGTCGTTGTAGTAGAAGGAGTAGAAGATGATGATGGGGTGCTGGAAGTTTTTGCAGTTGTGCTGGTAGTGGTAATATCAGTAGACAATGTTGATGGGGTGATGGAAGTGGAAGTTGTAGAGGTTGTTGTTGGCTTGATTGTAGTTGAAGAAGCAGTAGATGATGAAGGCATGCTGGTAGTGGAAGGAGTTGTGCTGGTAGCGGTAGAATCAGAAGAGGATGTTGATGTGGTCGTTGTAGTAGAAGGAGTAGTAGATGATGATGGGGTGCTGGTAGTGGAAGAAGTTGTGCTGGTAGTGGTAGAATCTGTAGAGGATATTGATGGGGTGTTGGTAGTGGAAGTTGTAGTGGATGATGTTGTTAGTGTGATCGTAGTTGAATGAGTAGTAGATGATGATGGGGTGCTGGTAGTTTTTGCAGTTGTGCTGGTAGTGGAAATATCAGTCGACAATGTTGATGGGGTGATGGAAGTGGAAGTTGTAGAGGTTGTTGTTGGCTTGATTGTAGTTGAAGAAGCAGTAGATGATGAAGGCATGCTGGTAGTGGAAGGAGTTGTGCTGGTAGCGGTAGAATCAGAAGAGGATGTTGATGTGGTCGTTGTAGTAGAAGGAGTAGTAGATGATGATGGGGTGCTGGAAGTTTTTGCAGTTGTGCTGGTAGTGGTAATATCAGTAGACAATGTTGATGGGGTGATGGAAGTGGAAGTTGTAGAGGTTGTTGTTGACTTGATTGTAGTTGAAGAAGCAGTAGATGATGAAGGCATGCTGGTAGTGGAATCAGTTGTGCTGCTAGTGTTAGAATCAGTAGACATTGTTGTTGGTGTGATTGTAGTTGAATGAGTAGTAGATGATGATGGGGTGCTGGTAGTTTTTGCAGTTGTGCTGGTAGTGGTAATATCATTAGACGATGTTGGTGGGGTGATGGTAGTAGAAGTTGTAGAGGTTGTTGTTGGCTTGATTGTAGTTGAAGGAGCAGTAGATGATGATGGGGTGCTAGTACTTGTTGCAGTTGTGCTGGTAGTAGTTGTATCAGAGGATTTTGATGTGGTGGTTGTAGTGGAAGAAGAAGTAGATGACGATGGGGTGCTGGTAGTGGAAGAAGTTGTGCTGGTAGTGGTAGAATCAGTAGAGGATATTGATGGGGTGTTGGTAGTGGAAGTAGTAGTGGAGGATGTTGTTGGTATGATTGTAGTTGAATGAGTAGTAGATGATGATGGGGTGCTGGGAGTTTTTGCAGTTGTGCTGGTAGTGGTAATATCAGTAGACAATGTTGATGGGGTGATGGAAGTGGAAGTTGTAGAGGTTGTTGTTGGCTTGATTGTAGTTGAAGAAGCAGTAGATGATGAAGGCATGCTGGTAGTGGAAGGAGTTGTGCTGGTAGCGGTAGAATCAGAAGAGGATGTTGATGTGGTCGTTGTAGTAGAAGGAGTAGAAGATGATGATGGGGTGCTGGAAGTTTTTGCAGTTGTGCTGGTAGTGGTAATATCAGTAGACAATGTTGATGGGGTGATGGAAGTGGAAGTTGTAGAGGTTGTTGTTGGCTTGATTGTAGTTGAAGAAGCAGTAGATGATGAAGGCATGCTGGTAGTGGAAGGAGTTGTGCTGGTAGCGGTAGAATCAGAAGAGGATGTTGATGTGGTCGTTGTAGTAGAAGGAGTAGTAGATGATGATGGGGTGCTGGTAGTGGAAGAAGTTGTGCTGGTAGTGGTAGAATCTGTAGAGGATATTGATGGGGTGTTGGTAGTGGAAGTTGTAGTGGATGATGTTGGTGTGATCGTAGTTGAATGAGTAGTAGATGATGATGGGGTGCTGGTAGTTTTTGCAGTTGTGCTGGTAGTGGTAATATCAGTAGACAATGTTGATGGGGTGATGTAAGTGGAAGTTGTAGAGGTTGTTGTTGGCTTGATTGTAGTTGAAGAAGCAGTAGATGATGAAGGCATGCTGGTAGTGGAATCAGTTGTGCTGCTAGTGTTAGAATCAGTAGACAATGTTGTTGGTGTGATTGTAGTTGAATGAGTAGTAGATGATGATGGGGTGCTGGGAGTTTTTGCAGTTGTGCTGGTAGTGGAAATATCAGTCGACAATGTTGATGGGGTGATGGAAGTGGAAGTTGTAGAGGTTGTTGTTGGCTTGATTGTAGTTGAAGAAGCAGTAGATGATGAAGGCATGCTGGTAGTGGAAGGAGTTGTGCTGGTAGCGGTAGAATCAGAAGAGGATGTTGATGTGGTCGTTGTAGTAGAAGGAGTAGTAGATGATGATGGGGTGCTGGTAGTGGAAGAAGTTGTGCTGGTAGTGGTAGAATCTGTAGAGGATATTGATGGGGTGTTGGTAGTGGAAGTTGTAGTGGATGATGTTGGTGTGATCGTAGTTGAATGAGTAGTAGATGATGATGGGGTGCTGGTAGTTTTTGCAGTTGTGCTGGTAGTGGTAATATCAGTAGACAATGTTGATGGGGTGATGTAAGTGGAAGTTGTAGAGGTTGTTGTTGGCTTGATTGTAGTTGAAGAAGCAGTAGATGATGAAGGCATGCTGGTAGTGGAATCAGTTGTGCTGCTAGTGTTAGAATCAGTAGACAATGTTGTTGGTGTGATTGTAGTTGAATGAGTAGTAGATGATGATGGGGTGCTGGGAGTTTTTGCAGTTGTGCTGGTAGTGGAAATATCAGTCGACAATGTTGATGGGGTGATGGAAGTGGAAGTTGTAGAGGTTGTTGTTGGCTTGATTGTAGTTGAAGAAGCAGTAGATGATGAAGGCATGCTGGTAGTGGAAGGAGTTGTGCTGGTAGCGGTAGAATCAGAAGAGGATGTTGATGTGGTCGTTGTAGTAGAAGGAGTAGTAGATGATGATGGGGTGCTGGAAGTTTTTGCAGTTGTGCTGGTAGTGGTAATATCAGTAGACAATGTTGATGGGGTGATGGAAGTGGAAGTTGTAGAGGTTGTTGTTGGCTTGATTGTAGTTGAAGAAGCAGTAGATGATGAAGGCATGCTGGTAGTGGAAGGAGTTGTGCTGGTAGCGGTAGAATCAGAAGAGGATGTTGATGTGGTCGTTGTAGTAGAAGGAGTAGTAGATGATGATGGGGCGCTGGTAGTGGAAGAAGTTGTGCTGGTAGTGGTAGAATCAGTAGAGGATGTTGATGGGGTGATGGTAGTGGAAGTTGTAGTGGAGGATGTTGTTGGTGTGATTGTAGTTGAATGAGTAGTAGATGATGATGGGGTGTTGGTAGTTTTTGCAGTTGTGCTGGTAGTGGTAATATCAGTGGACAATGTTGATGGGGTGATTGAAGTGGAAGTTGTAGAGGTTGTTGTTGGCTTGATTGAAGTTGAAGAAGCAGTAGATGCTGAAGGCATGCTGGTAGTGGAATCAGTTGTGCTGCTAGTGTTAGAATCAGTAGACATTGTTGTTGGTGTGATTGTAGTTGAATGAGTAGTAGATGATGATGGGGTGCTGGTAGTTTTTGCAGTTGTGCTGGTAGTGGTAATATCATTAGACGATGTTGGTGGGGTGATGGTAGTAGAAGTTGTAGAGGTTGTTGTTGGCTTGATTGTAGTTGAAGGAGCAGTAGATGATGATGGGGTGCTAGTACTTGTTGCAGTTGTGCTGGTAGTAGTTGTATCAGTAGAGGATTTTGATGTGGTGGTTGTAGTGGAAGAAGAAGTAGATGACGATGGGGTGCTGGTAGTGGAAGAAGTTGTGCTGGTAGTGGTAGAATCAGTAGAGGATATTGATGGGGTGTTGGTAGTGGAAGTTGTAGTGGAGGATGTTGTTGGTGTGATTGTAGTTGAATGAGTAGTAGATGATGATGGGGTGCTGGGAGTTTTTGCAGTTGTGCTGGTAGTGGAAATATCAGTAGACAATGTTGATGGGGTGATGGAAGTGGAAGTTGTAGAGGTTGTTGTTGGCTTGATTGTAGTTGAAGAAGCAGTAGATGATGAAGGCATGCTGGTAGTGGAAGGAGTTGTGCTGGTAGCGGTAGAATCAGAAGAGGATGTTGATGTGGTCGTTGTAGTAGAAGGAGTAGTAGATGATGATGGGGTGCTGGTAGTGGAAGAAGTTGTGCTGGTAGTGGTAGAATCTGTAGAGGATATTGATGGGGTGTTGGTAGTGGAAGTTGTAGTGGATGATGTTGGTGTGATCGTAGTTGAATGAGTAGTAGATGATGATGGGGTGCTGGTAGTTTTTGCAGTTGTGCTGGTAGTGGTAATTTCAGTAGACAATGTTGATGTGGTGATGGAAGTGGAAGTTGTAGAGGTTGTTGTTGGCTTGATTGTAGTTGAAGAAGCAGTAGATGATGAAGGCATGCTGGTAGTGGAATCAGTTGTGCTGCTAGTGTTAGAATCAGTAGACAATGTTGTTGGTGTGATTGTAGTTGAATGAGTAGTAGATGATGATGGGGTGCTGGGAGTTTTTGCAGTTGTGCTGGTAGTGGAAATATCAGTAGACAATGTTGATGGGGTGATGGAAGTGGAAGTTGTAGAGGTTGTTGTTGGCTTGATTGTAGTTGAAGAAGCAGTAGATAATGAAGGTATGCTGGTAGTGGAAGGAGTTGTGCTGGTAGCGGTAGAATCAGAAGAGGATGTTGATGTGGTCGTTGTAGTAGAAGGAGTAGTAGATGATGATGGGGTGCTGGTAGTGGAAGAAGTTGTGCTGGTAGTGGTAGAATCTGTAGAGGATATTGATGGGGTGTTGGTAGTGGAAGTTGTAGTGGATGATGTTGGTGTGATCGTAGTTGAATGAGTAGTAGATGATGAAGGGGTGCTGGTAGTTTTTGCAGTTGTGCTGGTAGTGGTAATATCAGTAGACAATGTTGATGGGGTGATGGAAGTGGAAGTTGTAGAGGTTGTTGTTGGCTTGATTGTAGTTGAAGAAGCAGTAGATGATGAAGGCATGCTGGTAGTGGAAGGAGTGTTGCTGGTAGCGGTAGAATCAGAAGAGGATGTTGATGTGGTTGTTGTAGTAGAAGGAGTAGTAGATGATGATGGGGTGCTGGTAGTGGAAGAAGTTGTGCCGCTAGTGGTAGAATCAGTAGAGGATGTTGATGGGGTGTTGGTACTGGAAGTTGTAGTGGAGGATGTTGTTGGTGTGATTGTAGTTGAATGAGTAGTAGATGATGATGGGGTGCTGGTAGTTTTTGAAGTTGTGCTGGTAGTGGTAATATCAGTAGACAATGTTGATGGGGTGATGGAAGTGGAAGTTGTAGAGGTTGTTGTTGGCTTGATTGTAGTTGAAGAAGCAGTAGATGATGAAGGCATGCTGGTAGTGGAATCAGTTGTGCTGCTAGTGTTAGAATCAGTAGACAATGTTGTCTTTGTGATTGTAGTTGAATGAATAGTAGATGGTGATGGGGTGCTGGTAGTTTTTGCAGTTGTGCTGCTAGTGGTAATATCATTAGACGATGTTGATGGGGTGATGGTAGTGGAAGTTGTAGAGGTTGTTGTCGGCTTGATTGTAGTTGAAGGAGCAGTAGATGATGATGGGGTGCTAGTACTTGTTGCAGTTGTGCTGGTAGTAGTTGTATCAGAGGATTTTGATAAGGTGGTTGTAGTGGAAGGAGAAGTAGATGATGATGGGGTGCTGGTAGTGGAAGAAGTTGTGCTAGTAGTGGTAGAATCAGTAGACGATGTTGATGGGGTGATTGTAGTGGAAGTTGTTGTGGAGGATGTTGTTGGTGTGATTGTAGTTGAATGAGTAGTAGATGATGATGGGGTGCTGGTAGTTTTTGCAATTGTGCTGGTAGTGGAAGTATCAGTAGACGATGTTGATGGAGTGATGGAAGTGGAAGTTGTAGAGGTTGTTGTTGGCTTGATTGTAGTAGAAGGAGAAGTAGATGATGAAGGGATGATGGTAGTGGAAGGAGTTGTGCTGGTAGCGGTAGAATCAGAAGAGGATGTTGATGTGGTTGTTGTAGTAGAAGGAGTAGTAGATGATGATGGGGTGCTGGTAGTGGAAGAAGTTGTCCTGGAAGTGGTAGAATCAGTAGAGGATATTGATTGGGTGTTGGTAGTGGAAGTTGTAGTGGATGATGTTGGTGTGATTGTAGTTGAATGAGTAGTAGATGATGATGGGGTGCTGGTAGGTTTTGCAGTTGTGCTGGTAGTGGTTGTATCAGTAGAGAATTTTGATGTGGTCTTTGTAGTGGAAGGAGAAGTAGATGATGATGGGGTGCTGGGAGTTTTTGCAGTTGTGCTGCTAGTGGTAGAATCAGTAGAGGATGTTGATGGGGTGTTGGTAGTGGAAGTTGTAGTGGAGGATGTTGTTGGTGTGATTGTAGTTGAATGAGTAGTAGATGATGATGGGGTGCTGGTAGTTTTTGCAGTTGTGCTGGTAGTGGTTGTATCAGTAGAGGATTTTGATGTGGTCTTTGTAGTGGAAGGAGAAGTAGATGATGATTGGGTGCTGGGAGTTTTTGCAGTTGTGCTGCTAGTGGTAGAATCAGTAGAGGATGTTGATGGGGTGTTGGTAGTGGAAGTTGTAGTGGAGTATGTTGTTGGTGTGATTGTAGTTGAATGAGTAGTAGATGATAATGGGGTGCTGGTAGTTTTTGCAGTTGTGCTGGTAGTGGTAATATCAGTAGACAATGTTGATGGGGTGATGGAAGTGGAAGTTGTAGAGGTTGTTGTTGGCTTGATTGTAGTTGAAGAAGCAGTAGATGATGAAGGCATGCTGGTAGTGGAATCAGTTGTGCTGCTAGTGTTAGAATCAGTAGACAATGTTGTTGGTGTGATTGTAGTTGAATGAATAGTAGATGATGATGGGGTGCTGGTAGTTTTTGCAGTTGTGCTGCAAGTGGTAATATCATTAGACGATGTTGATGGGGTGATGGTAGTGGAAGTTGTAGAGGTTGTTGTTGGCTTGATTGTAGTTGAAGGAGCAGTAGATGATGATGGGGTGCTAGTACTTGTTGCAGTTGTGCTGGTAGTAGTTGTATCAGAGGATTTTGATGAGGTGGTTGTAGTGGAAGGAGAAGTAGATGATGATGGGGTGCTGGTAGTGGAAGAAGTTGTGCTGGTAGTGGTAGAATCAGTAGACGATGTTGATGGGGTGATTGTAGTGGAAGTTGTTGTGGAGGGTGTTGTTGGTGTGATTGTAGTTGAATGAGTAGTAGATGATGATGGGGTGCTGGTAGTTTTTGCAATTGTGCTGGTAGTGGAAGTATCAGTAGACGATGTTGATGGAGTGATGGAAGTGGAAGTTGTAGAGGTTGTTGTTGGCTTGATTGTAGTTGAAGAAGCAGTAGATGATGAAGGCATGCTGGTAGTGGAATCAGTTGTGCTGCTAGTGTTAGAATCAGTAGACAATGTTGTTGGTGTGATTGTAGTTGAATGAGTAGTAGATGATGATGATGGGGTGCTGGGAGTTTTTGCAGTTGTGCTGGTAGTGGAAATATCAGTCGACAATGTTGATGGGGTGATGGAAGTGGAAGTTGTAGAGGTTGTTGTTGGCTTGATTGTAGTTGAAGAAGCAGTAGATGATGAAGGCATGCTGTTAGTGGAAGGAGTTGTGCTGGTAGCGGTAGAATCAGAAGAGGATGTTGATGTGGTCGTTGTAGTAGAAGGAGTAGTAGATGATGATGGGGTGCTGGTAGTGGAAGAAGTTGTGCTGGTAGTGGTAGAATCTGTAGAGGATATTGATGGGGTGTTGGTAGTGGAAGTTGTAGTGGATGATGTTGTTGGTGTGATCGTAGTTGAATGAGTAGTAGATGATGATGGGGTGCTGGTAGTTTTTGCAGTTATGCTGGTAGTGGTAATATCAGTAGACAATGTTGATGGGGTGATGGAAGTGGAAGTTGTAGAGGTTGTTGTTGGCTTGATTGTAGTTGAAGAAGCAGTAGATGATGAAGGCATGCTGGTAGTGGAAGGAGTTGTGCTGGTAACGGAAGAATCAGAAGAGGATGTTGATGTGGTCGTTGTAGTAGAAGGAGTAGTAGATGATGATGGGGTGCTGGAAGTTTTTGCAGTTGTGCTGGTAGTGGTAGTATCAGTAGACAATGTTGATGGGGTGATGGAAGTGGAAGTTGTAGAGGTTGTTGTTGGCTTGATTGTAGTTGAAGAAGCAGTAGATGATGAAGGCATGCTGGTAGTGGAAGGAGTTGTGCTGGTAGCGGTAGAATCAGAAGAGGATGTTGATGTGGTCGTAGTAGAAGGAGTAGTAGATGATGATGGGGCGCTGGTAGTGGAAGAAGTTGTGCTGGTAGTGGTAGAATCAGAAGAGGATGTTGATGTGGTCGTAGTAGAAGGAGTAGTAGATGATGATGGGGCGCTGGTAGTGGAAGAAGTTGTGCTGGTAGTGGTAGAATCAGTAGAGGATATTGATGGGGTGATGGTAGTAGAAGTTGTAGAGGTTGTTGTTGGCTTGATTGTAGTTGAAGGAGCAGTAGATGATGATGGGGTGCTAGTACTTGTTGCAGTTGTGCTGGTAGTAGTTGTATCAGTAGAGGATTTTGATGTGGTGGTTGTAGTGGAAGAAGAAGTAGATGACGATGGGGTGCTGGTAGTGGAAGAAGTTGTGCTGGTAGTGGTAGAATCAGTAGAGGATATTGATGGGGTGTTGGTAGTGGAAGTTGTAGTGGAGGATGTTGTTGGTGTGATTGTAGTTGAATGAGTAGTAGATGATGATGGGGTGCTGGGAGTTTTTGCAGTTGTGCTGGTAGTGGAAATATCAGTAGACAATGTTGATGGGGTGATGGAAGTGGAAGTTGTAGAGGTTGTTGATGTGGTCGTTGTAGTAGAAGGAGTAGTAGATGATGATGGGGTGCTGGTAGTGGAAGAAGTTGTGCTGGTAGTGGTAGAATCTGTAGAGGATATTGATGGGGTGTTGGTAGTGGAAGTTGTAGTGGATGATGTTGTTGGTGTGATCGTAGTTGAATGAGTAGTAGATGATGATGGGGTGCTGGTAGTTTTTGCAGTTGTGCTGGTAGTGGTAATATCAGTAGACAATGTTGATGTGGTGATGGAAGTGGAAGTTGTAGAGGTTGTTGTTGGCTTGATTGTAGTTGAAGAAGCAGTAGGTGATGAAGGCATGCTGGTAGTGGAATCAGTTGTGCTGCTAGTGTTAGAATCAGTAGACAATGTTGTTGGTGTGATTGTAGTTGAATGAGTAGTAGATGATGATGGGGTGCTGGGAGTTTTTGCAGTTGTGCTGGTAGTGGAAATATCAGTAGACAATGTTGATGTGGTGATGGAAGTGGAAGTTGTAGAGGTTGTTGTTGGCTTGATTGTAGTTGAAGAAGCAGTAGATGATGAAGGCATGCTGGTAGTGGAATCAGTTGTGCTGGTAGCGGTAGAATCAGAAGAGGATGTTGATGTGGTCGTTGTAGTAGAAGGAGTAGTAGATGATGATGGGGTGCTGGTAGTGGAAGAAGTTGTGCTGGTAGTGGTAGAATCTGTAGAGGATATTGATGGGGTGTTGGTAGTGGAAGTTGTAGTGGATGATGTTGGTGTGATCGTAGTTGAATGAGTAGTAGATGATGAAGGGGTGCTGGTAGTTTTTGCAGTTGTGCTGGTAGTGGTAATATCAGTAGACAATGTTGATGGGGTGATGGAAGTGGAAGTTGTAGAGGTTGTTGTTGGCTTGATTGTAGTTGAAGAAGCAGTAGATGATGATGGCATGCTGGTAGTGGAATCAGTTGTGCTGCTAGTGTTAGAATCAGTAGACAATGTTGTTGGTGTGATTGTAGTTGAATGAATAGTGGATGATGATGGGGTGCTGGTAGTTTTTGCAGTTGTGCTGCTAGTGGTAATATCATTAGACGATGTTGATGGGGTGATGGTAGTGGAAGTTGTTGTGGAGGATGTTCTTGGTGTGATTGTAGTTGAATGAGTAGTAGATGATGATGGGGTGCTGGTAGTTTTTGCAATTGTGTTGGTAGTGGAAGTATCAGTAGACGATGTTGATGGGGTGATGGAAGTGGAAGTTGTAGAGGTTGTTGTTGGCTTGATTTTAGTAGAAGGAGTAGTAGATGATGAAGGGATGCTGGTAGTGGAAGGAGTGTTGCTGGTAGCGGTAGAATCAGAAGAGGATGTTGATGTGGTTGTTGTAGTAGAAGGAGTAGTAGATGATGATGGGGTGCTGGTAGTGGAAGAAGTTGTGCCGCTAGTGGTAGAATCAGTAGAGGATGTTGATGGAGTGATGGAAGTGGAAGTTGTAGAGGTTGTTGTTGGCTTGATTGTAGTAGAAGGAGAAGTAGATGATGAAGGGATGCTGGTAGTGGAATCAGTTGTGCTGCTAGTGTTAGAATCAGTAGACAATGTTGTTGGTGTGATTGTAGTTGAATGAATAGTAGATGATGATGGGGTGCTGGTAGTTTTTGCAGTTGTGCTGCTAGTGGTAATATCATTAGACGATGTTGATGGGGTGATGGTAGTGGAAGTTGTAGAGGTTGTTGTTGGCTTGATTGTAGTTGAAGGAGCAGTAGATGATGATGGGGTGCTAGTACTTGTTGCAGTTGTGCTGGTAGTAGTTGTATCAGAGGATTTTGATGAGGTGGTTGTAGTGGAAGGAGAAGTAGATGATGATGGGGTGCTGGTAGTGGAAGAAGTTGTGCTGGTAGTGGTAGAATCAGTAGACGATGTTGATGGGGTGATTGTAGTGGAAGTTGTTGTGGAGGATGTTGTTGGTGTGATTGTAGTTGAATGAGTAGTAGATGATGATGGGGTGCTGGTAGTTTTTGCAATTGTGCTGGTAGTGGAAGTATCAGTAGACGATGTTGATGGAGTGATGGAAGTGGAAGTTGTAGAGGTTGTTGTTGGCTTGATTGTAGTAGAAGGAGAAGTAGATGATGAAGGGATGCTGGTAGTGGAAGGAGTTGTGCTGGTAGCGGTAGAATCAGAAGAGGATGTTGATGTGGTTGTTGTAGTAGAAGGAGTAGTAGATGATGATGGGGTGCTGGTAGTGGAAGAAGTTGTCCTGGAAGTGGTAGAATCAGTAGAGGATATTGATTGGGTGTTGGTAGTGGAAGTTGTAGTGGATGATGTTGTTGGTGTGATTGTAGTTGAATGAGTAGTAGATGATGATGGGGTGCTGGTAGGTTTTGCAGTTGTGCTGGTAGTGGTTGTATCAGTAGAGGATTTTGATGTGGTCTTTGTAGTGGAAGGAGAAGTAGATGATGATGGGGTGCTGGGAGTTTTTGCAGTTGTGCTGCTAGTGGTAGAATCAGTAGAGGATGTTGATGGGGTGTTGGTAGTGGAAGTTGTAGTGGAGGATGTTGTTGGTGTGATTGTAGTTGAATGAGTAGTAGATGATGATGGGGTGCTGGTAGTTTTTGCAGTTGTGCTGGTAGTGGTTGTATCAGTAGACAATGTTGATGGGGTGATGGAAGTGGAAGTTGTAGAGGTTGTTGTTGGCTTGAATGTAGTTGAAGAAGCAGTAGATGATGAAGGCATGCTGGTAGTGGAATCAGTTGTGCTGCTAGTGTTAGAATCAGTAGACAATGTTGTTGGTGTGATTGTAGTTGAATGAGTAGTAGATGATGATGGGGTGCTGGTAGTTTTTGCAGTTGTGCTGGTAGTGGTTGTATCAGTAGAGGATTTTGATGTGGTCTTTGTAGTGGAAGGAGAAGTAGATGATGATTGGGTGCTGGGAGTTTTTGCAGTTGTGCTGCTAGTGGTACAATCAGTAGAGGATGTTGATGGGGTGTTGGTAGTGGAAGTTGTAGTGGAGGATGTTGTTGGTGTGATTGTAGTTGAATGAGTAGTAGATGATGAAGGGGTGCTGGTAGTGGAATCAGTTGTGCTGCTAGTGTTAGAATCAGTAGACAATGTTGTTGGTGTGATTGTAGTTGAATGAGTAGTAGATGATGATGGGGTGCTGGTAGTTTTTGCAGTTGTGCTGGTAGTGGTTGTATCAGTAGAGGATTTTGATGTGGTCTTTGTAGTGGAAGGAGAAGTAGATGATGATTGGGTGCTGGGAGTTTTTGCAGTTGTGCTGCTAGTGGTAGAATCAGTAGAGGATGTTGATGGGGTGTTGGTAGTGGAAGTTGTAGTGGAGGATGTTGTTGGTGTGATTGTAGTTGAATGAGTAGTAGATGATGATGGGGTGCTGGTAGTTTTTGCAGTTGTGCTCGTAGTGGTAATATCAGTAGACAATGTTGATGGGGTGATGGAAGTGGAAGTTGTAGAGGTTGTTGTTGGCTTGATTGTAGTTGAAGAAGCAGTAGATGATGAAGGCATGCTGGTAGTGGAATCAGTTGTGCTGCTAGTGTTAGAATCAGTAGACAATGTTGTTGGTGTGATTGTAGTTGAATGAGTAGTAGATGATGATGGGCTGCTGGTAGTTTTTGCAGTTGTGCTGCTAGTGGTAATATCATTAGACGATGTTGTTGCGGTGATGGTAGTGGAAGTTGTAGAGGTTGTTGTTGGCTTGAATGTAGTTGAAGGAGCAGTAGATGATGATGGGGTGCTGGTAGGTTTTGCAGTTGTGCTGGTAGTGGTTGTATCAGTAAAGGATTTTGATGTGGTCTTTGTAGTGGAAGGAGAAGTAGATGATGATGGGGTGCTGGGAGTTTTTGCAGTTGTGCTGCTAGTGGTAGAATCAGTAGAGGATGTTGATGGGGTGTTGGTAGTGGAAGTTGTAGTGGAGGATGTTGTTGGTGTGATTGTAGTTGAATGAGTAGTAGATGATGATGGGGTGCTGGTAGTTTTTGAAGTTGTGCTGGTAGTGGTAATATCAGTAGACAATGTTGATGGGGTGATGGAAGTGGAAGTTGTAGAGGTTGTTGTTGGCTTGATTGTAGTTGAAGAAGCAGTAGATGATGAAGGCATGCTGGTAGTGGAATCAGTTGTGCTGCTAGTGTTAGAATCAGTAGACAATGTTGTTGGTGTGATTGTAGTTGAATGAGTAGTAGATGATGATGGGGTGCTGGTAGTTTTTGCAGTTGTGCTGGTAGTGGTTGTATCAGTAGAGGATTTTGATGTGGTCTTTGTAGTGGAAGGAGAAGTAGATGATGATTGGGTGCTGGGAGTTTTTGCAGTTGTGCTGCTAGTGGTACAATCAGTAGAGGATGTTGATGGGGTGTTGGTAGTGGAAGTTGTAGTGGAGGATGTTGTTGGTGTGATTGTAGTTGAATGAGTAGTAGATGATGAAGGGGTGCTGGTAGTTTTTGCAGTTGTGCTGGTAGTGGTAATATCAGTAGACAATGTTGATGGGGTGATGGAAGTGGAAGTTGTAGAGGTTGTTGTTGGCTTGATTGTAGTTGAAGAAGCAGTAGATGATGAAGGCATGCTGGTAGTGGAATCAGTTGTGCTGCTAGTGTTAGAATCAGTAGACAATGTTGTTGGTGTGATTGTAGTTGAATGAGTAGTAGATGATGATGGGCTGCTGGTAGTTTTTGCAGTTGTGCTGCTAGTGGTAATATCATTAGACGATGTTGATGGGGTGATGTTAGTGGAAGTTGTAGAGGTTGTTGTTGGCTTGATTGTAGTTGAAGGAGCAGTAGATAATGATGGGGTGCTGGTAGGTTTTGCAGTTGTGCTGGTAGTGGTTGTATCAGTAGAGGATTTTGATGTGGTCTTTGTAGTGGAAGGAGAAGTAGATGATGATGGGGTGCTGGGAGTTTTTGCAGTTGTGCTGCTAGTGGTAGAATCAGTAGAGGATGTTGATGGGGTGTTGGTAGTGGAAGTTGTAGTGGAGGATGTTGTTGGTGTGATTGTATTTGAATGAGTAGTAGATGATGATGGGGTGCTGGTAGTTTTTGCAGTTGTGCTGGTAGTGGTAATATCAGTAGACAATGTTGATGGGGTGATGGAAGTGGAAGTTGTAGAGGTTGTTCTTGGCTTGATTGTAGTTGAAGAAGCAGTAGATGATGAAGGCATGCTGGTAGTGGAATCAGTTGTGCTGCTAGTGTTAGAATCAGTAGACAATGTTGTTGGTGTGATTGTAGTTGAATGAGTAGTAGATGATGATGGGCTGCTGGTAGTTTTTGCAGTTGTGCTGCTAGTGGTAACATCATTAGACGATGTTGATGGGGTGATGGTAGTGGAAGTTGTAGAGGTTGTTGTTGGCTTGATTGTAGTTGAAAGAGCAGTAGATGATGATGGGGTGCTAGTACTTGTTGCAGTTGTGCTGGTAGTAGTTGTATCAGAGGATTTTGATGAGGTGGTTGTAGTGGAAGGAGAAGTAGATGATGATGGGGTGCTGGTAGTGGAAGAAGTTGTGCTGGTAGTGGTAGAATCAGTAGACAATGTTGATGGGGTGTTGGTAGTGGTAGTTGTTGTGGAGGATGTTGTTGGTGTGATTGTAGTTGAATGAGTAGTAGATGATGATGGGGTGCTGGTAGTTTTTGCAGTTGTGCTGGTAGTGGAAGTATCAGTAGATGATGTTGATGGGGTGATGGAAGTGGAAATTGTAGTTGTTGTTGGCTTGATTGTAGTTGAAGCAGTAGATGATGAAGGGATGCTGGTAGTGGAAGGAGTTGTGCTGGTAGCGGTAGAATCAGAAGAGGATGTTGATGTGGTCGTTGTAGTAGAAGGAGTAGTAGATGATGATGGGGTGCTGGGAGTTTTTGCAGTTGTGCTGCTAGTGGTAATATCAGTAGACAATTTTGATGGGGTGATGGAAGTGGAAGTTGTAGAGGTTGTTGTTGGCTTGATTGTAGTTGAAGAAGCAGTAGATGATGAAGGCATGCTGGTAGTGGAATCAGTTGTGCTGCTAGTGTTAGAATCAGTAGACAATGTTGTTGGTGTGATTGTAGTTGAATGAGTAGTAGATGATGATGGGGTGCTGGTAGTTTTTGCAGTTGTGCTGCTAGTGGTAATATCATTAGACGATGTTGGTGGGGTGATGGTAGTAGAAGTTGTAGAGGTTGTTGTTGGCTTCATTGTAGTTGAAGGAGCAGTAGATGATGTTGGGGTGCTAGTCGTTGTTGCAGTTGTGCTGCTAGTGGTAGAATCAGTAGACAATGTTGTTGGTGTGATTGTAGTTGAATGAGTAGTAGATGATGATGGGGTGCTGGTAGTTTTTGCAATTGTGCTGGTAGTGGTAGTATCAGTAGACGATGTTGATGGGGTGATGATAGTGGAAGTTGTAGAGGTTGTTGTTGGCTTGATTGTAGTTGAAGGAGCAGTAGATGATGATGGGGTGCTGGTAGTGGAAGGAGTTGTGCTGGTAGTGGTAGAATCAGTAGAGGATGTTGATGGGGTGATGGTAGTGGATGTTGATGTGGTCATTGTAGTGGAAGTTGTAGTGGAGGATGTTGTTGGTGTGATTGTAGTTGAATGAGTAGTAGATGATGATGGGGTGATGGTAGTGCAAGTTGTAGTAGTTAATGTTTTTGGCTTGATTGTAGTAGAAGGAGTAGTAGATGATGATGGGGTGCTGGTAGTAGTTACAGTTGTGCTGGCAGTGGTAGAATCAGTAGAGGATGTTGATGAGGTGGTAGTGGTAGGAGGAGTGCTTGTAGTGTTAGTAGCAGTAGAGGATGTTGATGGGGTGGTGGTAGTGGTACCAGTAGTACTGTTAGTGGTAGGATCAATAAAAGATGTTGAAGGGGTGTTGAAAGGAAAAGTCGAGGCTGATGAAGGTATGTTGTTAGTTGTAGTTGTAGTGATGGTAGTTGTAGGAACATGTGAAGTACTTGTTGATGTTTGGCTCATTGTTGTACTGCTAGTGGTACTAACTGCAGAAGATTTTGAAGGTCTGTTGCTATCGGTTGTTTTTTTGCTGTTAATCGTAGCAATAGTAGACGATGTTTGGGGCCTTTTGGTAGTGGGTGAGCTGGTAGGAACAGTAGATGATGTTGAAAGTATGTTGCTCATAGATGTTTTAGTGCTTGTCCTTGTAGGAACTAGAGATGTTGAGGTATTTTTTATAGTGGTAGTTGTATTACTGGCTGTTGTAGGAACAGTTGAGGAAATTAAAGGAGTGTTGCCAGTGGTTGTCTTGCTGGTTGTGCCTGCCATTGTAATTGAATTGCTGGTATTGAAAGGATTAGTAAAAGATGTTCAAAGGTTTTTATATTTCCATTTAATGTGTAGTGGTATGAGCAATTGATGATCTATTTTCTACTGACATTATATGGAACATAAAACAAACAATCTTACAGCAATGTGACAATATTTTGTATGTTTATTTTCTATTGATATTACTTATTAAAATATTATATTATGAAATATTAAAATATATACGCACCTCTGTGTACTGCATGATACTGTGGTTGGGGTACAAATTTTAAACATATTAGAATGAGTTATTTGACATATGACACTCAGTCTAAAATTGTAATGATGTTTCTTATATTAGCAGATGTGTGTCCTACCTATGCAGAGAGCAGAAAGGACGAGTGCTCCACACGTGATGATTTTTGACCTCATTGTGTCTTTAGCAGTTTCAACACATAATTATTCACTTGTCCTAAAACATCCAAAATGATTTTTTAAGGTTGTCTTAAAAATTGTCAAACAATGAGAAAAACGTTCTTATTATGTAGACAAGACATTGTCTTTACATCAATTATAAAATCTAAAATTAGCATTGTGTACAACTAATTTTGAGGTTTTGCAGAATAAACCCGTAGTTCTCTGCACCTGGCTTGTGTTTGCCTGCTCCTTGGACCATCGCAATACTGTGTCTGCTACATATGCACTCTAAGACGGCTCACCATTGAAATGTCTAACCTCTACTCCACCTCTAGTATGGACGAGCTCCTCACATTCTATGGGATCCTATTCACATCAGAATACAGGTGAAGTTCCAAGAAGACACGTACTGGACACTTGACAATGGCAATTTTAGATGCAATGCAGAGAAATTGCCTTGATGAAATAATGGCCTCAGTTCATGTGGTTTAACATTAACCTTAATGTGCCATATTTTGACAATTGTGATTTTTACTACAATCGAAATTTGTCCTCCGCATTTACCAATCTGTGCAATTAGAACACACACACACACTAGTGATTACTAGGGGGCTGTGGTGCACACATGCCCAGAGTGGTGGGCAGCCCTAGCCTGGCGCCTGGGGAGCAGGTGGGGTTAGGTGCCTTGCTCAGGAGCACCTCAGACATGACCTGGGCCTGGGAATTGAACCCATGACCCTCGTTCCCTAACCACCACACCATGACTGCCCCAGACCATTGACAACACAGATCACAGATGGCCCATCTTCTCTGATCTCAATTAGTCATATACAAGTCATGCCATTTCAGGAATGATTGTCAGTGTATGACAGCATGGTCCCATACTATGGTAGACATGGATGTAAGCAATTCATAAAAGGTAAACCAATT
Organism: Brachyhypopomus gauderio; assembly: GCF_052324685.1. Taxonomy (NCBI): domain Eukaryota; kingdom Metazoa; phylum Chordata; class Actinopteri; order Gymnotiformes; family Hypopomidae; genus Brachyhypopomus; species Brachyhypopomus gauderio. The sequence continues at coordinate 2,422,034 of NC_135230.1, read as the reverse complement.
TGTTTTGGTTAAAAGCTATGGAGTCTTGCCTCATCCAGTGACTACATGTAAATCATGCAGCCATATGGTGGATCTGATACACTCCTCCCTGAGACTGGGTTGGGTCAGGGACCCAGTGTTGTTCTTGGTCTTGCAGAGCAAGCTCAGATGCCTCAGGGTTGCAAGTTCTTTCTTGACAACCTATTCACTTCACTTTCACTCTGTGATGAAATTACAAAGAGGATATGGAAGCTCTGACACAATGAGGCATAACCAACAAATGTCTTTGTTTTCGTTATATATAGCCTTTTGTCAAATAAAAGCATCCAAATTTTTGTTAATAAATATTTTTAAATGACATGTGCGCATTAACAATAGGCTTCTTCCTTACTACACATTAATAAATCACACCCTGCAGTTGCACAATCCAAATGAGCGGAGCTGAACATGCGAAAAAAATAACAGTTCAGCCGTTTGTCGTTTCGGTCGTGTCGTCTCATCGCGGTACGTCTCGGCAAGTAGCCCTATAAACATTTTTAAGAATAAGAATAAGAAGTCTTTATTGTCTTTATTGAAGTCTTTATTGAATATTCTGTCTGAAGACAGAAATTCATCTTTGACATGGCTTTACAGATCACAAATATACACAAAATCACAACAAAAATCCATCTTATGCCATATACCACATAAGTTTAAAATAATACCTGTTTTGAGTTCAGAATTGCGGTTGCCGAAGGAACAAAAGATTTCTTATATACATTCTTCCGAGCCATTGGGACTTTATATCTCCTTCCTGATGGAAGTAACTGAAATTGTGTGTGTAATGGATGAGATGGGTCTGTAGTGATCAGGGTAGCTTTCCTAATTACTGCTCGCACATACAATGCTTGTAATGGTGTCTGTGGTGAACCTATAATTTTACTTCCTTGTCTGATAATATGGGACAGTTGTGTTTTATATTTGACTGTGAGAAAATTGTACCAAGATGAGATGTTGAAAGTGAGGATAGATTCAATGAGTGATCGATAGACAACTGTTAAGATGTCTGTGCTTACATTAAAAGTCCTGAGCTTCCTCAGCAAATTAAGTCTTTGTTGTGCCTTCTTATAAATAGTGTTGTTGTGGTTTGTTAAGGACAGGCGATTTTTTTGTTGTTTGCTTTTTAAACCCCGTTACTTGAACCTTTACTTATAATTTTTTTGCTGTTGTGTGGCAAATTGTTTTTATATTTTCAGTGTCACGTAGGGCAACGCCCCCTCTCGTAGCTGCCACTCTGGGTTCCCTTATGTCCGTGTTCCCTGCCTGTTCATCCCGCCCAGCTCGTTTGTCTTCGTGATTCCTCGTTTGTTACCACGCCCCTGTATTATCGTTCACACCTGTCCCTCGTTTTCTGTCCCATGTATATAAACCCCTGAGTCTCCCTTGTCCTTTGTCTGGTGTTTTGATATTTTGGATGTTGAACCGTTTGATTGTATACCTGGCCGTCGTGTTTTTGTTTTGTGATTCTCAGTCTGTTCTCGTGTTCCCCTGTCTTCGTTATGCCCGTGTTCGCCTGCTATTCGGACTGCCCTCCCGTTATGGACCCTGCCTGGCTTTCTGATGACGAGTATGGTATTCCCTTTAATAAATCTCGCTCTTCTCAGCGATTGTGTCCGTCTCCTCGCTCCGTGGCGCAAGCCTCGTTACATATATGTTACATATACAATCAAACGGTTCAACATCCAAAATATCAAAACACCAGACAAAGGACAAGGGAGACTCTGGGGTTTATATACATGGGACAGAAAACGAGGGACAGGTGTGAACGATAATACAGGGGCGTGGTAACAAACGAGGAATCACGAAGACAAACGAGCTGGGCGGGATGAACAGGCAGGGAACACGGACATAAGGGAACCCAGAGTGGCAGCTACGAGAGGGGGCGTTGCCCTACGTGACATTCAGGCAGGCATATTTTATTTAAAATATTTTTGACATCTTGCACAGTGCCTGTCTGACAAAGCTCGATATGCGCACTGATGGTGACTTTTTTTTTGTTAATATTCTCTAACGTTTCATTAAAAAAATAAATAAGTAAACAAATAAATAAATAAAAGCTGAATAAAGCCAACCTACCATGTTTATTCATTTATCTGAGTGTTTTAGGTATTTCCTTGGAAGTGGAAAAAAAGTCCTGAATGAGAACGGGATCTCGTTAAATGCGCTTTAGGGAAAAAAACCCTGATTTAACTATTAGTCGACTAAAGGGAAAATCTGACGAATCAGATTTGACTATGAAAATCCTTAGTTGAAGACACCTCTAGTGTCTTCAAAGGATGTGAACGAACCTGAACAACTCAGTAAAAATCATTCTTTTCACAAAGCTCACGATTCTTCTTGGAATTCCTGTTAGCTATCTGTCTACCTTTGTTTAAACGCATTCGCGAGGGTAGAATACCTAACATGTTATGTTAGGCCTATAGCCCTAATCTCAGTGTTGTATAAAACTATGGAAAGTGATTATAGGAAGTATTTATGTCCATCTTAGTAGATTAATTAGATCCAATTCAGTTTGCATGTAAAGCTTGTAGAGCGTTTTGAAGATGCTGTATTTAGACTCTGTGATAAGAGCAGCTGTCATGTTCAGTACCCCAAGGCCAGAGCTCTGTTTTTAGACTTTAGTGCCACATTTAATTTAATAATGGTGAATTGTGGAATTATTTGAGGGATTAAGGAATTTTGTCAGATCATCCCCAGAGTGACTGTAGATAGAATGACACCAGGAGTTTATAATCTCTCCCCCACAACATTTTCATGGGTGCTTAATTTTGTTAAGGGTTTTTGTTGTGCTTATGTTACTGAATCTCTTTACTGATTATATTTTTGTAATGCGAACCCCCAAGGAACAGGGGACTTTTGAGGTTTTTTACAAGATGAACCCAAGTGCAAATCCCAAAAGAGAAAACGATCAACCGAGACCTTTGCCACTAAGCGGGAAACATGGAAAAAGAAAACTGAGAAACAACTCAGAAAAATATGGAATGACCTAGACGTAAGACCAGGTAAGTGAAAACAACAACAACAAAAAAAAACCACAGAGGAGAAGAGAACTCTACGTGTCAAAAGGGAGCACAAACGAACAAAGAAAATACAAGCCAGAGAATCGGACTGGCAGAAAAAACAAAACACATGGAAAACCATTCAACGTGTCAGCGATCATAAATGAGCACAAATGAACAAAAATAAATATAAGCCAGGGAAAGGAGCTGGCTGTAAACAAAAGCACAAAAACCAAAAATAGAGAAAAAACAGCATGGGGGAAAACTTGAGAAAGGCCGGTAAGGGCGCAGGAGAAGAGACCTCGAAAAACAGAGTAGAGAGAAGTAAGAGTCACGAACGCTCGGTAACCAGGATACTGGCTGGCTGGAAGAGCGAGAGACAACAAACAACTCAGCAGTGAGGCACTGCAACCGTGCCTGTTAAATAGGAGAAGGCACAGGCGACAGGAGGGATGGTCCAATTTTACTTAATTATAAATTATTTTTTACATTATATTTATTTATTATATTTATCTAATAGCTGGATGTTGGATTTATTTTTATTCTATTTTACTTTATTCTATTTTTATTGTATTGCTGCTATTTGGGGGTAAAAACTGGGACCTTGGGTTCTCCAGTTCGTTCCACATCATGATCCAAATGTCTCCTTGAATCTTTGAATGCCAGAACTGTGAATCTGACACAATATCTAGTTGCAGTAGTAAAGCCCTATTATTTTGTCTAATAATATAATAATGTTATATAATCCTTATACTGTATATTGTATTTCCCGTCACCTGTGAGTTGTCTTAAGCAGCTAGATTTATATTTCACGCTCTCATAGAATGATGTTGCGCTGTTCTCGATTTTGCAACTTCGAGCACTTTTCAGGCTCTTTCAAGGTCCATTTTCAATATTTTCCAACACCTTACAGCTTTATTAAGTTACATATTTATACAAATATACATATACTCAAAATGATAAATTCGCTTTTTATCACATTAAAAGAGATGGTACCATGTTTGTTAATAGCAGAAGAATAAGTGCATTACATAAGCTTGTTGGTGTATCAATATATATTTAAAATGTATGCTAGTTGATTTAAACTTGCAGTCATCAAGCCGCTAATTAAAAAACCTGGTCTTAACCCCCAAGAACTGTCCAACTATAGGCCAATTTCTAATCTGTCATTCATATCCAAAATTTTAGAGAAAGTAGTTTCTTCACAACTCTCTTCCTTCTTACAGACAGAACATGTCTTAGAGTTATTTCAGTCTGGATTTAGAGCTCATCACAGCACTGAAACAGCACTAAATAAAGTGCTGAATGATCTCTTAATATCCTCTGATAAAGGACACATTTTGTTTCTCATACTGCTAGACCTCAGTGCTGCTTTTGACACCATTGATCATAATATTCTACTTAATAGACTGGAGACACTCATTGGCATAAGAGGTCAAGCACTCTCCTGGTTCAGGTCCTACCTGACAGATTGTTACCAATTTGTGCTAGTAAATAACGAATGCTCTGAGCATTCTAAAGTAAAGTATGGTGTCCCATAAGGATCTGTACTGGGCCCCATATTATTCTCATTATATATGCTACCACTGGGCACTATCATTCGTAGGCATGGTATTAGCTTCCATTGCTACGCAGATGATACTCAGTTGTATATATCTTCTAATCCAGATGATACCACCACAACTCTCAAGATTGAGAACTGCGTCCAGGATATTAAAAACTGGATGGCGTCTAATTTTCTTAAACTAAATTCTGACAAGACTGAGGTACTGATTCTTGGGCCTAAAGCTGTTAGAAGCAATTGGGCTGATATTCCCCTTACCCTAGATGGTTTTTCAGTAACACCAAAATCTACTGCAAAAAGTTTAGGTGTCACTATTGATTCTGATCTTTCATTTGACACACATGTATGCAATGTCACTAAGGCTGCCTTTTTCCATTTACGTAATATCGCCAAGCTGAGACACTTACTTTTGTTAGCTGATGCAGAGAAGCTAGTTCATGCTTTTGTCTCGTCGAGATTGGACTACTGTAATAGTCTTCTAATTGGATGCTCTAAACCAGGGGTAATCAATTAAATCTTTCCGCGGTCCATTTTTGGCAGATAGCTCAGACCTTAGGTCCGGGTCTGCGGTGGCGAACGAAAGTTGTTGAGCTGGGGGGGGGGGGGGGGGGGGGGTTGGCGGGTTGAACGTAACACTCAAATGGGTGGTGAACGTAACACTCGTCTGAAAATAAATTCTCCGGTTTAAAATATAGTCTCCCGTTAAAATTTTTTTGGCATTTGGGTCTGTATCCAGTTTATCAGGAATGTGATTGGGTCCGGACAGGACGGCGTTCGGGTCCGGATCCGGACCGCGGTCCGCCATTTGGTGATACCTGCTCTAAACAGTCCATAAAGAAGCTACAACTTGTACAAAATGCCGCAGCTAGAGTCCTAACCAAGGCTAGGAAATTCGATCATATTAGTCCCACTCTTGCCGCACTACACTGGCTGCCGATTAAATATCGCATTGAATTTAAAATTCTCCTGTTAACCTATAAGGCGTTAAATGGTCTTGCCCCACAATATCTGAGTGAACTCATTGATTACTACAACCCATCTCGCCCTTTGCGCTTCCAAAATGCTGGATTTCTCCTAGTTCCAAAAAATAGCCCCTCAATTATGGAATAGCCTTCCAGCTCAAATCCGAGATTCTGACACAGTTCCAATCTTTAAATCTAGATTTAAGACTCACCTGTTTAGTCAAGCCTTCAGCTAAAATTCCCCTTGTAAGGTGTAGGGGCTTGGGGGCCCCCAGACGTTGAGATTTCTGGTGATCTGAGATGTTGATGCTGTCATCCAGCTGTGTCTTGGCATCACTCTATTTGTGACTATGACTTGACTTGAAAGCAATGTCTCAGTGAGCCCTCATGCCTGTGGTCACCTCTGAACCCCTCCCTTTAGTTATGCTGCTATAGATTAGTCTGCCGGAGTCACATGCTGATCACTGGCACGTGAGCTACGTACATTTAAATCAATGGTGGTTTAAATTCATGTCCACTCAGTCTGTATTGTCTATCTTCTTGCATGGCTCTACCCAAGACGATTGGATACAGGCACCTGCAGGCACCTGGGGGATGGTCTGGCTGCTGGTGGATGTGCTGATTCCGGGGTTCACTTGGGGAGTAACACTGCAGTCGGAGCCTACAATACCAGCATCACTGCTCCGACACGGAATGAAAGCCTAGCATTCATCAACAGACATTTACAGTGACAATATCAAAACCCAGAACTTTCAATTGTACCTTTTACCTAGTCTGATTGTGTGAATTGTGTGTGACTTGTGTATTTGTGTGTTAACGGGCCGCCCAATGGAGGATGGGTTCCCTTTTGAGTCTTGGTTCTCCCGAGGTTTCTTCCTATTCCCCACCATCATAGGGAGTTTTTCCTCGCCACTGTCGCCTTTGGCTTGCTCATTAGGGTTCTGGACCCAAAGTATTGTTAACCTTGTAAATCCTGTAAAGCTGCTTTGCGACAACTTGAGTTGTTAAAAGCGCTATACAAATAAACTGATTGATTGATTGATAGTTTGGTTAGGATTTGCTCTGGTAGCTAACTTAGCTACCAAGCTAGCATATATTTTATTTAACACTAGCAAGACTGAAATTTCAGGATCTCCAGGACATCACCCCTCCTTCTTGCCAGCAATTAACCATCCTTTTATTATGCAAATGCGGAGCACTGAGGCAGCAGGTCAAACACTAATATGGCAAAAAGTACGAGGAGTTTCGCAGGCAAACCGCACAGACCCCCGCTCTCCTTTCCACAGAAAACCAGCTTGGCCAGCTCATCTGTATATCACAGCTTCAAGAAGCAATTAAAAAGTTACAACCCGTGAAACTATCTTTTTTTTATAGCGCGAAAGTAATTATTCCTATGCTGAATAGGAATGAATCTTTTGGTTTGAATCGTGCTAAACATTCTAACTGAAATAAATCTTCGCGATAAAGAATAAACATTGTATTTGTAGTAGGCATATGTGTTGTGTGATTTTCACAAGGCAAACCAGACAATGACTAGCCCATTTTATGTGTTTCATATGTATTTTATGCTGCCTTTGAAGTGCTGACCCTGCACTAAACATTCTAACTGAAATAAATCTTCGCGCTAAAGAATAAAAGTTGTATTTGTAGTAGGCGTACGTGCTGTGCGATTTGCACAAGGCAAACCAGACACTGACTAGCCCATTTTATGTGTTTCATACGCATTTTATGCTTACTTCATCGCACTAAAGGATAAACTACAATAATGTGCTCGTTGTAGGCATACGTGTTGTGCGATTTTCACAAGGCAAACCAGAAACTGATTAGCCCATTTTATATGTGTTTCAAACACATTTCATGCTTACTTCTTCGCACTAAAGAATAAACAATGCATTTGTAGTAGGCATACGTGTTGTGTGATTTTCACAAGGCAAACCAGACAATGACTAGCCCATTTTATGTGTTTCATACGTATTTTACGCTTCCTTTGAAGCGCCGACCCCGCACTGAACATTCTAACTGAAATAAATCTTCGCGCTAAAGAATAAACGTTGTACTTGTAGTAGGCATTTGTGCTAGAAGTTATTTGTTTTATACTATCCAAGTGTTATCTAAAATTAAGTAAAAATCGAAATCAATCAGTACAAATTATATATATTCTATCCGTATCTAGATATTTGGACAGAATCAAACATTGTATGCATGTTATTTCTGCAATTCGTCCGTTACGAAACAGCACTAATTTACAGGTAGAGAATATATATAATTTGCACTGCTACATAGACAGGAAATGCCAAAAATAATCTCTGAAATATCATAAAAATTATATATATTCTATCTGTATATAGATATTAAGAGAAAGTCAAATATAGGCATTGTAGCCTACATGTTATTTATGTTGTTCTGCTTTTATGAAACAGCACTACTTATATAAAAATTCTAGCCATATCAATTTTGTTTTTCCACCTAATTCCAGATCATTACAGAACAATTAAATTTTAACCCAGAGACTGACTGATTATCCATCTATCCATACATCTATTCATCCATCAGATATAAAGAAATGGAAATGCGCGAGTATCGGTTAGTGATTAGCGGGTATCGATACGCATGTTATTAGCGCCTTTGCATCAGCCGCCGTGAAGGTCCACAATTTACACTTGTTGAAGATGGGTGGGGTGTGGTCTTCTCCAAGCTGAGATAAAAATGGACACACAAACACAGGTGAGTCATTTCATATATTTTTCTTGTTCTGCGAGGAAGACACGGACACTACGATGGCACACAAGAGGACTTACACTGCTTTACAAGCTTTGGCTCTTCTGAACGCAATGGATGACTGTGATTCCGACGGAGGAGAGGAACTTTCTTTTAGTGCTGAAGACTCCGATCTGGCACTTTCAACTGGCGGATACGAGTGGACAATTGGATGAAGAAAACCGTAGCTCTCCACAAAAGAAGCGTTCTGTTGCTAAGGATATCAGTAAGCCTGCAACGAACATAAACGCAAAAGATGGAACCGCTTGGGAAAAGACTGATATTGTACGAAGTCTTGGACACTGCAGCACCACTTTTACGTTCAGTGAGACCGCAGGACCTACAGAGCATGCCAAGGTAATGTAAAACTCTGAATGAAAGTGAAATGCATTTTCCCTGATACATTTCCTCTTTTTGTAGATGTATATATGAAAAAGCATTGAACTGAATTTGGCCAGCTATATTTCCTCTTTGTTATATTTTATAAATATATTTATATTATATTTCTATTTCTATTTATGTAAGTAATGTTATCATGTATGTGCATAGGAAAAAGCATTGAACTGAATTTGGCCAACTATATTTCCTCTTTTGTAGATGTAAAGATGAAAAAAAGAGGATATATTATTTTATATTTCCAATTTTTTTACATATAAGTGATGTGATTTTTATTTCACTTCTACAGCGCAGAATCACAAGCAGGTTGCAGAGCTTTCTGTGTTTGATCAACATAGAGATGCTGAGGACAATCACACACTGCACGGTCCATGAAGCCCACAGAGCGGATCAGAGCTGGAACCTGTCTGTCAGCGAGTTGATGGCTTTCATCGCAGTGCTTTTTCTGCGGGCAATACTCTGTCCGGTTGGAGCGGTGGCCGATTGTTGGTCTAAGAAATACGCTGTGCCTGCAATCAAGGACACGATGTCACGTGACCGCTACAAAGAAATCATGCGGTACTTGCGCTTCGATGACAAGGACACCCGTGCGGAACGTGTAAAGAGCGACAGATTTTGCTGCAATCTCGGACATCTGGCAATGTTTTGTACGTAACTGCACTCTGTGTTACACGCCAGGACAACACATCACCATTGATGAGCAGCTCTTTCCAACCAAGGTCCGCTGTCCTTTCCTGCAATACATCGCTACAAAACCTGACAAGTTTGGCATAAAGTTTTGGATTGCTGCTGATTTGAAGACCAAGTATATGTGCAATGCTCTTCCATATTTGGGAAAGAACCCCAGTCGTCCCAAGGGAGAAAGACTGTCAGAGAATGTCGTCATGAAACTCATGGAACCATATCTGGACAAGGGCAGAACCGTCACCACTGACAACTACTTCACATCCCTGTCTCTGGCCAACAGACTGCTTGCATGCAACACAGCTCTGCTTGGGACAATCAACAAGATCAGAAGAGAAATTCCTCCTCCAGCAAAAAACACCAAGGGACGTGAGGAATTCTCCATACATGTGTACACATCAGGAAGTGCCATACTGACAGCGTATGCTCCAAAAAAAAACAAGGCAGTCTGCATTCTCAGCACAATGCACAAACAAGTCACGATCTCCGAAGGCTGCAAAAGGAAACCAAACACGATCACGGACTACAACAGCATGAAGGTATGCGTATATGATGATAAATAATGTCACATTATTGAATTTTTATGTCATATATGTCAGACAAAATTATTATAATGTTTATAATGTAACATAACCTTTGTATGTTTCTTCTTTGCAGTGCGGTGTGGATATCATGGACCAGAAGGTGCGTGGGTATACGGTCCGCGCAGGAACACGCAGGTGGCATGTTGCAGTGTTCTACAACATGCTAGACTTGGCAGCGATGAATGCATATGTTTTGTATATGACAGGCACGAGGTCCACGGAGAGCAGAAGAGACTTTTTACATGCTCTTGCTGAGGAACTTCTGCATCGATTCTTACAGGAAAAGACAATGGCAAAAAAGCAACGACCTCCGCCTGCTCCTGGAAAGACGACGCAGTGCCAGGTGCAGATACAATGCAACAGGAATCACAGCTCGGAGCGGTGTGCTGTGTGCGCCAAGTACACCTGTCGAAAATGTAGAAAGGATGGGCCATGGATATGTAGCAACTGTTAGCTTGCGGGATGCTCAAAGCGCACTTGGCTGTATTTCAAATGAGATTTCTATTTTTCTAATAAAAATAATGTTGTTCTGCATCACACATTTGTTTTACCCTGTCATTGTTAAGGCAAGAATATCTTTATTGTTGTTATTACTGGGTGGGGTGTGTGTGTGTGTGTGTGTGTGTGTATAAAACTTTTACAACAGCGGTTCTATTACCGGCGTTATTTCTGTAAATCGCGCATATACTCAAACTAACACGATGTGCAAGTGTTACATTACAAAAAATATAGGTACACAGATTGACTGGTATCTTACAAGTTTGTAGTGGATTCAAAATGTATATTTGTTTACTCTGCACAATTCTGTGAATTTGCCATCGCACTACATGTACCGCGAACGCATTGTTTATTCTTTAGTGTAAGCATAAAAAACGTATGAAACACATACAAAATCACATAACACGTATGCTTACTACAAATGGATTGTTTATTCTTCTTGGAGCTGTGATATACAGATGAACTGGCCAGGCTGAATTTCCTTGGAAAGGAAAGCGGGGGTCGGCGCTTGAAACACATATAAAATGGGCTGGCCATTGTCTGGTTTGCCTTATGAAAATCGCACAGCACGTATGCCTACTACATGCACATTATTGTAGTTTATTCTTTAGTGCGATGAAGTAAGCATGAAATGCGAATGAAACAAATAAAACTGGCTAGTCTGTGTCTGGTTTGCCTTGAGAAAATCCCACAGCACGTACGCCTAATACAAAAACAACGCGAGGATTTATTTCACTTAGAATGTTTAGCGCGATTCAAACCAAAGGATTCATTCCTGTTCTGCATAGGAATAATTACCTTCGCGCTATAAAGAAAGATAGATTGTAACTTTTGAATTGCTTCTTGGAGCTGTGATATACAGATGCACTGGCCGGGCTGAATTTCCTTGGAAAGGAGTGCGGGGGTCGGCGCTTCAAACGCGCACCATGTCATTAGCAAGACAAAGGGCACTAATCTCTTCACAGCGGGGAAGTGGGCTACTCGGCAGCTGATTTTCCTCGCGACTTTTTTTGTAGTGTTGGCCTTCCCAGTGTTAATGCTAGTTTATTTTCCAAACGCATCTTAACATCTTCATGTTCTTTCAAGTTTTGCCCTAGAATTTGTAAATGTAATGCAAGCTAACTTTTCAGTCAAATAGCAATCTTATGTGAAACAAAATACAGTTACAAATTCAAGCATTTTCAAGTACCAGAACTCCAGAACTTTTCAAACCTGGATCACAATGCAATGTTTAAATTCGTCAGGTAAATTTCCCTTCACCTATTTATGCAGTGGTATTCCTTTACACTACACTTTACACTTTAGTATTCCACAGGATCAGGTATTTTTCACATTAATGTTTTGGAGAACACTGCAATGAATCACGCATCAAGTATAAATGCTTCCACTTTTCTCACAGGTTCGTACACAGTGTGCAGAGTCAAGCGCTACACTCAAATGTGAAAGTAAATCCAGCCATTATTGTCAACCATATATAAACACTCCAGACTGTTTATAATAGTCAACAGGCAAACAGCTACAAATACCATGTGAATGGTAAGCACTCAAGTAAGGTACACAGATCCCATATAATTTAGGAAACCAAAACCCTCTCCCCACATCTACCAAAGATGCAGCTGTCTCAGGGAGCCCTCATGCCTACACTGCCTTCTGCTTCTCCCCCGTAGCTCAGCTGCTGTAGCTGGGTCCCTCCTGCATTCTGGTCCTGCCTGATTCTGCTTCAACATCACCGTGATTCAGCCTGCTTCTACAATTTGTAGACAATTGTACATACAATTCCTGCTGTGATAAATAACATCATCTGTGGGGTGAGATAAGCAAATATGGAGTTCTTACACTAACCATCCTGGTTATATTCAGCACAGTCATGACTGGTCACACATCCTATAAGTGACCTGATCATCCCACTGAGGATGCATTACACAGAGGATGAGCATCTTTCTCATGCTGTCTCAAGGTTCTCCCTGCCACTCTCAGCTTTGGCTTGTTATTACAGTCCTAAACTGAGATCTATGCCTTCGGTGGTATAACTAAACATTGGTACAATTAAAAAGAAATAAAATTAAAGCAAATATTAAACATAGTACTCCAAAATCTCTTTAACACACTTTAACCACTTCAACACTGTAGGCTATGGATGTTCCTCCAAACATCACTTCAACAACATCAAATCCATATTTAAACAATCAAAGAAAAGCATGTATTACCTGTTTACAAGTGTAGAGTGACAGACCTTTGTAATACAGAAATCTCAGAAATAATGATAAAATACGAAGCAATGTTGTCCACTCTGTTGCGTGTATCCTTGCAAGGGAGAGAATCGCTCAATAGTGTGATGGTACACTGAAGGTGAATAGCAGCATGCAGGGATGAGAGGAACTGTGGAGCGTGTGCAGGGTGGGGTTGGATCACATATATTATCAGTCAGTTCTGCTAGATTCCTGCTAACCCCCAGGCCTTTCCTTTCACCACTCACCCAACAGCACCAACCAGTGCTGCTCTCACTTTAACATCACAACTATGTGTTTATATCATTGAATTTTGAAGTTTTGTAACAGGTTTGTTATAAAATAAAACAACAAACAAGCCAAATATGAATCATAAAAATACATATATATATATATATATATATATATATATATATATATATATATATATATGCGAGCCCATGACACACATACATACAGTGGGGAAAATAAGTATTTAGTCGGTCACCAATTGTGCAAGTTCTCCCACTTAAAAAGATGAGAGAGGCCGGTAATTGACATCATAGGTAGACCTCAACTATGAGAGACAAAATGTGAAAAAAAAATTGAGAAAATCATTTTGTCTGACTTTTAAAGAATTTATTTGCAAATAATGGTGGAAAATAAGTATTTGGTCAATAACAAAAGTTCATCTCAATACTTTGTTGTATATCCTCTGTTGGCAATGACAGAGGTCAAACGTTTTCTGTAAGTCTTCACAAGGTTGGCACACACTGTTGCTGGTATGTTGGCCCATTCCTCCATGCAGATCTCCTCTAGAGCAGAGATGTTTTGGGGCTGTCGGCGGGCAACACGGACTTTTAACTCCCGCCAAAGGTTTTCGATGGGGTTGAGATCGAGAGACTGGCTAGGCCACTCCAGGACTTTGAAATGTTTCTTACGAAGCCACTCCTTTGTTGCCCTGGCAGTGTGCTTGGGATCATTATCATGCTGAAAGACCCAGCTACGTTTCATCGAAGGACGTTGATGGAAGGAGGTTTGCACCCAAAATCTCACAATACATGGCCCCATTCATTCTTTCATGTACACGGACCAGTCGTCCTGGTCCCTTTGCAGAGAAACAGCCCCAAAGCATGATGTTGCCACCCCCATGCTTCACAGTTGGTATGGTGTTCTTTGGATGCAACTCAGCATTCACTGTCCTCCAAACACGATGAGTTGTGTTTTTACCAAATAGTTCTACTTTGGTTTCATCTGACCATATGACATTTTCCCAATACTCTTCTGGAACATCCAAATGCTCTCTAGCAAACTTCAGACGTGCCTGGATATGGACTGGCTTAAGCAGGGGGACACGTCTGGCACTGCAAGATTTGAGTCCCTGGCGTCGTAGTGTGTTGCTGATGGTAGCCTTTGTAACGTTGGTCCCAGCTTTCTGCAGGTCATTCACTAGATCCCCCCTTGTGGTTCTGGGATTTTTCCTCACTGTTCTTGTGATCATTTTGACCCCACGGGCTGAGATCTTGCGTGGAACCCCAGATCGAGGGAGATTAGTAGTGGTCTTGTAGGTCTTCCATTTTCTGATTTTTGCTCCCACAGTAGCAAAAGTCTGTGTCTGTAGTCTGTGACAGCCAGAAATCTTGCTTGTTTGTAGGTGACCAAATACTTATTTTCCACCATTATTTGCAAATAAATTCTTTAAAAATCAGACAAAATGATTTTTTTTCACATTTTGTTTCTCATAGTTGAGGTCTACCTATGATGTCAATTACAGGCCTCTCTCATCTTTTTAAGTGGGAGAACTTGCACAATTGGTGATTGACTAAATACTTATTTTCCCCACTGTACATACACACACACATACACACACATATACACACTAATCCCTTAGTATAGTATTATTCCTTAGATATAATTTGTTAATCAATCTCATTAATTTAAAATCAGTCTCATATTCTAATTATACCAGAACCACAAGTTTAGTTATCAACTAAAGGTAATTAATGGTTTGATATCTGAAGGATTTAACTGTGAATTCTTTGGAGATTTCGGCAACAACCACTTTTGAATGACATCAACACAGACAATTTGGTGAAAATAAATGATACATTTATTTACAACCAACTATTCTAAAATAAACAGCATCAACAAGGATCAGTATATTTACAGTAAAGACTGGGTATTTAGTGTGTGTGTGTGTGTGTGTGTGTGTGTGTGTGTGTGTGTGTGTGTGTGAATGTGTAAAAAGGGGAGGAGAGCAACTAAAATGGCGGCGACTTTAAACAGTAGAGCAGCGTGGCTGTATGTTAATGAGCTGAGCTGGTTTTTTCCAACGTGTTTAGAACAAAGGGTAATGGCGCTGGCTTCAATCAGACAGACAGATTGCATGCACAACAAAGAGAACTTGGTATGAACAAGTCTTGATGAAGATTATGTAAATAAAGTTGAACCCAAAAACATTCAGAATTTTTAAGCTAAAAATTAGTTAAGTCTACAGTTCAAATAACTTTGCCCTTTTATAAACTATGCCCAGCGGTTAGACTCTCAAATGTTGAGGATTTTTGGGTGGTTTCGCCGTCCTCTCTGAATTCTCCCTGAATTTGGAGGGAATTTCCACCACAGGCTCTTCGTGATTAAAAGCGACGTCGTCCAGGTGTGCTGGGAATCGTCCTTCTGGATATGAAGTCCAGGAATTTGAGTCTCGTTCATGGTTGAACAATAAGGAATTGATCGCCTTTGTTTCAGTCCGTGTAAGAAATACAACCTTCAGCTGTTTGCTGTTAGTCGTAATAAAGTTTGCATGGTCTTACAGTGATAAAGAAAACCGGAGAGAGAGAGAAATGGCGGAGCCTCTCTTTAATAGGTCTAACCTCGGTGTCGGTCAAACCAGAGAGAGAGAAAAATGGAGGATCAGGGTATTTCAACACCTGGATACCACGTACTATAGACACACCCTTTCTTCTGTCCAAGCAAGCTTGTTCAATGTGTTGCCAGTGGGACAGCCACCTGCTGGTTCAACAAGTACCATGCTGAACCAGCAGGTGGCAGTACCACTGACAACACACATGCCTTAGATTTCACTTGGATTTATACAAAGGAAACAAGATCACAGATCACATGCAGGGTTAAATGCCTTTGATGGAGGAGAGGAAGTACATCAGGCATGAGAAAAGGAGGAGTTGGCTCATGTTGGTGTTAGCCTGTTGGCTGGAACAAACCTAACAATGTTTAACACTAGAAGAACCAAGCACCGGTCATTTGACTGCTGTGACGTCTTACTAGAAGCGCTGCATCTGTTCGACCCACTTATACCTAGAAGCAGCAGCACAACAAAAAAATAATATCTTTGCACAGGATCCAATTTTAGAACACTTCTTTCATGACTTCTCCCAGAATAAATAAATAAACGAATAAACTAGCATTATTATATTGTTAAAAGAAACCCTGTACAGGTTAGTTTAAATCGATTTCGCTCGTATCTCTGTAATTGTGATGCTGGGACAGAAGCAGCAGAAGCTGAGGGTGACTGGTTTTATTATCCATAATGCTTAATTTAAATACTCAGGCCACAAGGCAGATTAAACACTAACCTAAATGACAACAAAGAGCTAACAAAGAATAACAAACGGTGTTCAAATAGCTTGGCAACAGAATAGGTCTTTCCCACGGTGCGAGGCAAGGGTGCAGGCTGAATGCACAGCACTGGACAGCGTGACCTGTGGGAATAAATACACCCCAAACCTGATTATGTGACAGGTGTCAGTACTCTGGTGATTGGGATGGTAGGTGATTGGGATGGTAGGAGTGCTCCGTGTGGTTGTGGGCATGCGTGTGCTAGAGGGGGTGTGTTTATGCGCCCTCTGGTGGCGTCCAGGCTGACCTACCGTGACATTAATATTGCTGTCATCGCCTACATTTCAAGACCATCATTCTCTTTTCTGCCAGCGGGTGTCGCAAAGATTCCCTCTTTGCCAGGGCTAGCTGTTAGCTAACACTTATTATGTAAATGCATTACATTATGCATGGCCGCTTTTATGTGTTGTTGACACACTGGCATTACAAATGAATGAATTAGAATGCAAGTTACGTATATAAATGCATAAAATGTATGTATGCGCCCTCTGGTGGCAACCAGGCTGACCTACCGTGACATTAATATTGCGAGCGATGTAAAACTGAGATGATAGCATGGACGGTGTTGTTATGAACACTATTCACAATACCATTCATGAGGCGATGAGATCTATAAATTAGTCCACAGGTATGACTCCAGCTTACTGCATAGTCGGGACGGCTACACAGTTTGAGTGAAAACTCGTCTTGGGCAATTGAACAGCAACACAGTTTGCTTGAAAACTCGGTTTGAGCATCTGAACAGAAAAACAGTTTGCTGGAATGCCAATTTCTTCATTTCATTGGCACTTACAAACACCCTTTTGGTGAACAAAACCACTATTGTTGGTACAATGAATAAAATCAGACATGAGATGCCCCCATGGCACACAGGCACAGTCTGAATGATTTTCCACTAAGGTGTTGCTGGAAAAATAACCAGGCAAAACTTAAATAAAGTGTATGCAGTACAATGCATCAAACAGTTTCAATTGTTATTGGCGCAAAAAAACTGCCTGAAACTGTTTCCTATTACAACACAACTAAATGTGGCAGTGATGTTATAGATCACATGTGTTGGGAAAGTAAGGGTTGCTGAGCAACGCACTGTATGCTGGGAGTTGTAGTGTGTGTGTGTGTGTAGTCGCCTAGCAGTTCGGCGAGAGCAGCACGCTGAGTTCTCTCTCTCTGGCTCATTTCTATTATTGTGTTAGCGCGGCCACCCATTTAACGTTGTTTAACGACCAAGCAAGCTACAATAATTGCCCTGTACTGTGTTGTAAACCAGCTTCTGCTCATTTTTCTGCTGGAAATGACCCAAATTAGGGTATTACCCCAGAACGGGCGGAAAGTAAAGTTCAGCCCACTCTGGACCATGGAGCTACGGTGGAAGTAAGCTTCCCTGAGCTGCGCGACCACGGTCGAGAGCAGCAAGCAGCCTAAAGGTAACAAATGGCACGACTGCATTCGGTGAAGGGAGGCACCTGTCGATGGCCTGTAGCGGTGTTCTACAACCTCCTAGACCTGGCTGCTATAAATGCACATATATTGTTCAAACAGTGCATACACGTTAACCTAAGCAGATGAAGGTTTATTCTTGAGTTGGTAAATCAGCTGTGTGCACAGCAGAAAATGGCAAAAGCGGCTAGGGCAGTGGCACAAAAGCAAATTGTACCTGAAGCTCTTTGCCCGCCCTCAAAAAGAAAACAATGCCAAGTCGGCAGATGTTCAGGGAACAAAACGTATGACATCTGCCAGACATGTAAGCGACTGGTCTGTGGCAAATGTGCAAAGACTGCACCTAAGCTGTGTTTTGAATGTTGAGTTGTGTGAAGCTGACACACAAATCAAAACAAAGGGAACTTGACTTGAGGTGGGGAATGAAACTTATTCAATATACGCTAAAGAGAGACGGGAGGCACCCGTTGTTGGCCTGTAGCCGTGTTCTACAACCTCCTAAACCTGGCTGCAATGAATGCACAAATATTCTTCAAAGAGTGCATGAACGTTAACAGATGGAGGTTTTTTCTCAAGTTCACAATTCAATACAAAAAGGGAACTTAACTTGAGCTGGGGAACGAAAGTGAACAAAGTGAACATTATAGAGAGGAGAGAGGCAACTATATTTGTGATATATACCATCACTTTGTATCATTAATAATTTTGCGTTTTGTTATGCAAAGGTGCATAGCCTACCTTTTATAATTATATTTTTGTAAATCATGTTGCCTATTTGTGCTTTTTGTTCTTTGTCTAACATAAAACATAGTCATTTATTTGCAGATTTGTTATGTTCACCATAGCCTGCAATACACTAACATACACAACTTTTAGGCTATAGACAATAGCTCTCCCAGGTCAAGTGATGCACCGGTGTGTCAATATGGATGTGTCCAGATATTTATATTAATATCTCAGTGATACAACATTGTAGACGTTCAAACATTTTCAGAAACTGGAAGCTTTCCCTTTAAAACTTGAAATGGCGTAACATTCATTGAGTATACAAATAAACTTGCTTTGGCTCGGTCTGCGGGCTTCACGTTTGCTACTTTGAGTATTAAACAAGCCTTCTG
This sequence comes from Brachyhypopomus gauderio, assembly GCF_052324685.1. Classification (NCBI taxonomy): domain Eukaryota; kingdom Metazoa; phylum Chordata; class Actinopteri; order Gymnotiformes; family Hypopomidae; genus Brachyhypopomus; species Brachyhypopomus gauderio. The sequence continues at coordinate 2,403,177 of NC_135230.1, read as the reverse complement.
TAAATGTGGGGGTTGAAGGTTCCAGCACACTCTGTTGCATTATGTAAACGACGCGGCTCTTGTTAAAAGGAAAGATCTTGTTGGACAAAAGGACAGACATTTGGGTTAATGTCCAGTTAAGAGTGTGGTCCCTTGTGGGATCTTGTAAATTGTACATGGGGGTTTAAATAGTGCAGAAGTGGTTTTCCATAAGAACCCATTCATTTGGCACCAAAGTGGTTAAAAATAGTGTAGAAGTGGTTTTTAGGGTTATCCATAAGAACCCATTCATTTAGCACCAAAGTGGTTTAACTGAGATGTAATGTCAACTGGGGTGGCAGCAGAGGTGGCAAGGCTTTCTTTCAGGGTGGCATTTGCCACCCGATGCCATCCCGGTAGATCTGCCCCTGATGCTGGGTGAATAAATATTAACGTGCTTAGCAGTGAAAAATTACAAGAAAATTAAACTCATTGCCAATTATATATTTATTTACAGGAAATAAAGAAATAATGAAACATAACAGTGAATTTGACTTCAGAGATAGATAGATAAATACTTTATTGATCCCAGAGGGAAATTCTTGGCATCCAGTATTAGACAGGCATAGTACACAGAGTTATAAAGGAAGGATACTGTAGGCTACATTAGAAATATACAAACTAAACGATAAAAAGTAAAGTATATAAAATAAAAGTTATAAAGGCATAGTCTTTCAGTGACACTATGTACTGGAGTAACCCTAACCCTTTGTGCAGTTGACTACAGAGTAGAGCAGGGGTGTGCCCAATACGTTGATCACAATCTACTGGTCGATCGTGAAGGAAGTGTGGGTAGATCGCATGACATTAAAAAGTAGGGGATGAATGACAAAAAGAGATGAATGACATCTGCACTGACGTTTGTCTTTTGATTGACATACAGTGTACGTCTGAACTTCTGACAACCTACGCATGCGCGTTAAACCATGCTAACTTGTTAGCTTGCTGTGTAGCTAACCTCCAATTTATTTAAACTAAGTACAACAGTGCAGAAAACAGAGCAAACAGTTTTCAGAACACTAGAAATTCTGACCAAAAATGTTGTTTAATTTTGGGAGTTTTGCTCAGGATATTGGAAGAATAAGAAGAATTGAAGTAAATCAGAAGATGTTTTTTAATACCATTTTAGATGGTATACTTTTTCTTTAATTTCCCAGGCCTCTGCCACAGCCATAAAGTCCTCTACACAGGCATCTCCATAGTGCCTAGAAGTGGTCTTCTGCATGCTCAAAGCAAATGACTGGATCTTCCATTCATCATCTATAATATGAGCTGTCACACCAAGATCATTCTTGTTGCTAACAGAGGTCCAGTAATCCCCAGTCAGAGCCACATTTGTGGCACTCTTCACAATAACTTGTTTTACTTCTCTTTCCTCATCATACAGCTGCTGGATTTTCTTCGACATGTCTTTCTGGACGGCAGTTCGTAACGTGCATCAGTTGACGCAATTTGCAGCGCTTCTTGTAAGCCTTTATCTTTGACCACAGAGAGCGAACAACCAAATAATATGACGTGTCAAGTATAAACGCCTCTGCCACTCACGCGAGGTGTGTGGAGTCGTGCGCCACGGTCACTTGCGAAAGTTTAATCCAGTCTTAATTGTCCAATGAAGGTAATTTAATAACCAGGACATTTCCTCACTTAAAAAAACCCGGGACGCCCGGGACAGGATGTGAAATAAGGACATGTCCCGGGAAATACGGACGTTTGGTCACCCTATCATTCTAGGAATACATTTAGCAGCTAAGTTACTGACCTGTAAGTGTCTCATGCGTTAATTTTTTTAGTACGTTCATTTTTATGTATTTAATTAGTCAAAATTAACCCGTTACAGTCCAACCACTAATAAATATAAATAAATAAAATACCTTATTTATCCTAAAGGAAAAGGAAAGAAACAGTACACAATATTAAATTGTAATATTAATAACACAGGTCAACAGCATTTTTGGGGCCAAAGATATTTCAACGAATTTAGGGTAACTTTGGGGTGCTGATTCTGAATATGTCATCAGTTTTGCCAGATTGGCTCAAGTTTTTGAGATTTTTCGTGAAATGTGTAAAAAAAACACACTATGTGTGGTGCCCAAGACTTGTCTTGGTCCCCAAGTATAACCCCAAAATAGGCCAAATACACTTTTTTTATGAAGTCTGTTATGTTTCTTCTATGTTTTTGCAGTGTATATTCACCACAAATGTAACAGAATGTGTCTGGATCGTTATTACAACTTCTTCTTGTGCTATAAATGCTATATGCTAATGCTATATAAGTGCTATAAATAAGATACCAAAAATCTCAAAAACTTGAGCCAATCTGGCAAAACTGATAGCATATTCAGAATCAGCACCCCCAAAATACCCCAAATTCATTAAAATATTTTGGGCACCAGTAAATTTTTTTTTTTGTTGACCTGTGTAATAATACCAAATAATGATAATATAGAAGAAATACATTTGTTTTGCATTTTTACTGTAGGTAGATCATTTTGACTAGGTCATCTTATAAGTAGCTCACAAGCTGAAAAGGTGTGGGCACCCCTGGAGTAGAGCAACAGTGTATAACTGTGCTGTGCAAATTGCAATGACTGATGCCATCCATACAGACAGTGCAAGTATGTAAACAAATTTAAATAAAAAATAAAGTATAATGAAAATTAGCAGTGCAAAAAATAATTTTGCAATATGTTAACTAGGGGTGACCTGCAATAGTCGCTGATTCGACTATAGTCGACTATACACCCCATACACCTGATGTTGAATGTAGCATTCTAACTGCATGGGGGTGCCCAAGGATGCTGCTAAGCATTAGTTGTTACATGAAATGTCTTTGTTTTCGTTATATATAGCCTTTTGTCAAATAAAATCATCCTAATTTCTATTAATAAATATTTTTAATGATGTGTGCCTATTAACAATAGGCATCTTCTTTACTACACATTAATAAATCACACCCTGCAGTTGCACAATCTAAATGAGCGGAGCTGAACACGCTACAGAATACGCAGCATCTGCCAAGATTATAATGGCTACTAAAAAACTTCAAAAGTATTTTGAAAAAGATAAAGATGAATCAAACAAAGTAAAGTGCAAGTTATATCATCAACGTCTTTCATTTCGCAAGACAACAAGCAACATGGCATACCATTTAAAACGCGTCAGGCGAAAAAAAACTCCAGTTTGTTGTTTCGGTTGTGTCGTCTCGTTGCGGTGCGTCTCAGCAAGTAGGCCTATAAACATTTTTTGTTGTTTGCTTTTTAAACCCCGTTACTTGAACCTTTCCTTATATTTTTTTTGCTGTTGTGTGGAAATTTAAAAAATATTTTCACGCAGGCATATTTTATTTAAAATATTTTTGACATTTTCACAGTGCATTTTGCACACTGCACACTGACGGTGACTTTTTTTTGTTAATGTTCTTTAACGTTTCATAAAAAAATAAATAAGTAAATAAATAAAAGCTAAATAAAGCCAACCTACCATGTTTGTTCATTTATCTGAGTGTTTTAGGTTTTTACTTTGAAGTGGAAAAAAGAATGAGAATGGGATCTCGTTTAAGGTGCTCTACTGTAGATAAATAAAAAAACAACCCCGATTCGACTATTAGTCGACTAAGTCAACTAATTTGACTATGAAAATCCTTAGGTGAATACACCTCTAATGTAAACAGTGGACACTGAATAAACTAATAGTGCAGTTGCAGAATAGTGCAGATATGGTACAAAAGTAAAAATAGGGTAGCATAGGGTGTGTCAGCAGAGAGGGGGGGTATGTCCATTAGTGTGACTGGAGTGAAAGTGTCTCAGAGTTCTTGGTTCTTAGTCTGCTGTGCTGAGAGGAGTTAAACAGTCTAATGGCTTGGGAGGAAATGACTTCCTTTAAAAGGCTTACCTAGTATAAACCAGGGGTATTAGTGGGGTTATATAGACGAAAACCGTGCTTTGGCAGGCGAGCCCTATAATCACCTGCCAGTCTGCCAAATTCACCACTGTACTCACTGAGCATGTGCTGCAGCGTGGAGGAACAGCGTAAAATACCCCCCTCCTCCCTTTCTTTGTGTTTATTTATTTGTAATTATTGAAGCGTCGGCCCAATGAGGGGTACTGGAGGGTGACGTCATTACCCATGAGCCCTTGCGGCTCCGGCCCTGTTATGCATGCTATGTGATGTTTATGTTTGTAGCGTTATTAATTATTATTTATTGTGTGTTATTAGTTAAGTCACCCCGGTCCATCTTTATGTACATGTGCATTATCTGAGTCCCCCCTCCATATATGTGTAACGTTGCCGTCTTCATGATCTCCCCGTGTTTCATGTGCAAAGCCAAGCTATTTGCAGGCTTCGAGTTTGATCTGATTGTGCCTGTGTGTGCCAATTTCCCTGTGAGTGGAGAATAAAACCTCTGTTATTGGTAAGAATGGAATTGTTTCTGGCCTCCTTCTACCACACCATGCCACAACTGGTTTCAGAAGTGGCTCTCCGCGACAAAATGTTCCACCTTTCCGGAGAGCTCGAACGGCTTGAAGCTGGGCTGAGGGAGAAGCGAAGGAGCGATAGGAAATCGGTCAGACAACACAAACAACACCTTGATGGGCCAAGCGACACCGTGTCACCATTCCTTTGAAGCAGAACGACTGCCACCGGAACGCGCGTTGAGTACAGAACTCCCTTGCATAATCGGCTGCACTACGTTGTCCTTGTTGGATCTCGTAGAGCCGATCTCCCACATCACGACCGTCGGCGAAAACAGCCCTGAACACCGCAGTGAACTGACTCTGAGACTGGAGGGCAGGGTCATTGCTGTTCCATAATGCTGTACCCCAGGCACCAGCTATCCCGGTGAGGAACGGTAGGATAAAGTGGACCTTCTGTAACTCGGTCTGGAATCGGGCTGGATGATATGTGCAGTATATGGAACACTGCATGAGGAAATTATGACAGCGATCAGGAGATCCATTGTAACATTCAGGTTCTGCCACTGGAACCTGACAGGGGTAGAAGCTGTAGTAGCTACGAGGCGGACAGCTTCCTGGAAGGCAGCGATGTTGACTCCTTGACACCGTATGATATCCGTGAGTTGGCAGACCGTTTCGGTGAAAGTCGTGATGATTACTTCTGCTGGATCCATATACAGTATAATGTGTAATGTTGGCAGTGTATAAAGCACTCGATAAATTCATTAACAGCAACACAGTTTATTGAAGCCCTCCCTGATTTAACTGCTCTAGCCCACTCGCCATCCGATCCAGGAGTTAGATAGTCTAACCAGCTGCATAGAGAATACCTGATCAGCTCTAGATATAGTAGCTACACTCAAATATAAAAAGACTAGATCTAAAAAGCTCGCCCCGTGGTACACTGACCAAACTAGAAACTTAAAACAAATAGCACGTAAATTAGAGCGTAAATGGCGATCTACAAAGTTGGAAGTATTCCACTGTGCCTGGAAGGATAGCATTATTGACTACAAACGGGCACTCACTAAAGCACGCTCAGCATACCTAGCCTCACTGATAGAGAAAAATAAAAACAATCCTAGATTTCTTTTTAATACTATTTCCAAACTTACAAAAAATCAAGCAGGCGCAGAACCTCAGATTCCAGTAAACCTCACTAGTAATGTATTTATAGATTTCTTTGATAATAAAATAGAGAATATTAGAAAAAATATAAAACCTTTTATTAGCAATACAACTGGTATGTCATCTGGTTTGGTTGATATTGATTTAAATTACAAACTTGATGCTTTTCATCCACTCCCACAATCAGAATTAGAGAAAATAATTTCTTCCTTAAATTGTGCTACCTGCACACTAGACTCGGTTCCCTCAAAGTTATTAAAAGAGGTATTACCAGCGCTAACTGAACCTCTTCTAACTATAGTTAACTCATCCATTACAATAGGTCACATGCCCAAATCATGTAAATCTTGATCCGACTGTACTATCTAATTATAGACCCATTTCAAACACATCATTTATATCTAAGATCATAGAAAAAGCTGTTGCCCAGCAATTATGCCTATAAATCTGCATAGGAATCACATATTTGAAAAATTCCAATCTGGTTTTAGGCCCCATCACAGTACTGAAACAGCATTAGTTAAAGTAACAAATTATCTCCTCCTTGCTTCAGATCAAGGCTATGTATCACTGTTAGTGCTTCTTGATCTTAGTGCAGCTTTCGACACAATTGATCATAGGATCCTGCTAGAAAGGTTAGAACGCTGGGTTGGAGTCTCAGGCACAGCCCTTTCATGGTTTTATTCTTACCTAACAAATCGCTATCAGTTTGTAGAGCTCAATAATATTCCATCTAAACATACAAAAGTTAAATATGGGGTCCCGCAAGGCTCCATTTTAGGACCACTATTATTTACATTATATATGCTACCATTGGGCACAGTTATAAACAAACATGGTGTCAATTTTCACTGCTATGCAGATGACACTCAACTTTACATATCAGCCAAACCTGATGACAAACTCAGTTTATAATAATAATAATAATAATAATAATAATAATAATAATAATAATAATAATAATCTTTATTTGTATAGCACCTTTCATACATACATGCAACTCAAAGTGCTTTACAGTATCATTTAAAAAGAAACATTAAAAGGAGATAAGACAAAAAGAAAATGTTAAAAGAAATTAAAGATAAAATATTAAAATAACATAAAATGTAAAAAAGTAAAGTATAAAAAGAAAACAAACAATAAAATAATTAAATAAGGTGACAAATAATAAAATAACAGAATAAACTAAATAAGGTTGAGAGTTTCTTAACTAAAAGCAGATCTAAACAGGAATGTTTTGAGACTGTGCTTGAAACTATTCAGGGATGAAATGCCTCTGAGCTCTTCAGGAAGAGAATTCCAGAGCTTTGGGCCATAGTGGCTAAAGGCATCTTCACCAATCTTTAATTTTTATTAATTTTTATTAAATTTTATTAATTTTTAATAGTTTAGAAAAATTTAGGCCTGTGTAAGAGATATTAAATGCTGGATGACCCTAAACTTCCTCCAACTTAATGAGGACAAAACAGAAGTTCTCCTGGGCCCTAAGGCCTCAAAACAGAAAATTCCAGATCTAATGCTTAATCTCGCAGACTACCCCATTACACCTGGCACAGTAGCCAAAAACCTAGGCGTCATACTCGACTCTGACCTATCATTTGATAAATACATAGATAATACTACTAAGATAGCTTTTCTACATCTCCGCAACATTGCTAAGTTAAGAAATGTATTATCACAGGATGATGCGGAAAAATTGGTGCACGCCTTTGTTAGCTCCAGATTAGATTACTGTAACTCACTACTTGTCAGGATGTTCAAATAGGAATTTAAATAAACTTAAAATAGTTCAAAATGCCGCAGCCAGGGTTCTGACCAGAACTAGAAAATTTCAGCATATCAGTCCAGTCCTATCAGCCCTGCATTGGCTCCCAGTTAAATTCCGTATTGACTTAAAAATTATTTTATTAACTTATAAAGCATTGCATGAATACCTTCAGGAACTTATTTCCTATTATGAACCCCCACGTCCACTAAGATCACAGGGTGCTGGTCTTTTATTAGTTCCAAAAATTAACAAGGTAACAGCAGGGGGAAGAGCCTTTTCTTGTAAGGCCCCCAGCTTTGGAATGATCTTCCTAAATGCGTCCGGGACTCTGACACAGTAACAATCTTTAAGTCTAGGTTGAAAACCCACTTATTTAGTTTAGCGTTTGATAATTAATATCCCCCCTTAGATAAAGGTACAGATCCAGGGGTTCACAGGCAAAGGGTTTTACGGTAGACTGGGGCGCTGGTGCTGTCATCCTGTCACTGCTCGAGGTCACTCAAGTTTGTTGACAATGCAGTGGACGGATGCCATTGTCTCAGGATGCCCCCAAGCCTATGTTACCTTCTGGTTCTGCCTTTTTTTTTAGCTAGGCTGTAATAGTTTAACTTAATGCCAGAGTTGCTGCCACACTCCAGAAATGTTTATAATTTCACCTGTCCTGTATATGTCCCCATGCAGCGCAAATTTTCCCTGTTTCATTTCTCCACATGGCTGCCCGCCTGCTTGAGGAATAATGAGATGAGGAGACCAGCGATCCATCCTGGGCCAGCCACCTCCTGCCTAACCGGATGCCTACACCATGATGGACATTATTAAATCTTTTTCCTTTTCTTTCTCTTCTTTCTGTCTAAATTGTTGTTGTTGTTGTCATGGTGACCGGTGTCGGCCAGAGGAGGATGGGTTCCCCCCCTGAGTCTTGGTTCCTCTCAAGGTTTCTTCCTCATGCAAAAAACTAGGGAGTTTTTCCTTGCCACTGTCGCCCTTGGCTTGCTCACTGGGGGCAAGGACCCGGCACTTGTAAAGCTGCTTTGTGACAACAACTGTTGTAAAAAGCGCTATATAAATAAAATTTGATTGATTGATTGATTGATTGTAATAGAAACGCTTGGTATGCGGCATGAGTCGACCATACTTTGTGACTAAGACATGGTGGGGAAGGTGTACAAGTATGACTGAAAGGGGGCGTGGCGATGAGATGCAGGTGAGGCTGGTTAGAGAAGATCAGGTGGCATTCCTTACAGTGTGTTGGATCAACACACTCCCTAACCCTTTGTTATTTTCTTAGGAAGATTTTTGTTTGATGTTCTCTGCCTCTGGCTGCCAACTTCTTGCCTGGCCTTTTTGATTTTCCCATTTGTTGTTGATACGTTGAGTTTTCTCAGTGTGTTTTTTGTTTCCCGTTTTTTCTCTGACACGTTGAGTTTCCTCCATGTCGGAGCGTCTCGGAGGACGCGGAAGAAATGGAGACGTCGAGGGGCAAAGTGCCGGTATTTCCAGGAGCGCGAGGGGGTCTTGGTGTAGCCAGAGGTCCGAGGTGTGGGCTCGGAGCGCCCTTGGAGATGCTGTGGATACCAGTCTGCGCGCGTCGAAGAACCAGGCCTCCGGTAGCGCCCAGAAGGGCGACTGAAGCTCCCCGAGGGAAGCCGCTAGATGCACGGTCAGCGGGAGCACTCGGAGTTCGGTCCCTCCGGGAGTAGCGAGCCCCTGGTGGAGGGCTCTGTCACGGTGACAGCTCCGGACCCCTCCTTGTGGGCGTGAAGTTACGTCGTCTGCTTGCAGTTATGTCCATGTTTGTAGTTCCGTGGGTGTGGGTCGTTTGTGAGCGTGTTCGTAGTCTCACCTGTGCCTTGTCTCGTGACCACGAGGGTCTGTGTTACTTCACCTATTTAATGTGCGTTCGCGCAATGTCTCATCTTTGTCTAAAGTTCATGCCTGTGTGAGTGACCACTTCGGTGTGCTTACATATCACATATATTACATATCAAGCTTCATGGAATATCAAAATGTCAGGATTCATGTGTGCAAACAGGAAAAAAATTACAGCAACTATAAAAACAAACAACCAACCATCAAAAGCTGCACAGAGCAGTGTTCAGCATGGACAAAACATCCACTCATCTAGATTATTCTATACCAGGGGTACTCAAATAGAAATGATGACGGGCCACATGAAATTTTTTCAATCACGAAGGGCCGGTTAAGGGGGGGGGGATGGGTGGCGACCAGTGGGGAACCGTCAGGGCCCTCTACGCCCTCTCAGAGGGCCTAAAATATTCTTAAATAATTATCCAATTTTATTTTATCTACTTACAGTTTGACAATCGACATCTAAACAATTACAAGAATATAAGCAAATAAATTATTCAATCGTGTCTATTCAATCTGTGTTGGAAGGTGAGGGGTTAAGTGGAAGCCTGTGAGCCTGTGTCTCCCCCTATCAGGACGCCTGCTGTTCGTTTACAGAGGGCCTGGCAGTTATAATTCAGCGCAATACCAGTTTCAAATGACAGCAAAATTGACCAATCATATCTTCTCTCTTAGTGGGCGGGCTTAACTGTATGATAATTTCCGCCCGCTGTGGCGACGCTAGCTGTCGTTAGCACCACCGCTAGCTAGTTTCGATTCATCCCTTTGACGTCCTCGTGCGCGCTGTTTACATATTCCGCTTCCGAGAACCACGGATCTGTGAACCTTTTTTTGTTTGGAAACTTATTTTGCTTAAGACGTTATCTAGTACAGATATTATTGTTTATTGCGTTTTTAAAGCTGTACTGTCGTCTGTTTTTCTTTATTCTTTATTGCAGTTTAGTGAGAAAGGAAACAATTTTTTTCGGGGGGGGGGGGGGGTAGCGGGCCCAGGTTTAAAGGTCACGGTTCGCTACTGGTGGCGACGAACGTAAACTGCCGACGGGGGGGGGGGTGGGGTGTGGGGGGGGGGGTGAACGCATTTGGGCGTCTGCTACCTGTCTGCTACCCGGCATCGTTTTGAGATCACGGTGCGCGATTGAAAAAAAAGCAGCTTCAAACCAGCTCACGGGCCAGAAATAGATAGCCCGCGGGCCGGATGTGAGTATGGGGGTTCTATACTATACTTTCACACTTGAAAACATACAAAGTAATCATTTACTAATGGACAGATAATGTAGGTAAAATTCAAAAACGAAATCATGACTAATTTATAATGAATCAATTACGTGAATGTTGGACAGAAGCAGCCTCTAGCCAGCCAGCTAGCTAGTAGCACACGTCGCGCCTAAAGGTGAACCTAGCTGTGTACGTCCAGTATTATAGTTTTATAGTACCTTTCCTACTTTATGAATAAAGATGAAAAACAGGCATATACAACCATTTCCTTCATCATCAAAGATAATGAGAAAGGTTGTTGCCATATGATTAAGATTGTAAAATATATTCCCTTTACCCATAATTTACTTTACCCAAAATTGCAAACTGATGATTTTATAGTGGAGAGTATATAAAGTTTCCTCATGATTTTACTGTAGTGTATGAAATGTACTGTAGTCCAGATGACTTTACAGTGATATGTGTAATATAATGTAGTTTCCTGATGGTTTATCAGTAATGTATGGTCAGTAGGGCCCTTGCAGTTTCTATACAGTGTAGCCTGCATCTGGAGGAGGTCACTGGTGCCTTACATAACTCAGAATTTGCAAGCCATACTTTCCTACATATCAATATAAAAACAACCATATCTAACATGTGAATATATCAGTTCCGGAACCAGTGTGACAAGTTCATCTACATTCTGAAAAACATTCTGATGCTTCTGTCATCACTGTGACATTGTGACATCTTTTGCCTGTCATGTGCCAGCTGGTGCACATTCATTCATTCTCTCACACACACACACACTCATATACTCACACACACATACACACACACACCCTTCATGACCCAGAGTGTTGGCATGAAGCTTCCAGATTCCTGTGAACACAAGACAAATCAAAACAAAAACAGAACAAAGTGTTAAACACACACATTCACATACTAACACACACACACACACACACACACAAACACACACATTCACATACTAACACACACACACACACACACACACATTCACATACTAACACACACACACACACACACACACACATTCACATACTAACACACACACACACACACACATTCACATACTAACACACACAAACACACACACACACACACACACACACACAAACACACACATTCACATACTAACACACACACATTCACATACTAACACACACACACATTCACATACTAACACACACACACACACACACACACACACAAACACACACATTCACATACTAACACACACACACACACACATTCACATACTAACACACACACACACACACACATTCACATACTAACACACACACACACATTCACATACTAACACACACACACACACACATTCACATACTAACACACACACACATTCACATACTAACACACACACACACACACATTCACATACTAACACACACACACACACACATTCACATACTAACACACACACACACACTGTTAGAAAGGAAGAAAAAACAATAAACGTATTAAGAAACACATTAAATTATTACTATTGCTGTTTAGTTTGTATGTTTTTAATGGTTATACACATTTCTCACATTAATACACATAAAAAAACTGGAAATTCAAACTCCACAAACTATTCTCAAAACCAGCAGACAAACTCCTCAGAAAAATCATTGGAGCGGGTAGATACAGGGGACTGAAATTATGCCTTTCATAGAGGAGAGATGATGCCAAGTTAAGTTAAACATTTATACATATACTTGAAATGATTCGAAATAATTTGCTTTTAATCACATTACACATAATGGTTGTTTATTTTCAAAATGCCCAATCTTAACATCTTCACGTTCTCTCATGTTTCGTCCTGGAATTACATTAACGTAATACAAGAGAACTGTTCAGTTAGACAAATATTTGTTGTGAAACTAAGTAGTTACAATTTCAAGCATTTTAAAGTACTTTTCAAACCTGAAACACAAAGCAACATTAAAATTCATCATAAATGTTCATTAAAAGGCTTAGAATTCGCTTCAGATGCCGTTTACTGATTGTGATTCCCCGCTGTGCAAAGGAAGCTACAATGTCCTCATGACGCATAAGTAAATAAGACCTAATAAACGTATCTCTGTTCATTGTGGCATAAATGTAAACAATCAAAGTATATACAGTTTCAGGGAACTGTTACTGCCTCTCTCCTTGTATCTGCAATGTATGCACTTAGGCCAGTAGGGTTTGTAAATGAATGAATGAAAACGTGCGCACGATTAAAACAAAACGTGACCACGAGTTTAATTAAAATGTGTGCACGAATTACTACATCGTGACCACGAGTTTAATTAAAACGTGCGCATGATTAAAACAAAACGTGCGCACGAATTGTTAATCGTGTGCACGAATTAATAAATCGTGAGCACGAATTACAGAAAACGTGCGCTCGAATGGTAAAACGTTCCCTCGTTTAATTTTTATTTTTTACCCATGTCCCCTCCCAGGCTCCGTAGTAAATAATGCTACCTGTTGAGTTCTTAATAGAACTCATAGATAATAGATAATCTTAATTTTTCTGTCTTTTTCTTATGTGTGCAGTAGGATATTATTTTCCCCCGCATTACTGCCTTCCCTGCTTCCCAAAGAACACACGGTGAGGTTCCTGGTAGATCGTTATATTCTAAATATGTTGCCCATTCTTTTTTGAAGTAATTAATGAAATCTTGTTCTTTAAGTAATGATGTATTTAATCTCCAGTTCCTAGTTGCTGGTGTGGTTCTTTTCTGTGTCAAAGAGAGACCGGTGCATGATCACTGATAGTGATAGGATGAATATGGGTGTCTGTGACATCTGTCATAATAGAATTGCTAACTAAGAAGTTGTCTAAACGAGAATGTGAGTGGTGAGTGGTGTACTGCCGAAAAGAAAGTGTAATCCCGGAGAGTGGGGTGGTGTGAACGCCACGCATCGGAGAGCCCAAAATCGTGTGTCTGTACGACTGCCAGTTCCTTTGACTCACTGCTGTACTGAGCCTGTCGATATCTGGATCAAGTACCAAGTTGAAGTCTCCTCCTATTATTAGTTTGGTGTCAGAGTGATCAGAGAGTGCAGTGAAAATATTGTGGAAAAAGGAGGGGTCGTCAACATTTGGTCCATATATGTTAGTAATACATAAACGCATGTTTAGAATGGACAGGTTAAGTATTATCTACCATCTGGATCTATTATATTGTTGCTAATGGAAAAGCTTATCCTTTTGTTAATTAATATGGCCACCCCCCTTTGTTTTGAGTTGTAACAGGCTGAGTACAAGTGTGGAAATTGAGGACATGTCAGTGTGTATGTAGGTATTTTGGACATATGTGTTTCCTGTAGAAAGACAATATCTGCTTGTAAGTCGTTTAGCCGATTAAAAATTTTCAATCTCTTTTCCCTCGAACCAGTTCCACGTACATTCCATGTGACGAACTTCAGTGAACTCATGTTAAGACTACTTGTTTGAGTGTTGGATGGTTGCTAAAGGTGTGTGTGTTGCACATCTGTGTTGTATGCCTGTGTTGTATGTTTTGTGTATGTGTGCTTAGACATATCTTATTGTTCTAGGCGAAAAGTAATGTGTCATAAAGAGTTGGCGTCGGTGTCGGTGTTGATACAGTTCACCTGTTTAGAACAGCCATGGTGTTGTGTTTGTGTCGTGGTAAAGTTGACCGTTCACGTAGAGTTTGTCCACTGAGATTACAGCCTGGGAACCTGCCTGGATGAAACTCTTGCGGATGGGGAACAAGACCTTGCGTCGTTCCAGGATTTCTTTGGGAAACTGGTCGTTGATACTAAAGTCCGTTCCTTTCAGCTCCCGGCCGCGGCTCTTTAGCAGTTCTTTATGCTTGTAGTGTTCAAACTTGGCCACGATCGGTCTGGGTCTGGGCATTTGGCCGTTTCCCCTCCAGGCGGTGAACGTTTTGACGGTGGCTTCTGAGGTTTTCTGGTGAATTTGCATAAATGTTTTTACCGTGGTCTTGGGGTCTTCATCTGCCTTCTCCGAAATACCTGAAAATATTAAAATGTCTCTCATGCTACGGGACTGAAGATCGATGACAGTTTCTTTGATCTTCTTGTTTTCTTCCGGGTCATTCCCTCGGTGAGCAATATCACCGACTCTCTAAGAACCGTGTTTTCTGCAGCGAGTGCCTCCACTTGCTGCTGGCTGAACTCCACCGACTCCCGCAAAGCCTGAAACTCTTGGTGGAGAATTTCCACCAGCGCCAGGCGCGCGTCAAACCTGGACAGTTTGGTGTTGATGGACTTCAGAATGTCCGCTGTGCTACCGGTGTGTGGGGAAGCCGCTCCTGGGGAAGCTTCCGTACGGCTCCTCTTGGTGGATGGCATCTTATCAGCTTTGCTCATGATAATTCTGTCAAAGCAGTCATCTATATACAGGGGTGCACATAACTGGTACGCAGGTATGCATGCGCGACAAAAAATAGTTATGCATAATGTCACTTGTGTTACTACGCGCCTTTGCGTACTTGACCGCCACGTTATTGTACCACACTATCTCATATAACGTTACACGTGGCTTGTCAAATACTGTTGGAGATGTCCAAAAACAAGTCATTAAGCAGCATTTTTTGGCGTTTCGCCACCTACAAAGAAACGCCAACCGGAGCTAGAGCTAGCGGAGAACAGCGGTAATAATATTGTTCTCCTATAATAAAGCTAAACACGCACGTCCCACGTCTTCATATTCTGAGGATCTTCCTCTACTGAAGCGTCTATAAGTAAATACCGGAGGTGTTTATCATTCAGGTGAAGGAGCACACGTGAGGAGCATCGCTCACACCACCAGCATGGAGATACGATCCAAGCTGCAGTCTACTGATTTTTGGGGGCTGTTTTTGATAGATCTGAGGACATCACTAAAACTGAGCAGGGAATCATTTACAACGGAGAGTTTACCTCAGACTTTTAACTGGGTGCTGACCGAACCGCGCAGGCCAGACGGACTTTACTCCAGGGGTGGGTACCAAACAGCATCTCCTGGTACTCACCTGAGTAATTCACTAAAAAAGTTAACTGCACCTCTGTCTATATACATGAGTATACTGTCCAAATCTTCGCAGTGCTCCAGAGTGATTGATTTAGTTTATATGTATTAAGTAAGAGAAAAAAAAACACCTAGAGATGATTATTATTATTTTTTAGGTTGTCTTAAATTAAGCTAGCGGATAATAGAGATATTAACTGATAAGTTTGTTAGCAGCGGCCTGCCGCCATGTTCAAACGCTTCCGCCTTCTGCCGGTTTGCAGTCTGCCGAGATACTCCGTCATTTCCCTGTTTGATTTCCCTACTTTCCTACTACTAATGTCAACATTATTACTTTGAGCAACATGTGGTCATCATACCTCCATGTGGTCTTCAAACATCTATGTCATCAGGCCTCTAAGATAAGGTAAGGTCCTGTCATTGCACAGTGCACAAAGAAATTGAGCAGCAATCTTTAAGGTACTCAGGGGTGGCTAATGTGGCAGCTCATTTTAGTTTATGCTTTTATTAATATCTCTATGCAAAGACGTTGTAGCAATGTGGTTAAAAACATTTAATGAAACTGAAGTCTGGCCCTTTAAATTCTGCCCATACTAGGACTTATGAACCAATGAATAGAGGTTGACACATTGATTTGTATGTTTGTGTGTCACTAAGAGGTACAGCTGCCACTCCCCTCATGTGATTGGGAGTGACATTTATTACAACTTGACTAATTCATCATCATGATATCGCTAAGTATCTGCCCCTCATGGAAGAGGCAGAATCCTTTCTGTCCTCATTGGACACCTAGGTAACGCATGCAGCGATATACATAGCAGTGATGAAGGTAGCTTGAAATCCTGAGGGGTTTGATGAGGAAGCATCCCCGACCCCTCCTTTTTGGAAGTGTGTTTACGTCGTCTGCATCTGCTCGTCTGCATCTGTGGATCTCCGTGTGTCACGTGGGGCTACGCCCCCTCTCTAGCGTCACTTCGGTCCCCAGTTCCATGTGCCTGTGTTTTCCTTGTCTGTTTATCTCGCCCTGTTTCTATGCTTTCTCTGCTGTCAGTCCTGTCCATGTCTTCTGTGTAACCTTGTTTAGATCCGTTCCCCAGTTAGTCCGGTCCGTGTCTTCTGTTGTTCACCTTGTCTTCTCTGTCCCTCCTTCCTTGATTTCAGGTGTTTCTAGTTTGTCTTGATTTGTTTGGTACTTGTACTCCCTGTGTTTGAGTCCCTCTTTGGATGTTTGGTTGTTTCGTTCACCCGTGGAAGTTACCTGGTGGTTCTATGTTCGGTTGTGTTTTGATTCACCGTGATCTGCTCTTTGTTCTGTGTATCCCTGCTCTGTTTCGTGTCTGTTTTGATCATGCCCCTGTACCTGTCTAATCTGGATGGCTCTCCCGTTGTGACCCCTGCCTGCTACTACGACTCTGATTATGGAATGCCCTGTAATAAATCTCGCTCTTCTCAGCGTTTGTGTCCGCCTCCATGCTCCGCAGCGCGAGCTGCTTTACACCGTGGGTGTGGTTGTGTCTTGTGCTGATTCGTCTCACCTGTGGCTCATCTCGTCATCACGTGGGGTTTATGTGCTTTGTCTGTTTCGCGCAGTGTCCTGTGTTCGTCGTTGTTTGAGTCATACGTGTGTCTAAGTGTTTACCTGTTGTAAGTGTGCTGTCTGCGCTTACTTGTACGTTGAATAAAAGTGACGTGCGCTAAAAGCAGAGGATTGCCATCTCGTCCTTCGCCGCGCTGCCCGCGTCACAGGCATGACGTGTGCTATTAACTGTGGCTAGAAGCTGCTTCTGTGCAAAATTCATTTAATTGATTCATGATAAAATATGATTTCATTTTTGACTTTTGCATAAATTGACTGTCAATTAGTAAATGTTTACTTTACAGGTTTCCGTGTGTGAAGGTATAGCACAGAATAATATGGTATAGATGAATAGATATGTTATATATGGGCAGCCGATGATTTTCTGGGCCGTGTTGATCACCCTCTGTAATGCTCTCCTATCTGCCACTGAGCAGTTGCTGTACCACATGGAGATGCAGTATGTCAGCATACTCTCAATGTCACAGTGATAGTAGGACAACAGCAGCTTCTCCTGGAGGTTGTTCTTCCTGAAAATTCTAAGGAAGTAGAGTCTCCGATTTGCCTTCTTTATTGCAGCCATGGTGTTGGTGGCCTAGGAGAGGCCTTCAGAGATGTGTGTCCTCAGGAATCTGAAGAAAGGGACTCTCCACACATTCCCCATTTATGAAGAGTGGTGTGGGGTCTGCGCTTTTCTTCAGGAAGTCAGTGACCAGTTCTTTAGTTTTTGAGGAGTTCAGGAGTTCAGGGAGAGATTGTTCACCACATACCATCTAGTCCTCGGACTTCTTTCCTATAGGCAGTCTCATCTCTTCCGGGTGTAGAGTGCATAGAGAAGAGGACTCGTCACGCAGCCCTGTGGAACTCCTGTGCTGAGTTCTGACAGACTTGATGTGATCTGTCAAAAAAGTATTTGATCCAGATGCAGGTGGGTTGGGAAAGTCCTACTTCTGTGAGTTTGTTCATCAGTCTGTTGGGGATGACTGTGTTAAAAGCAGGGGGGCTCTGTTCCCTCTGGTTCCCCCGAATCTGCGCTCCTTGACTGGTGGGGCGCTGTCCGGGGTCTCTCTCTCCTGCCTGTGGGGGCGGGCGTGTGAGGGTTTCTGGGAAGTGCGGCTCCGGTACTCCACCGCTCCTTGGGGGGCCGTGGGCGGGTGGGATTCCCGGGTCTTTCTCTGCCCGCCTCTGGCCTCTGGGGGAATGTTGTCGCAGCTATCCACCCTGGCTGGTAAGTACATTCCATACATCTATCCTATGTTGCACTTTTAGGTTGCACATAACCACACACACTCACTCACACCCATACATCGCACTCATTTGTACTATATGTATTTGGTTTACTTTCTGTTCTTCTTTGCTTTGGTCATTTGAGCTGGTTGCGTGTTTTATTTTATTATTATCATTATTATTTTTATTTTTTTTATTATTTTTTTTTTCTCTTCTTCTTTCTTTTCCTGCCTCTTTGTCTTTTCCCTTTTTATTCTTTCTCTCCCCCTCTTTTCTTGGTCCACCTAACCCCAATATCACTTTGCATATTGTTATCACTATATTATATATTGTTATCACTATACTATATATTATACAGAATTGTTATAATTGCCATTTAATCTGTACATAAAAACAAAGTTGTCCTCCAAAGATGGGGGGGTGGAGGTGGGCCAAAAAAAAAGCAGGGCTACAGTCTATAAATAAAATCCTCACATAGCTCCCCTGGTGTTCCAGGTGTGTGAGTGCTGGTGTAGTGCCGTGCTGATGATGTCCTCAGTGGACAAGTTTGCTTTGTAGTCAAACTGATATGGGTCAAATGTGGATAGGAGGATGACTTTGAGGTGCTGTAGTACCAGCACTTCATTATGATGGTGAAAGAGTGACTGGGCGGAAGTTGGTGAGGGCACTGATGGTGTTCTTTTTCGGCAGCAGGACGATGGTGGCAGACTTCATGGTGGGAAGACGGTTCTGGACAGGGACAGATTGAAGTACATGTCTCAGTACATGTCTCATTTCATGTTGCTGTACTGTGAGGATGTAAATGTTGGAGACTGGTGGTGGTCTTGCGTTTGTCTCCACTGATTCCACCTCATAATGAGCAAAGAAACAATTAAGTTCTTCTGCAAGTGAGGCATTACCATTGGCCGTTGCACTGTTTCTGGATTTGTGATTGGTGATTTGCTTTGTGATTTTGATGTAGCAGACTACAGTAGATGTATATTATTCCAGATCCTGATCCTCAAAGATGTCCCAATTAGTATTTTCAAAGCAATCTTGTAGCTGTGAGGTAGGTCCTTCAGGAAAGTCTTTGTGATTGTGATTGGTTGGGATTTTCTTGTGGTGGGTGGTGTATGCAGGAGTTAAGAATAAAGAACAGTGGTCTGATTGACCTAGGTGTGGCAGTAGTGGTCTTTTGAAGCAGTTCTTGATGTTTGAATAAACTTCATGCAATGTATTGTTTCCCGTGGTAGCAAATGGGGAACAAAACATCAAATTTGATCAAATTTTGGTAGGAGGGATTTTAACTCAACATGATTAAAATTGCTACATTTCTCGATTAATTTGTAGACTCAGATGATCTAGTTTGTTGGTGATAATTCTGGAGTTGGTCAGAAAGAGGCTGGGTGGTGATGGCTTGTGTGGTTCTTTCTTTAGTCTAGCTTTAGTCTATCTGTTAGCCCGGAGCGACAGCCACGCTCTTGGGTCCGTTATTTCCTTCATCTCCAATGCCTGCTGAAGCTGACCACCAGCCACGGATCACCTGTGATCCTGACTATCTCCACCGGTATGCTGTGTGAGTTCCTTTGTAACTGCCTGATTTTGTTGTAATCTGATACTCAGGAGATCCTGCTGGCTGTACGTAGGATTTGCAGTACTATACGCAACTTTAGCGAATAGACATACATACATAAAAACAAAGAAAAAGCACCATTTCAGAGAGCGTTGAGATGCTGCATCTGTGCAGGACATCTATATATTTAATAAAATTATGTGAATTTTCTTCCTGTTTCCAATACCTCAAAAATGTCTGTCCCCAGAAGAACATATATCACAGAACTAAATGACCACATACCCATTGCTTTAACTATGTAGTCATGAAATCTTCTGAAAAGCTGGTGTTGGCACAACTTCTGACAGACCACCTGCAGTTTGAATACAGCCAAGGTCCATTGATGAGGCTGTGAGCATGGGTCTGCTCTTCAACCATCAATACCAATAAAGCTTACAATAGATTTAGAAATATTTAGACTGACAGACTATATTTGGACATCAACTCCACTCTCAGCTCCACTCAGGCATTTAGCATTTGGATGGCAAAAATAACCCGAACACCCAAAATATCTTTCACGGAGAATGAAGGATAGAGGAAAACGCAAAGGCCAGAGAAGCAATATAGCATCAACCAGGGGTTGTAGAATCTTTACCAACTGCCTATCGATGGATAAATTATTTGTACGTTTATACTTTTAGGTTCTTGCCACTACTGTGGAGTTTATTGCCAACAGATAAAATGTAATTATTCTGTGAGGAACATGAGTACACTGATGCACTCCACTAATGACCAAGAGATGGTATGGAAAAGCCTGCAGGGCACTGCCAGCTATAAAAACACATAATTTTACACAATATGTAACTGTCAACTAGCTGACAAGCTGAATGCAAGCTACTTTGAAAAGGTAAAAATCACACACCCCTGCAAGATATGTTCCAACACACGTCATATATACAACATGCAGAGTGGGTCTTGCTTTTAAACCCTTAAAAGACATGTGAACAAGAATGTGTGTCAGCATTGCTCCTGCTCACCTGATTTAGGTTCAGGGTCAGGGTTAGGGTTAGGTGTAGTGTTACCATCAATTTCAGGGTCAGGGTTAGGTGTTGGGTTAGCGGCAAGTTCAGGGTCAGGTTTAGGGTTAGTTGTTAGGTTCAAGAATAGGCTTAGGTTTTAGGGTCAGAGTTAGCACTGGACATTAGTGCAGGTGAAGGGTTAATTCAAGTAAAACATAATATGTGTATCTGGTTAAAAAATATAATAATTACAAATTAGGTGCACTCCACTCTCAGATGCTCAAAAAGGAAGGCTTATTAGCATGATAAGGTTAATGATAAATGATCAAATTAGCCTTGCAGAGAAGTCTTTCAAGTAATACAACTTCCACATGCTCTGATACTGTTTAAAGTCTATATTAACCATTAGCCTAAGGACCATTAGTGGGCAGCACAGTGGCTTGGTGGTTAGCACGTTTGCCTCTCAGCACTGGGGTCTTGGGTTCAAGTCCCTATCTGAGTGGAGTTTCCATGTTCTCCCCGTGTCTGCGTGGGTTTCCTCCGGGGTCTCCGGTTTCCTCCCACAGTCCAAAGACATGGAGGTTAGGTAAATTGGCAAAATTCTCCCTGAGTATGTGTCTATTTCTCTCTCTGTTCAATAAAAAAAAGTTGTTGAGTGTGTGTGCTTGTGTGCCCAGTGGTGGATGGTGCTCTGCCACTAGGGTCTGTCCTCTCTCCCCTTCCTGCACCCCATTCAGTCTCCCAGGGGGCTGTGTATCCCGGTAGAGAGTACTCTGTGTGCAATTGGCTGCTGCTTCTCACCGGTGTGTGACTGGTTGTCTGTGATATAGCTGTGTTAACAATTGTAAAGTGCCTTGGGTATCCTGATAAGGCGCTATATAAATTGAAATTGAAACATTCATTAGTCTGTCTCAAATGACCTGTCTAATCATACAGGGACGCCCCATCATAATCAAACAGGGACGCTCCAACATAATCATACAGGGACGCTCCATCATAATCATACAGGGACGCTCCAACATAATCATACAGGGACGCTCCATCATAATCATACAGGGACGCTCCAACATAATCATACAGGGACGCTCCATCATAATCATACAGGGACACTCTATCATAATCATACAGGGACGCTCCAACATAATCATACAGGGACGCTCCTTCATAATCATACAGGGACGCTCCATCATAATCATACAGGGACGCTCCCTCATAATCATACAGGGACACCCTATCATAATCATACAGGGACGCTCCATCATAATCAAACAGGAACGCTCCATCATAATTAAACGGACGCTCCATCATAATCATACAGGGACGCTCCATCATATTCATACAGGGACGCTCTATCATAATCATATAGGGATGCTCCATCATAATTAAATGTATGCTCCATCATAGGGTGGTGTGGTAATACGAACTGCTTCACTCACTCTTCTGAGGGTTCTTGTCACTGTGATCAGCACTCCATCATTTAATCATAGCCTAATTTTTCTCAGTAAACACACTTTCAGGTCTTTTCACATGTCATAATAATATGGTTTGAAGTTAAATTATGTTAAAGAATTTAAAAGAAGATAAATAAACCAAGAAGTTACATATACATTAAATAAGTTTAAAATAAAAAAAAGAAGTGACGTGAGATATGAAACATGAGATGTGAAAAGCATTACTGCCTGGAGCACATTACCCAGTCAGGAACTAATTCCTACTGCTCACACACACCTCTCTGGAATCACATTAAGGTGGGAGACAGTAGCAAACCACACAGTAGCTGTTATGACATGATTGGCTTGTTAAAATATGAGCTTGAAAATGTTTATGCATTTGTCAGCTTTTGTCAGTGTCCTGTAATCTTCTAAACAGTATCCTTCAGTAAATTGTTGATAGATGGCAGAAGACTTCAAACATATATCCTCATAACTCAGATTACTGCTGACAGGTCTTACTGGATAAACAGAATTCTATCATGAATTCCAATCTTTGTCAATATTGTCACTTAGCAATGTGAAAGACATTCCTTAATAACTTTAGTTCTTGTCAGAACTATGAGACTTCTACCTAATTGACCTTTACCTTATATGCATGCACACAAAACAAACACGCAGTTTTATGCTTTAGTTAGTAAAATGAATTTTATATGCTCTTAATGACATTGTTAGGCCTCTGTCCTCTAAAGGAACCAGGACATAGGTAACCAACAGGTGCATAGGACTGTTACTGGTTAAAAGGCACATGACAACAAAGCTGATGGCGACCATACATTATTATTTACTGATAACCAGGGAGTGGTCCAAAACATGCAATAAACAATTAACATTAAGATGGTGTAAGATGGTGGGTGCAATAGTGCAGCGGCTTCTCACGCTCCCAGTGAAAACCCCGTTTTTAGTGTTTTTTATGTTGATTCTGAGCCCGACTTCACACGCTCCAAGCATCAACACAACACGTCAAGATAAAAGATGGCTTGGCAGAAAGAAACAACACTATGGATCACAGACTACGAGCTTTGCTAGGCAGACTGCGGCTCCTACAGACACCGGCATGGCGGAGCAGAGATCAGTGGACAAAGGCTAAAAGGAGCCAAAAGGAAGCAGAAACAGGGCAAACGCTCAGGGGTGCTAGTGTGGCAAAAGGTTAATGCTAACAGACCGTCAATCACATCTGTTTTCCTGGCCAATGTCCGCTCTCTGGACAACAAGTTGAATCTGCTGCGGCTGAGGATGAGCGTCTCGGAGGAGTTTAGGAACTGTTCTGTGGTGTGTATCACGGAGACCTGGCTGAACAAGAGCATGACGGACTCAGCCTTCTAGTTCGATGGACTGCAGCTCTTCCGGGCGGACCGTGACCTGTGGTCAGGGAAATCATGTGGAGGCGGAGTTTGTCTCTACATAAATAAAGGTTGGTGCAGGAACTGTAAGATGTAATATGATCTCTCTTTCTCCTGCAGGTCAGAACTCTTGCAGCAACATTCTGAACTGGCCAGACCATCGCTACACATCCATACATATTCATCCCATATAAACACCCTCACACACATATACACCCACACACATTCATCCCATATGTGCAACACACTCATATATGTACCCACACATACACCTACACCCATATATACATCTACACACCAGGAGTGGAAAGTAACGAATTTCATTTACTCACGTTACTGTAATTGAGTACTTTTTGTTTTTGAAATATGTAATTTCAGAACTCAGAAAGGAAAAGGGTTAAGACTGGTGGAGGTCAAATGTCCACAAGTTCTCTTACTGTTGAGGAGGAGAAGGCACTGGGGATACTGGGCCCCACAGCTAAGGGGTACTAGGGGATTTGATACAAGATTATATAGCTTCAGAGTGGATACCCACTGTCAGCTAGTACATGTCCAGCATCAAATGCACCGTCCCTAGCCATCTGACACACTCCAGAATTGGCCCAGATGAAGGAGTCCTGAGTACTCCCAGGACACTTGGCCACAATGTCCATAAAGAGGCCTTGGTGGTTGTGTATTACTTGTATATTCAAAGCAGAGAACCTTTACAGCAGATGTAGATGTAGGCTGGGAGTGTGTATGGGGATCAGAGTGATGTCCACCGCACCAACAACTCCACGAATGTAGATGTGTGTGTGTGTGTATATATACTAAGCTTTGCTTAGTCCGTGGGCATCACCAACAGTCTGCAGAAACCCACCTGTGGCATAAAATCAGAGGGCAGTCAGTAACTGCATTGTAGAGCTAAGGGCAAAATTCTCCATTCAAGCGAACTACATGGCTCCGTGGATTACATCGTCTTCTTAAATTATGTCTTCTGTTCAAAGCCAATACTCTGAAGAGCTGCCATGTTCCGATTAATCGATCCATTTTATTGGTTAAGTTAAAACAAGCTTAATAGGCCAACTTGTATCAATTTCTTTGCAAAGAATACATGAATTGTGAAAGTCTGAAACGATATTAACTGCACGATGATGAACGGAAAGATTTAATTAAATATTAGGAACATATCAACTAATGCTAAATAATTCAAAGTAGTGGCCTACATTTGATTTTTGTTGACACAATGTGGTATATGCGATGTAACTACGTCAAAAGAAAATATGCTACTAGGCTAATTATACACATAAACGCAAATGTTGTAATGCCATGCGTAAAACCAGCGCGAGTGAAATTAGCACCTCTATCCTTTTTGAGGTAGAACTGCATGTGAGCTTCGAGATTCTTAAGTTACGAGCACACACACACACACACACACACACACCAGTGATTACTAAGGGGCTGTGGTGCACACGTGCCCAGAGCAGTGGGCAGCCCTAGCCCGGCACCCAGGGAGCAGTTGGGGTTAGGTGCCTTGCTCAAGGGCACCTCAGTCATGACCTCAGATCTGGGAATCAAACATACGACCCTCTGGTCACAAGACCAGTTCCCTACCACCAAAATATAACTGCCCCATGACTACTATCGCCAGAGGATTTAGTTAGCACTATAACTGCATTGTCTCAGACACACTGGACTTGCATGCTCTTAAAAAATGCGCTGTGTGTTTTTGTCACCCTGCCCCCTGGTATACTCCTGAGCAGAGGTTAATGAAATCAAAAGGGCGTCAACAAACTAAACTAACGGTACATGCAGTTGCATACAAAGAACATATGTTAAAGTACAAAACTGCTTTAAATAAGTAAAAGGCAGACTTTCACACTTGAAAATATCAGCAGCTGCCAAAGAAATCCAAGAGTCTTATTTTCCATGATAAACAAACTTTTGATGCCTGCAAATAGTTTTGCATTTACATATTCATCAGCCCTCTGCAATGATTTCATGTTGTTTTTTAATGAAAAGGTGAGGAATATAAATTCTGAGTTTAAACCGGATATATTACCAGAATTTCCAGAATCTAGTCTAACTGTGACAAATTATCTATCCACCTTTCATCTTGTTGATAATAGCTTTGTAACTAGACTTATTATGAGTTCTAGGGCGACAACATGTATTCTGGACCCCTTGCCCACCTGCCTGGTCAAAGCTTGTCAGACATCACTTTGTCATCTTTTCACAGACATAATTAATACCTCTCGTACTACAGGTTTTGTTCCCCCCAGCTTAAAATTATCTGCCATTACACCAATCTTGAAGAAGCCAGGTCTTGCCCCTACTTTTTCCTGGTGGTATTGAGCCAATCAACAATCTCTATCCCTGGCTTTATCCAATCATCTGTGACCAAAGTTCACAACCTTGGTGTTATTTCAGACTCTACACTTCAGTACACATAACCCCAAAGATGAAAGAATTGCACTTCCAGTACAATATCGAATACAATATAAATCTCTACTCTTGGTTTTTAAGTGTTTGCATGGCGTGGCACCTGAGTATCTTTCTGTTCTGTTGTCAAGATACTGTCCTTCTCCATAACCAAGTCACTGAAGTCTCCTAAGATGCACAGTCTGGGGGAAGTTGGGATGCAGCATTTAAGCCACGTGGACAAGTCTACACATATTTTCTGCCAGAATTCCTGGACAGGCCTACAATCCCATATAGCATGCATATAGTTATCAATTACATTGCCTGTACAGTGTGTGCATATGTTTGACTGTGCTAGGCCCATTTGGAACATCCTTTGTCCTGTATAGTGTAATCTATGAAGGATTGTATTGTATAAGTTGTAAGTTGGGGCTTTTACTTATTTTGAAGATATTTGTACATATATCTGTCCAAAAGTTTTGATTTGGATTGATAGAAAGGTCTCTATATTTAGATTTGTTATATTTTATATTGGGCTCTTGTCTCTTCCCTTTTGTCACAGTGCCGCCCCTGACTCCTCCCTTTGGGCGTGTCTGTGTGTGTGTCACGGTCACAGCTCCGGACCCTTCCCTGTGGGCGTGCCGCTACGTTGTCTGCGTGTCGTTATGTCCATATTTGTAGTTCCGTGGGTGTGGGTCGTTTGTGAGCGTGTTCGTAGTCGCACCTATGCCTTGTCTTGAGATCACGAGGGTCTGTGTTAATCACCTATTTAATGTGCGTTCGTGCAGTGTCTTGTGCTCGTCTTTGTCTAAAGCTTGTTACATGTACAAGTGCTCGTGCTATTCGTGCAGCACTTTCACTTTTGTAATTAAAGAAGCGTTTTATGTCACCGTGCCTACTCGTTGTGCCTTCCTCGTCCCACCGTAACAATGTGTGAGTGTGTGCGTGCTTGTGTTTGTTCAGTTGTCGCACCTGTTGTGTTGTTGCTGCACTTGGTTCTCATTTATGTAAGAGTATTTATTCCTCGGTCTACCCCTTTCAGTATTAAAACTTTATAATAATGCACAAAATCTATTTTGTAAGGCTTTGATGAAAATTGTGTAAAAATAGAATCGATGTCAGAATTTCAGTCAAATCACAGAGCGCACAAATATGCACATGAACATTGGGTCAGAGGTACTGATCCATATACGGTCTACACACACCACAGCACTGGCCCAAAGACAGCACATCCCAGTCTGGAAGTGTCCTGTGTGTTCTGATGGGAGAGATAATATAATAATATTAATAAGTTTATTTTTTATAGCACCTTTCACAATCCCAAGGACGCTTTACATAAACATGGTCAAACATACGAGAGAAGAGTTGGGAGTATCAGCGAGAGTGGAAGTAGTGGGAGAATAGGAAGGTCTTTAGCTGATCTTTGAAAATAGGAAGAGAGGCAGAGGAGCGAAGAGAGGAAGGTAGAGAGTTCCAGAGAGTGGGGGCAGCAACACTGAAAGATCTGCCACCCGTAGTGGAGAGTCTGTGTCTTGGAATGGTTAATAGACCTGAGTTAGAGGACCTGAGCTGACGTGATGGAACGTGAGGGTGCAACAGGTTGGAGAGGTAGACAGGTGCGAGGCCATGGAGGGCTTTAAAAGTCATTAAGAGGATTTTGTAGAGGATGTGTTCTGAAACCGGGAGCCAGTGAAGTTTATGGAGGATTGGAGTGATATGTTCAAACTTTTTAGCTGAGACAAGGACTCTGGCTGCGGAATTTTGGATGTACTGGAGAGTGCGAAGTGTTTTTGCAGGTAGACCAAAGAGCAGTGAGTTACAATAATCCAATCTGGTAGTGATGAAAGCATGAACCAAGGTTTCGGCAGCTGTAGGTGAAAGTATGGGCCGAAGCCGAGCTATGTTCCGGAGGTGGAGAAAGGCAGACTTACAGACTGAATTGATGTGAGGTACAAACGTGAGGCAGGAGTCAAACAGAACACCTAAATTATGCACAGTAGGCGACTGGCTAACAGAGGCGTCATCAACATTTAGACTGCACTCTAAAGACAGAGATGACTGACTTGGTGCCAATAACTAGGAGTTCTGTTTTGGATGCATTTAGTTTGAGGAAATTGCAGCTAAGCCAGTGTGTTATTTCGTGAATACAGGACAGCAGTGTGGAAGGAGGGAAGGAATCTGTTGGTTTGAAATCAAGGTAGATCTGAGTGTCATCGGCGTAAAAGTGATAATTAAGATTGAAAGAACGGATGATATTACCAAGAGGTAGTATGTATATGATAAATAACAGGGGACCGAGAACGGAACCTTGTGGCACACCCTGGGTGATTGGAGCAGAAATGGACTTGTGCTTCCCAATATTAACATACTGAGACCTGTCAGTAAGATAAGATGTAAACCAGGATAGCACAGTGCCAGAGAGTCCAATACTGGAAAGCCGTGAGAGGAGTATGTTATGGTTAACAGTGTCGAAAGCAGCAGTGAGATCGAGGAGCAGAAGGACAGATGTACGAGCAGAGTCAGAGGAAAGGAGAGTATTTAGTACACTGAGGAGAGCTGTCTCAGTGCTGTGAAGGGAGCAGAAACCTGACTGAAATGAATCAAAAAGATTATTGGTGGACAGAAAAGCCTGTAGCTGTATGGCAACAGCCCTCTCGAGCACTTTGGATAGAAAAGGCAGATTGGAGATAGGTCTGTAGTTATGTAGATCAGAACAGTCAAGGCCAGGTTTCTTAAGGACAGGAGATGCAGCATGTCTGTTGATTAGTGACACCGCAAGTGTGTGAGGCACCACAGGTCCGTTCTGCTGCTGTTAGACTGAACCACTGACCACTCCTGTACAACCAGCACTGATCTCAGTACAGTACAGTCTCTCCCTCTTGTCTGTACATTTACATCACTACTGTACAACCAGCACTGATCTCAGTACAGTACAGATTCTCTCTCCATCTGTACATTCACATCACTACAGTACAACCAGCACTGATCTCAGTACAGTACAGTCTCTCCCTCTTGTCTGTACATTAACATCACTACTGTATAACCAGCATTGATCTCAGTACAGTACAGATTCTCTCTCCATCTGTACATTCACATCACTACTGTACAACCAGCACTGATCTCAGTACAGTACAGATTCTCTCTCTATTTGCCCATTCACATCACTACAGTGCAGGGGTCACCAACGTGGCACCATGTCGCCCGCGAGGACGTCACAAGTCGCCCGCGGGCTTGTTTTAAAAATAGCTCACTATAGCGCCATGCACCAAAGCGCTGCATCGTTTATGTTTTTGCTACTATTATAGATTGTCCGCGGTTGCTAGCGGTCTTCCCCCTTAGCAATTGACACTCGCACACGCACACCTTTCGTTAAACCCCCCCCCCCCAACCCCCGCTTAACAACCTTTGTTCGATTGATGCGTATTAATCTGGTAGCCCTCCGCAATAATTGCTATCCAAGAAGTAGCTCCCAGTTTCAAAAAGGTTGGTGACCCCTGCTACAGTGCAACCAGCACTGATCCAGAAATGACTCCTCACACTTTAGATTACAATCACACTGTTACAACACATCACTGTAATTTATACACTGTACATTTTGCTCCGCTGTAATTTATTCCATGGTGTAAATTTAAAATTCTATATTGTAGTAGCGTAGGTTTATTATTATATTATTATTTTATTTAGTGTATATTTCCTGTGGCATTCTTAGCGAGGAGCAAAGTAAGATTTTCATTGTATCTTAGGAAACCTGTTCCCTCTGTGCATATGACAATAAACACTTTGAATCCTTGAATCCTTGAATCTCAGAACAGTACAGATTCTCTCTCTGTCTGCCCATTCACATCACTACAGTACAACCAGCACTGATCTCAGAACAGTACAGAATCTCTCTCTATCTGCCCATTCACATCACTACAGTACAACCAGCACTGATCTCAGAACAGTACAGACTCCATCTGTCCATTCAGCAGACTTCAGACCTCAGTGAGATTTACAACTAGCATTGTTAGCATTCAATCTTAAAAATACTGTTGTAGAAAATTGGTTATTTATGTTTTATAGTATGTAAGTGTGTATATAATCTGTTCTACTGTGTAAACACACAATTGCTTATGCAAGACGTTGTTAGTGTTGTAATTTAGAATTTCAGGTATGTGTTTGAGCTTTTTATAACTTTTTATTACTCAAACTTTAAAACTATTTGTACAAAAAAATACAAATAAACATTTTATTGATCATTATTATTTTTTGTTTATTGAGGATGAAAACACTTGAAAGCTGGCATAAGCAAATACTTTTTTTCCCCAAATTAAATTAATAATAAAAAAATAATTACAATTAGATAACTAACATTTAAATAAATCAGACCCACCCCAGTATTTATCATCAGTATGTCATAACAGATCTACGCGAGGTTTCTTCCTAATCCCCACCATCATAGGGAGTTGAGGTCTCCACTGTCGCCTTTGGCTTGATCATTAGGGATCTGGACCCATACGATTGTAAAGCTGCTTTGTGACATGTGTTGTAAAAAGTTATATAAATAAATTTGAATTTGACTTTGACCTACTGTGCTCTAACAAGAAAATTAATGATCTCCAGAAAGTACAATATATAAGTATTATTAGTGCTTTATTATTTAATCATTAGAAACATCTAACAAAGATTTGTGTGATTCATAATTTGACATACATTTTTATGAGAGTGCAATTAATAATACTAATAAAAAAATAATAACATGTCAGACATATGGCTAACTATGACAAGTTGTGACTGGTTACAAGTTGATGTATGAATATTTTAGCATTGGGTTTATATGGTGTTAGATTTTGGTGTCAGCAACATTTATAGTGACTGGTGTGTATTTATAGTGTTTGATGGTTAATGCACTGTGTGCAGAGTAACCGTCAGAAGTCCCACAAACAGAGAGAGACGCCACAGTCCTGCTTCACCATGAACTGTTGCACATCCTGGAAAACACAGATCATAAAACTATATGAACTCTGGGACAAGCAGTTCACTAGTGGTGTCATGCATACAGGGTCTGGGAACTCCACTACCCACAAGTCCACTGACTCCTCTAGCGGCAAAACACTTTAGTTATTTTGCTCTCTACCATTTTACCATCTCTACCATGTTTAAATTTAAAGTCTGTTATAAATAAAATATATTATTACTGAAACTGTGGAAACTAGTACACACACAATGAGAAATATTAAACTCACAACAGAAACAATAATGTCTTTCT
Source organism: Brachyhypopomus gauderio (assembly GCF_052324685.1). Classification (NCBI taxonomy): domain Eukaryota; kingdom Metazoa; phylum Chordata; class Actinopteri; order Gymnotiformes; family Hypopomidae; genus Brachyhypopomus; species Brachyhypopomus gauderio. Next base: position 2,371,892 of record NC_135230.1, on the reverse strand, counting down.
ACTTTTTGAAGAACTTTGTTCTTACCAGCTGTGGTATTGGCAGTATAGTTAGTGAAGGTGGTGAGAACACTGGTTTTAGTGATAGTAGTTGTAGTGTTCATGCTGATTTTGTTGACAGTAGGAGTGGTGTTTGCAGTGCTGGGGTTTTGTTTTCCAATCAGTCCTATTCTCAGAGTGTCCAGCTGAAACTGGTACTGCTGAAGTCTCCATGATTGGACCACTGTGTTGTTCTCAAACAGCTTCAGAACAGGTAAATTATTCCTAAACAGATCATTCACTGCACTCACATTCAGGGCCTGACACACACACACAAACACACACACACACACACACACACACACACACACACACACACAAATAAAGACAGCATTTAAGGTATTTAATGATTATATGGTGTTAAATTTTGGTGTCAGCACCAAATCTTTGAACTTTCACTCTACATTATTATGCAAGTTGTGTTTTTATATCATACCATGACCGCATTTGGGTCCAGGTTAATGAAGGTGGTTATATCCATGCTGATGTTCTTAGCAGCAAGAGATATTATATCTGACAGAGGAGCTCCACCTACAGACAGACACGCAGACATGCAGGTGTGTATTCATTTTGGAATTGATTATAATCTTGAGTTGTGAGAGTATTAATAAGGGAAATATAAGGCAAATGTTTCTGAGTTGGGGAAAAACTAGGGAAGAACTCTTCTAGGACTCGGTTGTGTGTCCGTGTGTGTTTGTTTGGGTTTGTGTGTGTGTGTGTGTGTGCTTTATACCTAGAAATGGACAGATGAGTTGGTAATATTTTGGCATATTGCTGGTTTCGTTAATAAATGCGATGACAGCGATATTGTACAAAGTGTTTTTCTGAGAAAATGAGCACGAGGACAAATCAGCTGGATGTGCAAACCTGCAGATACAAAAGACAGAAATCCTGAGACTGCATCTTTAATTTAAACATCTGTGGTGATCCTACATCATTTGTTCATATGTCATCCTGTATCATTTAGGTATTAAACAAGCACCATCCATCCATCCATCCATTCATCCATCCATCCATCCATCCATCCATCCATCCATCCATCCACTCATCCATCCATCCATCCATCCATCCATTCATTCATCCATCCATCCATCCATCCATCCATCCATCCATCCATCAGGTAGAATAAAAAATGACAAGAGAAAAAAATTAATGTGTGTGCAGTCAGTGATGATTTGTGTGTCCAACGTGTAATGGTAGGTACATGTAGAGCAGGTAATCAACTATATTTCTCCGCGGTCCAAATTTGGCAGATCCGGGGGGGGGCGTTCGAACGTAAGTTGTTGAGGGGGGGGTGGCGGCGAACGTAACACTCGTGACGGAGTGTTTTTCAATAGCGCTGAAATAAATGCTCCGGTTCACAATGAATTCTCCCGTCAAAATAAAATTTTTTTTTTAACAATTTATTCTGGGTCCGGATGGGATGGCATTTGGGTCCATATCCAGTTAATCAGGAATGAGATTGGGTCCGGACAGGACTGCGTTCGGATCCGGATCTGGACCGTGGTCCGGATCTGGACCGTGGTCCGCCTGTTGGTGACCTCTGATGTAGAGAGATACATAAAGAGAGGCTCCACACCACAGGTACTATCACCACAGGTAATATCACCACAGGTGTTACAACCACAGGTACTATCACCACAGGTATTACCACCACAGGTATTACAACCACAGGTCTTACAACCACAGATGTTATGACTACAGGTCAGTGGGGAACCGTCAGGGCCCTCTACGCCCTCTCAGAGGGCCTAAAATATTCTTAAAACAAATATATATAATATAATTTATCCAATTTTATTTTATCTACTTACAGTTTGACAATTGACATCTAAACAATTACAAAAATATAAGCAAATAAATTATTCAACCGTGTCTATTCAATCTGTGTTGGAAGGTGAGGGGTTAAGTGGAAGCCTGTGAGCCTGTGTCTCCCCCTATCAGCACTGTGATGCCCGCTGTTCGTTTACAGAGGACCTGGCAGTTATAATTCAGCGCAATACCAATTTCAAATGACAGCAAAATTGACCAATAATATCTTCCGTCTTAGTGGGCGGGCTTAACTGTATGATAATTGCCGCCTGCTGTGGCGACGCTAGCTGTCATTAGCGTACCACCTATAGCTAGTTTCGATTCATTCATTTGATGCCCTCATGCGCGTTGTTTACATATTCTGCTCCCGAGGAACACGGAGCTGTGAACCTTATTTTGTTGGAACCTTATTTTGCTTAAGAAGTTATCTAGTACAGATGTTATTGTTTATTGCATTTCTAAAGCTGTACTGTCGTCTGGATTTTTAATTTGTTTTTTAATTGCAGTGGGTTAGCTAACAATTGGTTAGCTGCTTACTTAGCACTTCTCATGACATTTCTGCATAGAACTAGTATGCACTTATTTCATTTAGTGAAGAGACATTCCTGTAAATGTTACAGGATTTACACATTAATGCTTGTGACGCGTGAAATTGGAGGCGGGGCATGAACTCGGAGGTGGGGCACAATGCAGAGTGAGGGGAGGGGGAGGGGCCTGGTAGTTGTACTCATTTGAATTTGCATGTTCACGTTCTTCTCAATCTTACTGACTGCAGATTTATGCAATTTGTGTGGATGAAATTTGAATGTGTGTGTGTGTGTTTGTGTGCGTGAGTGTGTGCGTATGAGCAGAGTTGTATAGTAACGAAGTAGAACTACTTCGGTACTGTACTTAAGTACTAAAATGCTGTATCTGTACTTTACTGGAGTATTATTTTTTTCTCCTACTTCCACTTTTACTTCACTACATATTTTCCATCAGTTTAATACTTTTACTCTGATATATTTTTTACGTGCTGTATAGTTACTCGTTACAATTATATACATGTTAGCTGGCACTGTCACCGGGTCAAGCGATCAGGCTGTCTTATGAAAACTGCGCATGTTCCGGTCGCGTCTCGTTAACTCTGCTGCTGCCTTCACTGAACACTTGAGCTTCGTAATCTAGGTTCACTTGACACGCTGTTACTGCGGCAAGGTCCGCGCGGCAAAAATGACGCAATCCGGTGGCTCCGCCCATGCGCGTTAACCACCCTTAGAATCCGACAGACGGATTTTACGTCCAAAATACACCTCGTTTTCTCAGCTAAATTATGGCGAATTTGTACTTTTGCGTCAAACCTACAACGTAGCGGGACATAGGTTATCTGTTTTTTGTGTACGAAGTGTTAACCCCAGTTTTTTAAGTACATACAGAACACTTGTATTTGTGATCTTTGACATCTTTGATTTGTAAGTGATATATAAAAACAATTGATAATCAAACTTTGATGGCTTTCTTTAATTAATTCAAAACACAATACTTGTACTTTTTACTTTCAGTACTTGAGTAATAAATTTTAGACTAAACTACTTGCAATACTCAAGTACAAAAATGCTGAATACTTCTGTACTTCTACTTAAGTAAAGTTTTTAAAGAACACTTCAACTTCTAAATGTTTTGATAGAGTACTTGTACTTTTACTCAAGTATGGGTCTCGAATACTTTATACAACACTGCGTATGAGTGTGTGTGTGTGTACTTACCTCAGGCTGTTAACAGTAATGGTTCTCAGTACACTGGTGCTTAAAGAACAGAGGCTGGAGCCAACTGCATTTATTTCACCAGTCCCCAATGTGTTTCCAGGAACACTCAAATAATTCATTATGACTGCAGTACTCTATAACACACATACACACACACACACATGCACAAAAGAGTCATTTCTTGAGGTCACTAGCTCCATCTAGTGGTTGTCCTGTGGTTGCTAAATCATTTAATTCTTAGATTTAACAGGCATGAGTCTCTCTCAGCTTGTCTTTCCATTAAAGACATTAAAGATCTATTTCCATAAAGACATTAAAGATCTGTTTGATGAGCTTGAGTAAGTTGAAAGGCACTATATAAATGTAAGTTCATTCATTCAAAGATGACATGTTAAAGTTACATGAATGAACAGGAGCATAGTAATTAACTGCCTGTTTCTCCTGACATTTGCAGCATATTATTACAGTATGAGACATCTGAAGTGTATGTGGAACGTATTTAACCAAAAATGGCCCTAATGCTCTAGATATTTACTAAAGGAAGAAGTCAGAGATTCAGAATTAGAGCTCTTAAAGTGAAGGACATTTTCCATAATAATGGTGAATGGTTACAATTGTGGGGACAATATTAACTGCAGTGCACATGTTCTGATTATCTTTTTATATTTATGTATTTCCTTAATTAAATATTAGTGAATTGCATTAAGTGTGGACAATTTCATCTCACTAAATGTTTATAACTGAATATATTTCTCTGTAATTACCCCTTGCATCAAAATAATGAGAAATTGACCATGGTTTCAAAACCAAAAACCCAATACATTCTACACACATACACTGATGGATGTGACGTGTTACCTGGTCTGAAGTCCAGGCCCCATTAACTGGGTTCATTAAAGATGCCAGTGTGTCTATTGTGGTGATGGTCCAATTGCTGATTTCACTGACTGTGGCCACATGAGATGTGGGACCCAGTATCTGCAACACACTGTCCTCAAGACCTGAGGGGTACAACTGTAACACAAACACACACACACACACACACACACACACACACACACACACACACACACACACACACATACAATTAACTCCTCATAGACTATGCATAACTAGGAGTGTACTCATTCACTGGAGAATTTGGTTAATATAAATCCTTTCACAAAAATGATGAAAACAACACAAACACAAACACACACCATTAACCCCCATTAGACTCCATGTGAACACACCTATAAGACTTCATGTCAACACACCCATATGGGTCTGTGTCAACAACCCCATTAAACTAATAGCCTTCAACAATATCAAATACATCTGCATTAACTACCCCAATGGCAATAGCCCTTCAACAGTAATTGCCCCACCACAGGAAAATACCCCCTCAACAAAAAAATCCACATCTAAACAAGCTTTTAACAGAAACTACACAGTAATCTTAATAGCCATCAACTACAATAACCCCAACAGGTCAATAACCCCTCAATATCAACTATCCCACAGCCAATTACCCCTCAGCAGTAATTGCCCCAAACAGCTAAATTACCTCTTAACATCAACAACCCCATTAAACTAATAGCCTTCAACAATATCAAATACATCTGCATTAACTACCCCAATGTGACCCCTCAATGTCAACTACCCCACAGCAGTAATTGCTCCAAACAGCTAAACTCAGGGTTGGCAACTTTTCAAAATCACTTGGAGTGAGATTTGGTTTGGGGGGGTGTGGGGTGGGGTGTGTCAAACGTCTCCCTTTGGGAGGGGGGGGGGGGGGGGGGGGGGGGGGGGGGGTTCGCCAGACTGTTAACAATAAAATAATCTTTAACATTAGGTCATCAACATTCAAAACAGCGTTTTAGCTGCTTTGCAAGCCAACATAGTTTGTTCACAAACTTTGCCTTTCTAGTTAATTATATTATCCCGTTACTGACAAAATGATGCCGTTACCAGCGTTAACGTTACCAGCGTTATTCGCCACACTGAACCTATATATAGCATGTCCTGTGTGTCCATTGTGTCCTCAGTAATGCTGACCTGGTTTAATTTGTTAAGAATGATCCTCTCAAAGCTGGGGTCCACAACTTTCTGAGTGATGGCAGCTGGATTGTTCTTCAACACAGTTAAACTGAGACACAAATCAAACTGGGTTGAATCGTAGCCATTAGGGAATGATGTATCTGCAATGGTTGCTTCTGTGATTTCACCTGCAGTACATTCTGTGAGACACGGAGAGAAAAGATTAATTACATTCTTCTATACTGGATAAATTATGCTACCAAATGACCTTTACTAAACTGGTAAGGACATTTACATATAGCTGGACACATTATAGCCTTATACACCAGTGTCCCTGTGTGTCAGTGTTCAAATGTGTGTTTCTGCTGTGAGGCACTGATACCTGCAGCACGTTTACTCTTGATATTTGTGTTGCTTGCTGTGAATAATCTCTGTAGTGTTGTTATTGGAATGTTCTGTGTCTTCAGGGTAGGGATGAATGACCTCAGAAATGTCATTTTGTCCGTCTTCAAGAATGCAGTAACACACACAGAGAGACACATAATGGATAAATAAATACAGAATGAAATTACATAACACACCCTTCAAATGACCAGAATCTCCCTAGCTAAACAAACAAGGAAATAAACAGACAAAAAAACTAAATTACATACAGAACTAAATTTGGCCCAGAATTCCGTGTTCAAGTACAGGGGCAGGTTGCCTAACTGCTGTAGTGTCTGTAGTTTCCATGTTGAGGGATTTCTGTGGACAGAAGCACAAGGTAAGATCCTATACACTCTACAACTATACATACACACTACACCTACACACACATTCTACACCTATACACATACTACACCTCGTCATACTGCCCCGTCGCCGTATCCCCATGACGTCACATGCCCCGCCCCCCTGTCTTGTCACCTTTTTAACCCCTGACCCATGTTCATGCCTGAATAACTGTGCGTTATCGTGAATATATGTGCCGTTACTTGACAACGCGTCCACGGATTGATACAGAGAATGAGAATACCGTGATGTTATCACACATATCTGCAGGGTTAGAACACTTCTCAACCAGTCGGATTGTGAACTAACTGTTGTATAATTGGCGAATAATCATTTAGTGTTAGAAGGGGAGGGACAAATGTGAATTTTGATTGGACATAAATTTAAGTAGATTTCTCGATGGGACCAATTAGGTTTACAAATTTATATGTAATTCATTGGCCCTTTGGCGAACTACTCGGAAAGGGGTGGCGAGCTACTGGTAGCTCGCGAGCGACGTGTTGGAGACCCCTGATCTAACGCAACTAAGTTACTTTTAAAAGGAGTAATCGGTAATCAGTAATCGAATTACTTTTTCAAGGTAACTAAGCCATCACTGGCTATACACCCTACACCAACACACTACACCTACACACACTCTACACTTACACAAAGAGAAATGCGTCCGAGCTTTATGTCTTTCTTTTAACCTAAAGAAGGATGCACCCATGAGGACGCACCGATGTGCCCATCTCAGCCTCTGATTTGAACACAAAATCGCTGTCACAACAATGCAGCAAACCCAGGCAAGTAGAACAGTTTAAGATGCAGATTATATTTTTTGAGTGACTTAGAAGTTTTGGAATGGATCAGCAGTGACTGGACTCAAATTTATACCATACTAGATATAAGTCTAAGATATGACATTTCATTTTGGTTTGGTAAATTTTCAACACAGTTAAAGAATAACTAGTGTTGAAAAGTTACTGGAGATAGTCAGTATAGTCACAAAAATGGTTCCATGAATAAAACTACCTAGAGGTTAAAGATCACATAACATTTAAAACAAAGCTTTGTTTTTTGTTTGCATCCGCCCATTATAAGGACAATCTCCATAAAGTTGAATGTCTCTCTATTGCAATATTTAGTTCATTTATATTTACTTTTATTTTCATTAGGGGTGGGCATAGATAAATTTTTTTAATCTAGATTAATCTCACTGAAATCTTGAAATTAATCTAGATTAATTGTCACGTTGAGGACCCCGGCCCCTCCCTTTTGGGCGTGTGTCAACGTTGTCTACGTGCTTTGTCTGCGTCAGTGGATATCCGTGGTTAGGGTTTTGTCGTGTGATTAATAAGTCTCACCTGTGAATCATCTCGTGATCACGCGGGGCTAATATGGTTTGTCTATTTAATGTGCGCTCGTGCAGTGTCCTGTGCTCGTCGTTGTCTAATGTCCACACATTGTTGTGTGCTTGTGTCTGTTTATCGTGCGCTATTGCGCAACATATATATATATATATATATATATATATATATATATATATATATATATATATAAGTAAAGTGACGTTTGCTGCCACAAAGGATTTGTGTCTCGTCCTTCACGCCGCACCCACCGTCACATTAATCTAGATTAATCTATATTAAAATGGATATAGCATATGCGTGCTACCCAAGTAATGACTAAAAGTCACTCTTTGAGATAGGGTTTCTTAATACAGAGGGTGCATTAGACTAGGGGCTCATCTCCTGTTTCCAAAATGCATCAATGACTGCTTGAGAAAGCTGTTCTACTTTGATACTTGAAAAAAAAAACATGCTCAATAAAATGTAGGCTACTCGTGTTCAACGGTTTATTCAGTTAAACATGAATTTGTAAGCCTACATACTGTACATTAAATAACATGTTTATTCAGCTAAACATGATATTTGAAATGTAAGCCAACATTTAGTACATTTAACCTCACGGACGTAATTTTCAAAAGTCAGTTGTGGTCCTCTGTAGTTTTAACGGTTAAAAAGAAATATTTAAATAGCGACAAATCTAGCGCTAGGACCATGCAGAAAACGACCGCTCCGAGCTCCAATCCGGTAACATTTTACGTTCCTAAAAATGAATTTTCCATGAAGCAAACCTGGCGACTTCATGGTTGCATCCATGTAAAAACACGTACGATTTGTAATTCACAGGTTTAAAAACTCGTTCTCGCCCCTACTGTGCAATTTGGTTAGGAATACAGCCGAGCTAAACTATCAAGTTGAAAGTCATCCTAGTTTGTTTACCAATTTTGACCCAGTTCCCAACCCAACTTTAAAAATAGATTAACGGCGATAATTTTTATATCGCCCGATGAGTATCAAATTAACGACCGCCGTTAACGGCCCACCACTAATTTTCATATTTATATTTCTTATGTCATTGCTGCTGTATATGCCCTCAATTGCTCCTCTGGTATGAATAAAGTTTAAAACATGTTTAATCTAGAATTGAATCTCACCCGTAGGGCGTTTTGCCACTGAAGAGCAGTGTCTGTATACCCGTGACCTGAGAGGCAGTCAGGTCTCCACAGTTCTTCAGCTTCTCTATGATGAGTGGGTCAGAGTTCTGGATGTAGGAGGAGTCTAGTGTGCAGACCATATTACCCAGAATTCCCACTTGAGTCTGACTCAAACTGAAGCCAGAGATACCCTGCATTGATGTAGAACAGGTACAGAACAGGTGTGAACAGGTGTGAACAGAGACTGACTGATGGTCCTTGTGTGTATTTTACAGTCATGTGTGATCTTGAACATAGAACACAGCATGTGTGAAGCTCAAATATGTTTTTGGAATTTCCTGGAACATGGACATTATATAATAATTAATTATTCAGTATATTGCAAGATGGCTACAATCTATCATTAAAGTCATTAAAGTGAGGTGTGATGTCATTAAAGTGAGGTGTGATGTCATTAAAGTGATGTGTGTGTTTACCAGGCAGGTTTGTGCATTCTTGAACAGAGTTTTCTGTATGTTGAGGAAGCTGGAAGGAATAGAGAAATCTGCTGCACCCAGAGCGCTGAAATACGACCTGCAGTTCTGTACATTTGAATAACTACAATACACACACACACACACACACACACACACATTAGAGATAACGCAATAAATTGATAAAGAATATAGTGCTATATAAAATAAAAAAACAAATAATAATAATAGAAATAATAAGAATAATCTAAAAAAATTGTAAAAAAAAAAAAACTAATAAAATTATAGACATCAAAAATTCTGAAATTGATCTGAATGGCTTATTTAACCAAATGTATTTGTACTTCATTGCAAATGGTGCTTCCACCAACTGCCAGTTAGCATTTGTCATGTTAAGGACGTGTTAGTATGTTATCCTCATTAGTACTGAATGTTAACGATGTGTATTTGTGTGTCATTATCATTAATTCTTAATGTTTTAATCACATCTTTTAATCAGACAAGTGTGTTAGTGCGTAAGCATACATTTTGTGTTTGTGTGTATGTGTGTTTGTCCATTTGTGTGTGTTACACACTTGTAGTAGAGAAGCATGTCAGAAGGGACATCACTGAAGGTGATAGATGTATCTTTCACATAGTTGTACATGCAGGTCAACTACAGTACAGAACACACCGTTAATCACACCACTGTTTCATCAGCCATCCTCTTTCAGATATTCTGATATACCATATATACCAGATATACCATATTTGATGTTGACACATTTTTATTGCACAATCATGAAATCACAGATAATCATCAAATGTCTCCTTACACTTAGAACCGATAATGTACATAATTACTGATATGAAACAGCATTTCCTTTCAATGTAGATTATTAATTGGTTAAATGTCGGCCTGTATACCTGTGACTCTTGCAGAGGGACCTTGCTCCTGTCTGATTGTGGTCTACAGGCTTGCACCACCTGTATGACTTTTGATACAGGGAGAGCCTGAGCTGAGGTGCAGCTAAACCCCTGGAGTACTGCATCTGACAATCTGCAGAAACACACACACACAAACTTAAAATATTTTGCTTTTATAACCACATACAAAAATCATATTACATATTTCAACCTTTCTTGCACACATGGAACAATTTATGCTTGTGTACATGTTTCCTGTTAACAAAGATTGTGTGTGTGTGTGTGTGTGTGTGCGTGTGTGTGTGTGTGTGTGTGTGTGTGTGTGTGTGTGTGTGTGTGTGTGTGTGTGTGTGTATACTGTGCAGCAGAGTGTGTGATTTAACTCACTCTTCTACATTTTTACTGACACTGACCACATCGGGGAAAAGTACAAGAGCCTAGAAAAAACAAAACAATGATGACACATTTATGTATTAATGTATTTTCCATACACATACATACATTGCATACACATAACAGCAGACTCCTTAAAAGAAATGAAAACTTTATGTATTATCTTACCTGTTCCTGATTCCAATTCTTTGGGTTCACATCTGAAATGTTAACAGTGTCCAGTGAAGCCAGTATCACACGTGGGATGTATGTTGCTAATGCATTTGGAACGTTCGCCACCGCCTGAGACTGGTTTGTAGAGACAATCTAGAACAAAGTGCATTAGCATATCTTCACCTTTTCTAGAATAATAAAATATGAAATTTATTCTGTGTCAATATTAAAATTTAAATGTAATACGCAAAATTGCAGTGTAATCCTAAATTTGCATTTACATGTTCAAATTATAGAAGCTCAAAATTCTAATTCAAATGCAATAATTTCATTTACATTTGCAATATGGTGGAAATCTGTCACATCTAGCTCCGCCCCAGTCCTGTGTCATACGCCCTAGCCCCACCTTGTTTCCCGGTTTCCATAGTTCCCTTCTGTTTGTCATGCCCCTGTCCTCAGTGCTCCCACCTGTGTCTTGTTTAACTTTCCCGTCTTTGTGTATTTAGTTCCTGCCTCATTTACTGGCATCGGTCGTTTCCCTGTGTTTCCTCGTCACCAGTTGTTCTGCGTTATCTCCTTGTCTGTGTTTTTTGTTTGTTTGTTCCTAGATACTGTTTTATACTGATGTGTGTGTTTTCATAATAGTTTTCATAATAAAATGCTTGATGTTTTTTTTTATTTTGTACAGTGCTTTATGTCATATATATAATGGCAGAATATTATAGTGAATGTGTGTGTCTGATCTGAAGTACCTTCTGGACAAATGTCTCCTGCAGAATCGTTGGTGCTGTCAGAATGTTGTTGACGAATGTTGGATTCTGGGATACAATCTGAAGCTGAGAGGATGGAATACTGGACATGGTTGCTGTGGAAACACCTCCAATGAGCGTGCCCAGAGACACCAAGGAGGAGGCACTGTTGATCTGTCAAAACACCATCCAATCAGAACACAGATCAACAAAGTACAAAAGGTCATCCTTCAGAATGATGAAGTTAAATGCAGACTTGTAGTGCTAATTTTGGGGCAGTGATCTTCACTGAGAACTCAGTGGGGCTGTGGAAGACAATTCTTGAGGCCAACTTCATGCCAATAGCACAAATGACCATCAAGTACATGATTTGCCAATGAGGTGCCCTAACCCTGCAACTGTTTTGCATATGTCTGAAGCCCCTTAGTGAAATCATCTCCAAGAGTGGCTGTGGAATGAATCATCAGCCATCTCCCCTACATGGATGACAATCAATCTGTTTACCAGAAGTGAACAAGATATTGACTTGATAATCCACTTCACCAGGATATTCAGCAATGACACTGGAATGTCATTTGGAATGGATAAATGTGATTGGATGGTTACAAGGAGAGGGAAGGTACTCTGAACTGAGGGGATCATACTACCTGAAGGTAATACATAATATTATTTAAGGGCAGGTATTCCCTGTTATACATAGTTCTTTGGAATCCCACAGGCAAATGTGAATTTTGTTGAGGCCACAAGGAAAGCAGCTACAGTCAAATACCTACAGAGACTGAGGTAAGTCCTGAGATGTCAGATGAATGTGAAGGACATCATCTGGGCTATCAACACTACCAGTCAACAGATAGAATAGAGTAGAATAGAATAGAATAGAATGCCTTCATTGTCACTATACAGATGTATAATGAGATTGAAAGCCACTCCTTTTTCAGTCCAAACATACATGGGATAGGGGAAGATAAAAATAGAAATTATATTTACATCACAAATATTTAACACTGTACATTGTATAATTAAATAAAATAAGAAGTGATGGAGTGGAAAGATGCAGCAGGATTTGGAGATCTGTGTCCAATTTACAATTACATTGTAGTTACAGTATATGAGATATATATATGTACAGTTACAATATATGAGATATATGTGTACAGTTACAGTATATGATATACATATGTGTGTTCAGTTACAGTATATGAGATATATGTGGTTACAGTTACAGTATATGAGATATATATATATATATATATATATATATATATATATATATATATATATATATATATATATATATATATGTGTACAGTTATAGTATATGAGTTATATATGTGTACAGTTACAGTATATGATATACAGTGAGATGGGGTTAGAGACTGAAAATCCGTCGTAAAGCAGTTAAGCGTGACCCAAGATTTAGATACGCTTTGATCGTAAATACAGTATAGAAAAAAACTAACAATGTTCTCATGCGTGCATACAGCGTGAGAGTGATCGCGTTGCCGAGATTGGCTGCAGTGGAGGCTGCGCTGCCTCAGCTTATCGTACACAACACTCAACAACACTACACAACACACTACAACACTACAACATTTCACAACACTCCACTACACTCCACAATACCACCACCACAACACCCCACAACATCGGTGTTGGGGAGTAACAAATTACATGTAGCAATGTTACATAATTTAATTGCAAAAAAAGTAATTTTTTTTATTCATTACAGTTACAATGAGAAAGTATGTAATTCATTTACAGTTACTTCTGGAAATATTAAGAATTACAATTTTAGTTACATAAAAAAAGATATAAACAAAAACCTTTGCGAAATATTTAATGATATTTTTTATTGCTTTGCGCCGTTTCCCGCTTGTTTCTGTGCTGGAGCAACAAGCATGCGGTTCAGTTTCAGCTCAAGCAGCAATAATGACAGATGCCTTCAAGCACTGGTGTGATGCAGTATGTCATACTGTGATGCAGTATGTCAGCAGGCTCTCTATGGAGGCATGATAAAACAGCAGCAAGTTGCCATCCAAGTTGTGTTTCCTAAGGACTCTCAGGAAGTGTAGCCTCTGTTGAGCCTTTTTGATGACCACTGTGGTGTTCTCTGTCCAGTCGAGGTCAGCGGAGATAAGGACGCCAAGAAACCAGAAGGTGCAGACCCTCTTCACACACTCGCAGTTGATATGAAGGGGGGCTAGGTCGGTGTTGTTCTTCCTGAAGTCAACAATGATTTCCTTGGTTTTTTGGTGTTCAGAGTCAGGTTATATATGGATCTGTCAATAATTTTAAGTAAAAACATTTTTCAACAGGCAAACAGATAAAAACAAACTTCCTTCAAAGAAAACGTCTTGTACATTAAATGAATAAAGTAATGAAAAGTGCTGGAATTTAGCAGTTTGTTAAAAAGTCCTTTATCCAGGCACATCTGAGAGGGGGGGGGGGGGGGGGGGGCAAGAGTGTCCAGTTTGGTGATGAGTTTGTCTGGAATTATAGTATTAAAAGCGGAGTTGTAGTCCACAAAGAGCATTCAGACATAGCTGTGCTGACATTCCAGGTGGTTCAGTGCAGTATGGAGAGCTATGGCAATAGCATCCTCCATGGATCTGTTGACTCTGTGAGGGTCAAGGTTTGGAGGGAGTTAGTCCTTGATGTGCTGGAGAACCAGTCTCTCAAAGCACTTAATGATTATTGGGGTGAGGGCCACAAGTCTTTTGTATTGTTGAAACTGGTGAGTCTTTTTCAGCACTGGGATGATAGCTGATGATTTTAAGCAGGGCGGGATGACTGCCTGGGCCAGGGAGAGGTTGAAGATCCTGATGAAGGTGGGGGTGAGCTGGTGGTCACATGCTCTGAGCAACTTGCCAGGTACTTCATCTGGTCCAGTAGCCTTCCTGGGGTTTACTGCCAGGTGCATCCATCTGATGTCATGCTCTCGTACAGTGAGAGTGGTGGGGGCAGGAGCCAGTTGTGGGTGGGGGCTGGAGCCAGGTGTGGGTGGGGGCTGGAGCCAGGTGTGGGTGGGGGCAAGAGCCAGCTGTGGGTGGGGGCAGGAGCCAGGTGTGGGTGGGGTCAGGAGCCAGGTGTGGGTGGGGGCTGGAGCCAGGTGTGGGTGGGGGCTGGAGCCAGGTGTGGGTGGGGGCAAGAGCCAGCTGTGGGTGGGGGCAGGAGCCAGGTGTGGGTGGGGGCAGGAGCCAGGTGTGGGTGGGGTCAGGAGCCAGGTGTGGGTGGGGGCTGGAGCCAGGTGTGGGTGGGGGCAGGAGAAGTAGTTTAGCTCAACTGCTAGTGGTGCACTCAGTTCTCCTGTTGTCACATCACAGCCTCTGTAGTTTGTGATGTGCTGTATGCTCTTCCACACCTCCTTTGTGTCGTTTTTGGACAGGTGTGACTCCATGCTCCTCTTATGGTCACCTTTACAGTTTTGATCCCTTTATTCAGGTTAGCTCGAGCAGCTCAGTACAGAGCTCTGTCAACTGACCTGAAAGCAGCTTCACGGGCTTTGTGTGCAGACCTGGCTCATCCAGGGTTTCTTGTTTGGGTACACCCTGATGTTTTTATCCATGGTCACGTTCTGGATGCATAACTAGATGTAGTCCAGTACCGCTCCTGTGTGTGTTTCAAGCTCTTGGTGTTCAAACAGGTGGGGGAGGGGTATGTTCTTTGACGCACGCAGCACATTTCAGCACCAGCTCTTCAATCTCGCTACTGAGCCACGGCCACCATACTGACTGCTTAGCTCGCTCACGGCACTTGACTATGCCCTGGTGCCCCTCGTGAATCTTCTGTAGCAGACCATTTCTCATCACAGAGGGTATTACTAGTCTAGTGCCCCGCAGTAACAGTCCATTGTGTGTGCTGAGGACGGCTCTTTCAGCCCAGTAGGGTCTTACCAGAGAGTCCAGTCTGTTTCGGTCTGGCCAGCCCTCCACGCAGTATCTCATCACCTCGGAACAGATGCTGTCAGCGCTCAGCTGATTGCGCAGTTCTGACAGGTAAGCCTCGCTTGCTGGCAGATTTGCCAACACAGAGTCTACATAAATATTTGTCTATTCCATCAGGCCGTCACCATGCGTCACTCCAACAGGCTTCAGCGGACCACGGGAGAGCGTGTCTGCAGTCATGAGGCTCTTCCCTAGAACGTGTGTGATGGTGTACCCGTATCTCATGAGTCTCATTCTGAATCTCTGTATTCTCTGTATGGAGGGAGTGTGACCAGTGCTTGTCCACCTAACAGGTTCACGAGGGGCTTGTGGTCGGGGTCCAGATTGAAGTGAAGGCCGATGATGAAGTCGCTGAATCTTTCACATGCCCAGGTCAGGGCCAGCGCTTTTTTTTCCACCTGAGCGTACCTCTGCTCCGTGCTCGTGAGTGCTCTGGATGCATATGCCACCGGCGCCCAGGTGCCCTGCTGTTTCTGAAGAAGAACACCACCTAGCCCTTACAATGAGGTGTCGGCTGAGATTTTCAGGTTTTTGTTTGGGTCATACATCTGCAGCACCGGGGTGGACGACAGCTCCTTTTTGAGACTGCTTTGCTTTGCTCTGGGCCCGAGTACCACTGGTTCTTTTTCGACAGCAAGTCCCTCAGAGCTTTGTCCTTTTCAGCAAGATTGGGCACGAATTTGCCTAGCTGGCTCACCATGCCCAGGAAGTTCCTGAGCTCGCTGATGTTCTGTGGCGGATCCATCTCTCGCACGACGCGTGTCTTTTCAGGGTCCAAGGTCACTCCCTCTGGCGAGATGACGTAGCTGATGAACTTCACAGTTGTCTTGCTGAAATCACACTTGGCCATGTTCAGAGTGATGCCTGCCTCTTGTGCTCTCTGCAGAACTGCGTGCATGTGAGCGTCATGCTCTGCTTCCGTGGACCCCCATATGAGGACATCGCCCATGTGGCAGATGACTCCTTCCTGCCCCTCCGTGACCTTCAACATCCGGTTCTGAAAGTGTTCCAGCGCAGACAAGATGCCAAATGGTAGGCGATTAAAGAAGTAGCGTCCGAATGGGATAATGAAAGTAGTGTAGTGGTCAGGGGGATTTGCCAAAACCCCATGTTGGCATCGATCTTTGAGAAGAACTTTGCCCCTGACAGCATGCCTAGGGTCTGGTCGACTGACGCGAGGATTAACTTTTCCCTGCGTACAGCTTCATTCAGAGGGGTGTGGTTGACACAGATTCGGACCTCGTCTTTGTTCTTCTTAGGTGCCACCACCATGCTGGAGCACCACTCGGTTGGTTCCTCTATCCGGCTGATGACTCTGAGCTTTTCCATGTGCTGGAGCTCCTGCTTTACTTTTCCCATCAGCAGCAGTGGGACACATTGTGGCGCTTTCAGAGACACAGGCTTGGCGTCAGGCTTAAGCTTAATGGTGTACGGCTGTTATACTAGTCCTAGCCCATCACACAGCTTCGGGTATGTCTCCTTTACTGAGTCCAGGTCTATGCTGTCTATCCTTGCTACCAGTCTGAGGTTGACTGATGCAGGTCTGCTCAGTTAAGCTGTGTTCAGGTGTCTAACTATGTACAAGTTCTCTGTGGTGTGCTTGTCCCCACATTGCAGCACTTCTCTGGCTACTCCAACTACAGACAGTGGCAGATGCCCAGGCCCAAACAACACTTTGTTGCCTGGTGCGAGGCTGCTGGTTACTCCCTATATATCTGTCTGTACACCTGCTCAGGTATGACAGTAACGTCAGCCCCTGTGTCTATTTTCTGATCTTTAGGTCAACTGTCCATGCTTGTTTGCCTGCATCTACAGTGCCGAGGAATATGTCCTCATCTGTGTCTTCAGAAACTGCACTCACACGCTTAGCAGACTTACACACTTTGCCGTTGTGCCCACGTTTCCCACAATTATGGCAATCTGCATTCTTTGCAGGGCCACTGAATTTAGCATGAAATGGCATCTTACCGCATCTCTGGCATGACTGTCTTGCCCCCTGTGTGTCGTTCTTATCCTTGGTGTACTTCGCTGGCTGCTTTTTGTTTTTCCCCGCTGGTCTTTTCCCTTTGTCACTGTGCACTGCGTCCACTGTCGCTTTGTTTGCATGCATATTACCTCGGATGTCTGTTTGTTGCCGTTTAATGTCCTCTGCTTGCCTGACCATGTTGATGGCTTTCGCTAAGTCCAGCTCCCTCTCCATCTGCATTTTCTGTGAGAGTGCGCCGTCTCTGATGCCCGCCATGATCCAATCGCGTAGCAGCTCCTCGCGAAGTGCTCCATATCCGCAGTCTTCAGCGAGTGCATACAAGGCTGTGATGAACGAGTCTGCAGATTCTGTTGGCCCTTGCGCTCGCATGTTGAATTTGGCTCGCTGGTATATCACATTCTATTTAGGTACAAAAAAGTTCATAAAGCCATCCTTGACTGAGCTGTATACGAGTTTTTGTTCGTCCGTTATCTGCAGCCTTCTCAACACATCATCTGCATTGTCACCCATGCAGTATATAAGCGTGTTCACCTGGTTAGCTTCCGACGATTTATCCAAGTCGCTGGCCACCCGAAAACGTTCAAAATGTCTTATCTACTTTTCCCAATCTTGTGGCTTCGAAAAGGATTCCGGTGGATTCATTGAGAACATTGCTGAGGCGTTCGCACATGCTTGAGCCTGTGGCATTGCTTGCTGCTCCCGCGCTGCTGCTGGTTGCTCCTCTTGCGACATGCTAACTTAAGTTTAGTAACTACTCAACTAACTACACTAACTTCTGTACAACTATCTTCTCATACAAACAGACTCTATGCTATCCTGTTCCGACGAGCCACTTCTGACACCATGTCATGTTTGGTTCTTTTATTAAAACAAAAAGAAGGATGAGACTGGGTTTTCTGTGGCTTCACTTTACTTGCATGTAGTTCAACAACCTACAGCCTTATTCCGTGTGCATCCGTATCAGACACATATGAATTCCCATGAGACATCTCCCTCTAGTGTCTTGGCCCGTGATTGCACATAGATTACACCATAGGGTATAGCTCTGTATGCATGTTTAATATTGGTGTAAACATGATCTAGAGCACAGGTGTCAAACTCAAGGCCTGCAGGCAAATGTGGCCCGCCACGTCATTTTATGTGCAGGAGAAACATAAAATGGTGATTCAATTTGTTTAAGCGAGAGCTTAAAAAGCCAAATTGTGAGCAAAACTACATTTCCCACAATTATGTTACCTGCGAAGTGACAGCATCTCGACACTGCAGTGTTTCTAGCAACTACACTTCCTAAGGGTCCTTAGGAAGCACAACCTGGAGTCCAACCTGCTGCTGACCTTCTACCGCTCGTCCATCGAGAGCCTACTGACATACTGCATTACAGTGTGGTATGGCAGCTGCACCATGGCAGACAGGGAGAGACTGCAGAGAGTAGTGAAGACAGCACAGAGAATCATTGGCTGCCCTCTGCCCTCCCTAATGGACATTCACCTGCTGTCTTAGCAGAACACAATCCATAATCATGGACAACTCCCACCCCGGCTCTGATCTGTTTGACCTGCTGCCCTCAGGAAGACACTACAGGTGCATCAGATCAAAGACAAACTGGTTCAAGAACAGTTTTTTTCCAAAGGCAATTACAAACATAAACTCAAATTTGCACGAACTCCAACCCTCCAGACTCTCCGACACCCACCGTGCAATATTATACCCATTGTGCAATACTTATATTTATATTTATACTTATATTTATACTGTAAATTCAAGATTGTGTACTTACTGTGTACCTACTGTGAATTATTTACTGTGTTTTTATGTCATGCTTGCTACTGCACTGGAGGAGCTGCTACAATTTCACTGTACTGTTTATAGTGACAATAAAAGGCATTCTATTCTATTCTATTCTATTCTATTCTTTCCATATCAATGCAATTTTCCCAATAAGTGTAATTGAGAAATACAAATAATAATCCCAAAATGTCCAGGAAGAGAAACGTCGATGCAGATAGAAGGGTGTTTCAAGAAAGAGGGGAAAGCGATGCTTGTGTTTCAAGGAGAAAAACGGGTATGAAGCGGTGGTGGTTGTCAAAGAGTACAATATACGTCGGCATTTTGCGACCAAACATGGAGCTAAGTATGCCAAAATTAGCCATCAAGAAAAACGAAGAATTGTCAAAGAATTAAAAAGCAAACTGCGATCACAACAGAATGTGTTCACAACCAAAACAGCAGTAAAAGCTAGCTTTGTTGTGGCTAAAGAAAGCTTCAGTCTTTTTCAGAGGGAGCGTTTTTGAAGCACAGTTCCTATTTTTCACAGTTATTTGATATTTCAAGTTTTGAACAAAGTAAATGTGATATATTTGATTTAACTAAATGTATTATCATTAAACTTTGGGACTTTTTCCTGACACCCATGTGTTGTGAATCTCTTCTCCTGGCTGATTTTATCTATGAAATTAAGGACTTGTTTATGATTATATGCGCAAATTACTCAATGTTTTGAAAGTTAACTTTTGAAAATTTAAAATCATACAGCAGTAGCTGCAAAGGGTACTCCAAGGCCATCAAAGCCTCTTCTTCCTGTTGTACGGGCAGATAAGGTAAATAGCCATGGCCTGGTGGTAGGGAACTGGTCTTGTGACCAGAGGGTCGTGGGTTCGATTTCCAGGCCTGAGGTCATGACTGAGGTGCCCTTTAGCAAGGCACCTAACCCCAACTGTTCCCTGGGCTAGGGCTGCCCACTGCTCTGGGCAAGTGTGATCCACAATTCCCTAGTAATCACTAGTGTGTGTGTTCTAACTGCACAGATGGGTTAAAAGCAGAGAACAAATTTTGACTGCGGTGAAAAATCACAATTGACAAAAATATGGCACATGCCGAGCATGCTAACTCCTCTAGTCCTCCAATGCAGACTGGAATGATTTGGAAGTTCAGAAGTTCCAAGCTGCAGTGGTGCCAGTGTACCATCTCCTATCTGGAGCTGGTTCACTACTGTCACCATTGGATACTTGACTGTTCAGATTATGACAAAATTGTGAGACAGTGCTGCTCTAAAGATCATCCTGAGTAGATCTCCTGCAATGATGCATGCCTTCAGGTCCCTCAAAGAGGCCCTGACCTCACCTCTCACCTAGAAACTATGAACTGCCAATTCATCTGTATGTTTCTGATAAAGGGGTCACTGCTGTGGGGGTCCTGGCCCAAGAGCATAGTGATGAATATAGGTCTGTTACATATCTTTCAAAATCTCTTGATTGTGTTTTACAGGGCATGCCTGCCTGCTTGAGGCCCATGCTGACAAACTGGTTATATCTCATCCACTCATGCCACACACACTGCATCAGTTTGTTGACAGCCACACCTGATTGGTCACACTGGTCACCTGAGTCATGCACTCCAAATGACTCTACTCTGATCCCATCCTCAGACGATAGAACTTTTCAAGTCTTGTCCACTATTTCTTGTGCGATATGTTCATGGCATTACACATATCACCCAAACGGGGGTCGTTAATATGATTGGTGATTCAATTTGTTTAAGAAATTGTTAAACAAAAAAACCAAACAAAAAAAAAAAACTAAGCTCATACCTGAGCATGTTTTGGGCAAGTATTTATACCCCATAAGTTAAGAGCACACTTGGTGTTTCATTTTTCAGGTTAAGGTCACTCATGGTGTTTCTTTTTCAGGTGACCTGAACATGTTAGTCGGCAAATACATGTCTCTTCTCATATACATATAATAGTTTTCATATTAACATGTCTTGTTCTTAGTCTGCAGATAAACCTATTCCTGATCCCTCAAGCCTGTGCTATGTTCTAGCTCCATCCTTCTAGCTGTGCTGCCAAAGCTAGATCTGCTGGAGCCTTGCACACTATAGTCCATTAATTTATACTTCTTTGTACTAAGACATGTCTAATACTCTTGTCTCTCCTCTTGCTGATGTAAACCTACTCCTTACATGCTGCTACTGAGTCTCAACCTGTTTCAGGTGTTATGATGTTTCCCTCCTTCACACCAACTCCACTGCACTGGACAGATATTCCTATGCCAATGTGTTTCAGACACACATTCACCCAGTAAACCATGACTAGGATTTCTAGAAAACTAGAATGCACATTCTTTTCATTCTTTTTTGTTTTCCTTACTAATTTTACTGTTGGCTGAGTAAAAATTTCATTGCTGTCATGTCTGTTGTCGACCAGAAGAGGATGGGTCTCCCCTTTGAGTCCTGGTTCCTCTGAAGGTTTCTTCCTCATGCTCTAGGGAGTTTTTCCTTGCCACTGTTGCCTTTGGCTTGCTCACTGGGGACTGGGACTTGTACTTGTACTGGCACTTGTACTTGGACTTGGACATATGTAAAGCCGCTTTGTGACACCTGTTGTAAAAAGGGCTATACAAGTAAATTTGACGCCGAGGACACTCCACATTATGGGGACCTCTGTGGACTCCTTTGCTAGCTTAGTGATTATTGTTATCATATTTTTCTGTTATCAATATGATAAAAGAGGAGACTGTAAGGGAATTTGTGATTTACTGTCTGTGAACCTCAGTCAGAACACTATGACATTCAGTTCACTCCCTTATCTATGTGAATCTCTCTCTCTGTCTCTCTCTCTGTCTACATCTCTCTCCTCCTGTACTTTTCCACTACCCCTAGATCCAGTCTACTGTGCCTCCTCTGTGCCTGAACACCAATCATACATATGTTTTATTATTCTCATCAAATTGAATTAAGACATCTTCGTTCTGTATTTAACTACATGTATTATCATTAAACTTTGGGGTTTCCTGACACCCATGTGTTGTGAATCTGTTCTCATGTTGCCAGCTACGGAACTCTTGAGGGCTGAACAAATTTATAATCCAAATTATGAACCCTGATGGTTTTGGTCTATGTCTGAAAGATGACTCCAAAAGAAATAATCTTAACACACATACGTGGAACACCATCTGGGCCGAGCATGGACCCATAGGAGGGCAAGTGGAGAATTTTTATATTGAACATTAACACAAAAGAGTGTTGGTTGTGGGCATTGTTCTTGTATCAATTACAGGCACTTACAATTACAGTAGTGTGTAGAGTGTCTCACATAGTACACTTACCTGATACCCTGCAGTAGTAACCCTCTGGATAATGTCGTTGACCTGGCCTTGATTCCAGCCTGTGACTGTATTGAGAGTGGATATAGAACTGTTAATGACTTTGGGGTTCGCGGACAGTATTTGACCCTCGGTCAGGCCGATGTTCTGTGTGCCAAGTGACTGGATAGTAGCTGTGGTTAACGGGGAGTTAAAATTTGCTACCAGGGCTGCTGTGACCTGTGAAGAGAGAATTGTGGGTAATAATTAAGACTGATCAGTTCAATCAAATAGTAGTGAGAGTTTGATTACCTCTAATTTGATTACCTCTAAACTAATTGTAGTGCAGCTGTTGTTGAGGACTTTCAGGATGGTTTTACTTTCTGATTCTGGACGATTCACAAATGCAGAAGCTGGTGTCGCACACAGGAGATTGGCTGGCAAGCTGCAGACACACACCCCACACAGAGCCACACAGCCATGCAAACACCCATGCAGAGATAAGACAGATGCACACATAGAACAGCTTCCTCTTTTTCTTTTAACATCTGAAGCAGGACACCTACAGGGCTCCAGTAGAGGGACTGTAACAGGGAGGTGACATGAGGGAACTTTGGGTTCCTGATAACAAGTATGACATGCAGCTGCATTCTGGATGTGTTGTGCAGGTCTAATGACACAGTGGGGAAGGTCCACTAGGACCAAACTGCAGTCATCCAGTCTCAAGATGACAATACTGAATAAACACCAATATTCCCACTATTCACATATACAATGACTTTCTGCACAACCTGCAACATATAAAATAAAAATTCATGAAGGTATTTGTGAAACATTCTGGGAAGCAGGTTGGTTCCATTAAATTAACATTTATCACTGTAAATGTGTTATTTAATGTAATTGCCTGGTAATTGTTATCAAATTTGTTTTTGGTTACTGACAAAAGATATTTTTGAAATTTCTGTTTTTATCTAAGTGCACATTTAGCGTTCTTAACTACCCTAAGTGTCCAAAGACAAGATTAACAGACTCAGACTGCTGCTACTGGCCAGTGCATAAGGAACAAACTAATAAATCCAATGCTGCTAAATATTGGCCAGTGCTAATAAGAAACTTGTGGCAAAAAAACACACACACACATGGTCACACGTCACACAGTACAGAAACACCAACACAAACACGTCCTTAAAACATTGACGACAAAGCAATTTTCATTAAAAACATCTGAAATGGAAACATAGCTTTTGATGGGAGAATCATAATTGGTTATGCAGAATTGTTTTTCAGGAATGTCTATTGTTTTTGTGGGAAACCACAAACCCTATAAAATGTATTGACCTGGTGCACCAAACCTTAAGCACATTTTCTGCCACACTCATTTAGCAATTCTGAAACACACCTTTTGCAAAATATTAAACACAATGTCTTGCATTAGACACGATATTCAAAACAGAAAACTATGGTTTTTCTTCTGGAAAACAGCCATGCAACAATCACCAAAATACAATACAATACAAATACAATACAATCACCAAAATCCAAACCCAGCCCTCACAGGTGAAACATTTCTAAGCCTAATCCTTATAAAGAGGCCACAAGTTGGAAATCTTGGTTTGGAATAAATGGAGTCCTATACTATATAGAGATGGTGATAAAGAGGATGAGAATGAGGAAGAGGATGAGCAACCGTAACTGATGAGATCAGAGCCACTCTGATACCCCTTGCTGGGGAATGAAGAACAGAACAGAAAGAGGCCATCGTCAAAATGGTCAGAGCAAACAGCAGCATACATTTCCGACAACTACAACAGCACATCTTTACTGACAGTGTCACTGTTCAATATCCATTCAGTGAGTCTATCCGCACTGGCCCAGTGACAAGCTACTTTCCCTGCTGTCTTGTCAGAGAGGACATTGCATGTGATGTTGAGATCTTGTGGCCAGGCTGAATTTTGTATGCTGGTTACAAGCCTATTTTTTGTTTGATTGTTTTTTAGAGGCCCACTGCCAGCTGCCTGCTGTGTGTTAAGTTGTGACAAAAGGACATGCTTTTAGAAACTGGGTCTTAGTGTCTGCAAAAAACTGTAAAATATATTATATGTACATTGGTAACATGTTTCTACAATGCCTACATTTGCCCAATAATAAAATCCTGGATCATTCTTGTCTTATTTACAAATTGTAGGTACCATGTTAAACCAGCAGGTGGCATTGCCACTGGCAACTCATTGAACTATCTTGCTTTGATGGAAGAAAGTGTGTGTCTATAGCAGGGGTACTCAAATAGAAATGATGACGGGCCACATTTAATTTTTTCAACCACTGAGGGGGTCGGTTATGGGGGGGAGCGGTGGAGGGGGGTGTAGCGAACGTAAACTGTTGACGGGGGGTGGCGAATGCATTTGGGCGTCTGCTACGTGTTTGTTGTTGCCATAAATGCAATCCCTGGCATCGTCTTGAGATCGCGGTGCACGATTTCAAAATAAGAGCGGATAGTGCGATTGAAAAAAAAGATTCCTAAAAAAACACTTTTCAAAACAGCTCGCGGGCCAGAAATAGATAGCTATTTGAGTATGGGGGGGTCTATAGTATGTGGTATCCAGGTGTTTCAATACCCTGATCAGATATCCATCTCTCTCTCTGGTCTGATCTTCAGAGGTTAGACCTATTTAAGAGGGTCTGCCATTTCTCTCTCTCCGGTTTTCTTTATTAAGAGCATGCAAACTTTGGCACGACTAACAGCAAACAGCTGAAGGTCATATTACTTCATTACCGAGCCCAAGTTACGATGCAATCTACCAACCAGCCAATCAACGTTACCAGGGCAACAGATTCACCAAACTACTTGCATCAAGCTTGTTAACGTGGCCCCATGGACTGAAACAAAGGTGATCAATTCCCTGTTGTTAAACCATGACTTAGACACAATCCTGGACTTCATAACCAGAAGGAAGATTCCCAGCACACCTGGACGACGTCGCTTTTTATCAACGAGGAGCCTGTGGTGGAAATTCCCTCCTAATTCTAGGAGAATTCAGAGAGGACAACGAAACCACCCAAAAACCCTCAACAGGTGAGAGTCTCACCGCTGGGCATAGTTTAAAAGGGCAAAGTTATTTGACATGTAGACTAAGTTTCCTGGTAATACCTTCTGAATGTTTTTGTTCAGCTTTGTTTAGATAATCTTCAAGATTTGTACATACAAAGTTATCATTGCTGTGCATGCAACCATCTTTTCTTTATCAGATTAATGGCCAACTTCTTGTCTTCCCAATTTTCAGACACACCACATAAATTTTTATTAAGTTATTAAGTCCATAATTGATAACTAAAAGTTGTGGTTGTGGTATAATTAGAATATGAGAATTAGAATTCTAAATTAATGAGACTGATTAATAATTAAGGCAAAACTAATTATATCTACTTTATAGGATTGGTAGGTGAAACCCCTACAAAATGCTTGCAGACAGCATGTCAAAAATGAAAACCTAAGGTTCAAAACATTAAATATCTGCAAGTTATTAAATATCTGCAAGTTCTGCAAAAAAAGGTGAAAACCTTTTCCATGTACAGATCATTGAAATAAAATGCAGTAATAGTCCAACATCTGGAGATACAACCAGGTGCTGTCAGGTAGAGGATCAGCTGGGCCAGGGCGAGGTAGAAGAGCAGCTTGGCCAGGGCGAGGTAGAGGAGCAGCTTGGCCAGGGCAAAGTAGAGGAGCAGCTGGGTGAGGGAGGTAGAGGAACAGCTGGGCCAGGGCGAGGTAGAGGAACAGCTGGGCCAGGGCGAGGTAGAAGAGCAGCTTGGCCAGGGCGAGGTAGAGGAGCAGCTGGCCCAGGGGGAGGTAGAGGAACAGCTGGGCCAGGGCGAGGTAGAAGAGCAGCTTGGCCAGGGCGAGGTAGAGGAGCAGCTGGCCCAGGGGGAGGTAGAGGAACAGCTGGGCCAGGGCGAGGTAGAGGAACAGCTGGGTGAGGGGGAGGTAGAGGATCAGCTGGGCCAGGGCGAGGTAGAGGAACAGCTGGGCCAGGGCGAGGTAGAGGAACAGCTGGGTCAGGGGGAGGTAGGGGAACAGCTGGGCCAGGGTAGAGGAATTGATTGATAAGGCATGTCAATTGTTTCTATCCCAGGTTCATGGCAAGGGCCAACATCAGATGTGATGTGGATGAAAATGTGGCAAAATGCTGAAGACCGTATATATGATGTAATAAGGCTGTTCAATTTTGTGTTGTTTTTTCCCCCTTTTGCAGTTTTTTTGTACATGTGTATTTTTAAACATATAGGACCATGGTAAATTATGTTTACAATTATGGTAATTCATTTTTGAGTTAGGCTACAATTTCATGTTTCTAATAAAATATAACCTTTACTGCAAAGTTAAGTTTGTGGACGACACCACCCTCATTGGACTCATCTCTGACGGTGATGAGTCTGCCTACAGGAAGGAGGTGGACCGGCTGGTGACCTGGTGCAGCAACAGCAACTTGGTGCTCAATGCCCAGAAGACAGTGGAGATGACTGTGGACTTTAGGAAAGCCACAAGCCCCCTGTCCCCCCTCATCCTTACCGACACCCCCATCACCACTGTGGACTATTACCGGTGAACATCAGCTCCCTCATCAAGAAGGCCCAGCAGAGAATGTACTTTCTGCGGCAGCTGAGGAAAGCCAAACTGCCCACCCAGCTGATGGTACAGTTCTACACGGCCATCATTGAATCCATCCTCAGCTCCTCCATCACGGTGTGGTACACCGGGGCCGCTGCCAGGGACAGACAAAGGCTGCAGGGCATCGTGTGCTCCTCTGAGAAGGTGATAGGCTGCAGCCTCCCATCTCTCCAAGAACTGTACGTCTCCAGGATGGTGGGGAGAGCGAATCGGATCATAGCAGATCCTTCTCACCCCGCACACGTACTATTTGATCCACTCCCCTCGGGCAAGAGGCTTCGGTCCATTCAGACCGGAACCTCCCGCCACAAGAACAGTTTCTTTCCCTCTGCCACTGGACTCCAGAACAGCATATAATCATGTTATCTATCCCGCACAACCTGCCTTTACTTGGAATGCACTACTCCACATGCACTGCTGTACATAGTACTGTTGTTGCACATTTTCTGCCTCTGTATTTTTATGCCCTTTGTATTTTTATTCATCTTTTATTCACTTTATTCATTATATTTATATTCCCTTATTATTACTTGTTTTTATGTTGCACCTTCATGCCGAAACAAATTCCTAGTCTGCAAACCCTGTTCATTGACAATGGCAATAAAACCTTTTCTGATTCTGATTCTGAAAACTGCCACAAACTCTTTTTTTTTTAAATATTACATCTAATACTGTTTCTGTAATGCCATCAACTGTTAGTTTTTTGACAGTGGTTGTGCAGTGATTGACCTTATGTTCCTCTTGAATTGAGCATCTGCACTAGTGTTTGAAAGAATTACTGTTAAAACACAGCAAATCTGGTTTACTATCCAAAGTTGGTGTATGTATAAAACTCTGAAATGCAGAGTTGGTATTTAGTTAAGTAAATGTGCTTTTGAACAGGATATTAACTATTATTGGTATTAGGTAGATGTTTTGCTGTGTTTAGAGTTTTGAAAAAGAAAGGCATGTTAGCAGTCATATAATTCTGTAATATCACACTTTCTAAACATTATTGTTATTGATGTGTGTAGATTATAACATGAGGGAACTGTGTGTATAGTAATTATGTTGTATGTAGTGTACAGTGTGTGTAGTGTATTGTCACGGTGAGGCGGTCCCCTACCGGCCACCTATGTCCACAGCGGCTGTTGTTGTTGTTGTTTGGTGACGTCATGTGCGTCCCTCAGGTGGGCGGAGCCCGTGATCCGTCTCACCTGAGGGTCGTTTGTTTGCCTATATATGTCTTGTCTTTGTACCAGTTGACCGCTGGTCATTATATTCTTAATTTGGATCTATTGCACGGGTTTTAGGTTTGCACACTTTATATTAAACCATCCTTTTTCCCTGAGACTTGGCGTGATCGCTTCCTTTTTGTTGCTCACACCTGCCCGTCACAGAATGACCAGCCACCCTTCGGAAGCCGCCGAGTCTTTTTCTTTCTCCTTCGTTCGTGGTCATGTCTCGTGGTAAGTGTTTGTCTGCGTGGTGTTTTGTTTGAAGAGCTCCGCCGTGCTTTTGTGTTTTGTGTGTGTGTGTGTATGTGTAGCACGGCGAGGACCAGGGCAGTCTGCCCTGAGAAGGCTCTTCGTGTTCGTTGTTTGTTGTGAGAGTTCCGCCGTGCGTTTGTTTGTTTGGCACGGCGAGGACCAGGGTGTCTGCCTGGGAAAACTCTCTTGTGGTGTCTTGTGTGTACGGGTGAACGAGCGGAGGATCTGTGTGCGTGCTCGCCTTTTCCGTGTGTGTGTGGTGCGGTCGCCGCTCGTCGCTGTCGCCTCGCTCCCCGTGTGTCTTGTGTTTGATGTGGGGAGCGACTGCGACTCTGAGCGGCGCGTCACTGTGTATGTCGAGCGCGCATGTGTTTGTCCCGCTCGTTTACTGTCAGCACTATTTTGTTTGTCTAGTGAGTCTTTGCGTGTGTGTTTTGTCCTAGCGTGTTGTCAACTGCTACATGTAATTCCACGCATGCTCCTCCCCTTAAATGTGTGTTTGGGGGGGGACCGGCTGTGGTCCCATGCCATGGGGTGTGGCACGGAAGGCGTCTCTCCCAAGGGAGGCCCTGAATAGGGTAGGGCGCGTTTGTGTTTCGTGTTTGTATATGTGTGTGGTGTGTGTGTGTGTGTGTGTGAGGTTGTGTTCCTTGTGCAGGTGCTTCTCCTTGGCAGTGTTCCTGGACCTTGTGGGGGTCTCCACCTGGCAGGAGCCCCCTTGTGTTGTGGGGTGACTGGAGCCCGGTCGTGAAGAGCCCCTCCCTAGAGGGCTGGGGCCCCCGGATGTTTGGGGACCATGGGGCTCCGGTCTGAAAAGCTCCTGCTGGGGATGGAGATCCTCCCTCCTGCCCGGGGTGACCAAGAGGCCCTTGGGGCTGCTCCCTAGCCCGCGTCGGGGGTGCTCTAGGCCTCGGTCTCTGGCGCTCCTGGGTTGGGTGGAGGAGTCCACCTTGAGATGAGAGGCCCCGGGAGGGGTTGGCTCCCCAGGAGGCTGGGGTGACCCCTAGCAGAAGGCAGGGGTCAGCTCTGGGAGGAGGTAGGTCCAGGAGGTGAAGTAGCTACGCCTTGGAGAGGTAGCCTGCACACCCACACACACACAAGGGACGAGAGGAGCCGTAGCCCCTCGTCCTCACACCCGTGGGGCTTACCGGCTGAATGCCGGTTAGGGCGTGAGGGCCCTGTGACCGACCGGGGCGTGGTTTTGTGTTGTTAACGGCCCGGTCGGTCCAGGGTCCCGCCCGGGGATGTGTGCTGTGTAATGTTTTGTGTTTTATGTTTCAGCTCCCGGACGGCAGGAGGTGTGTTCCTGCCTGTCTCTGCCTTCCTGCCCCTTCATGTTTTGTGTGCAGCCGCTGTGTGCCACACACCCAGTGGAGGGGAGTGCGGCTTGGTGGGGGGGTCTGTCACGGTGAGGCGGTCCCCTACCGGCCGCCTATGTCCACAGCGGCTGTTGTTGTTGTTGTTGTTTGGTGACATCATGTGCGTCCCTCAGGTGGGCGGAGCCCGTGATCCGTCTCACCTGAGGGTCGTTTGTTTGCCTATATATGTCTTGTCTTTGTACCAGTTGACCGCTGGTCATTATATTCTTAATTTGGATCTATTGCACGGGTTTTAGGTTTGCACACTTTATATTAAACCATCCTTTTTCCCTGAGACTTTGCGTGATCGCTTCCTTTTTGTTGCTGACACCTGCCCGTCACATGTATAATCTAACAGGATTGTACTTAGGATTCTGGATGTATATTTTTGTGGTGTAGTGCGTAGTATGTCATGTTGTATTTAGTGTATGGTGTGTAAAGTATAATTGTAGAGGATTGTAGTTAGGATTCTGGATGTACAACTACTGGATGTATAACTGGTGTGTAATATGTAATGTATATGGTATGACATGTACAATGTGTGTAGTGTATAACCTGAGAGGGTCGTATTTAGGATTCTGGGCAAATAGCACCGCCATGTAGTATGCAGTAATGTTGGCTGCAATTCCTGGAGTGTTAAACAACCCAAGATTGTCTTGATTCACTGCAAACACACTGATCTACAATACACAAACACATGCATTTAGCTATGAGAACAATGTGTGTTAATCAATTTAAATAATTAAGACAATTCTTTTGATATTGATTGGGATTCTATGTCACCTGGCTGTGTGTGTGTGTGTGTGTTACCTGGCTGTCTGACACAAATGTCTGGAGGTCACTAAGAGACATGAAGGTGATGAAGGCTCCAATGTTGTTGGTGAACCAGGCGGTGGAGTTCAGGTTGGGATCTGAGGAGTTATAACAGCGAGGAGTGCCACCTAAAAAAACACACAAGCAAAGAAAAAATGTTCAACATTGCAACTTGAAAATACAATAAAAATAGAAAAAACTGTAACTGTTCTTACTGCTGTTGGTCAGATAAGCCTTTACAGAGTTGTACACATCAGCTGGGGTGAAATCTGTGTTGGAGAAATTATAGTTGTTCCCCAGGACTGACACTCTATACACACACACACACACACACACACACACACACAAAGGTGAATGTCAATGAGACAATGAATGTCTAGGTCCAGTGGTGGATCAATAGATTAAGCAGTTTATGCTATATCAAATAAAAACGTACAGTTTCCTATATGACAGACAGGTGGCGCTGTTGAGTTGAGCAGGTCTGATCAGCTGATAGCTGAGGTAGGGCAGGTAGTGAGCCAGATAGACATTAAACCACTGATTTACATCAACCTGAGATGATGCATTGAGAGCAAGAGGCCACAGACACGCCAGTATATTCCTGGCCAGAACTGGAGACTGAACTGGTTGCTGCAGAGAGAGAGAGAGAGTGAAAGAAAAACATTTTTTGAATTAAAATGCACGCATGGATTACTGCACTGAACAAAGATGAGATGATGAAAAATCTTGAAATGCAAACAAACGTGAAAATCACAAACAAAAATACAGTTTGATAAGGTGAGCCAACACAGGCGTACCGTCTGCAGATAGTGGATGGTTTGGTTGTAGTTGCTGAGGAGTGTGCAGAGGTTTGAGCTGTTGTTAACTGTGTTTGACCTGTTCAGGAACTCACTTATCTCTACTGGAGAGATGGAGCCCAGCAGCTAGAGAACAGAGAAGAGTCAGCCGGGTCAGTATAAAGGAGGGATGTGTGGACGACAAAATTACTGTATTACTGATCAAATCTATTGTGACTTTTTACTCTTGGACTGATTACCAACAGTACATTAGCTGACCCATTGACTGTAACACTAAAGTGCTATGCTAGACTCTAAAACCTACATGATGGTGACACTTTTCCTGAACTCAGACTGAATCACTGAATGAACTCAACTACAATCAGGTTTCAGACAGAATCACCTTGATCGTAATGGCTTTGGAGCATCTTCAAATAGAAGAAAGGGATTATTATTGGGTGAAATTGGATTATTATTTGGATTATCTCAATTGTGGTAGAAATAGAAGTGGAGAAAAGTGTCGTAAAAGTTGTGCTAAGCTGCTAGCAGTTGAATCAATTGTAATGGTTGTAGAGGAAGTGCTACTTGTGCCAACAATGGAACCAACAAGTGAAGTTGTTGCAGAGCACTGTGTGGATTCTGTGTTGTTAGAAGTACCACTTGTTGGGGAAAATGTTGCTGACAGAAGCTGGTGGGCATATTGCAGGAAGAAGACAGTGTTGACAGAACTAACAGATGGACTGACTCTGGCACTTGTAGGGATTGTAGGGACTCTGGCATTAGTGAGCTCTATTTGGGGCAGTCATGGTCTGGTGGTTAGGGAACTGCTCTGGGACACAGCCCCCTAGTAATCACTGGTGTGTGTGTTCTAACTGCACAGATGGGTAAATGCAGAGGACAAATTTTGATTGAGGTGAAAATCATAATTGACAAATATGAAACGTTTCAAATTTTTTTGTTTTTTAAGTATTACAACCAATAATGAATGAGAGAACAGGCAGTATTTTTATAAGGGGAAACAGTACAGTACGCGTCTAGCATAGCCTAGCTCTTGTAACATTTTAAAGTAGACATCTAGCTTGATAACTAGATTGATAGTTGGGCTTATGTTCATATATTCGTGTAGCTAGCATTACCCAAGCTAACTAAAACAGTTAGCATAGCATAGCTCTTGTAACATTTTAAAGTAGACATCTAGCTTGATAACTAGATTGATAGTTGGGCTTATGTTCATATATTCGTGTAGCTAGCATTATCCGAGCTAACTAAAACAGTTGGCATAGCCTAGCTCTTGTAACATTTTAAAGTAGACATCTAGCTTGATAACTAGATTGATAGTTGGGCTTATGTTCATATATTCGTGTAGTTAGCATTACCCAAGCTAACTAAAACAGTTAGCATAGCATAGCTCTTGTAACATTTTAAAGTAGACATCTAAAAGTCAAACACTGGACAGGATCAAAGTGGATGCAATCTACAGTATGTTTTTAAGGTCTGTGTAATCAAAAATACGGAGAAGATATTTTACATAGCGTCCTTCATTTTCAGGTGTTCCCATAATGTTGACCATAACTGTAAGCTTTGTTCTTAATTTAATCTCATATGGGAAACAACATTGTTGCTTCAACCTTTAGCACTTCAATTAATGCCAAACTGACAGAACTAAGGGAAGACAAATGGAGCGGCCTGATGAAACGGTCATGGTCTGGTGGTTAGGGAACTGCTCTGGGACACAGCCCCCTAGTAATCACTGGTGTGTGTGTTCTAACTGCACAGATGGGTAAATGCAGAGGACAAATTTTGATTGAGGTGAAAATCATAATTGACAAATATGAAACGTTTCAAATTTTTTTGTTTTTTAAGTATTACAACCAATAATGAATGAGAGAACAGGCAGTATTTTTATAAGGGGAAACAGTACAGTACGCGTCTAGCATAGCCTAGCTCTTGTAACATTTTAAAGTAGACATCTAGCTTGATAACTAGATTGATAGTTGGGCTTATGTTCATATATTCGTGTAGCTAGCATTACCCAAGCTAACTAAAACAGTTAGCATAGCATAGCTCTTGTAACATTTTAAAGTAGACATCTAGCTTGATAACTAGATTGATAGTTGGGCTTATGTTCATATATTCGTGTAGCTAGCATTATCCGAGCTAACTAAAACAGTTGGCATAGCCTAGCTCTTGTAACATTTTAAAGTAGACATCTAGCTTGATAACTAGATTGATAGTTGGGCTTATGTTCATATATTCGTGTAGTTAGCATTACCCAAGCTAACTAAAACAGTTAGCATAGCATAGCTCTTGTAACATTTTAAAGTAGACATCTAAAAGTCAAACACTGGACAGGATCAAAGTGGATGCAATCTACAGTATGTTTTTAAGGTCTGTGTAATCAAAAATACGGAGAAGATATTTTACATAGCGTCCTTCATTTTCAGGTGTTCCCATAATGTTGACCATAACTGTAAGCTTTGTTCTTAATTTAATCTCATATGGGAAACAACATTGTTGCTTCAACCTTTAGCACTTCAATTAATGCCAAACTGACAGAACTAAGGGAAGACAAATGGAGCGGCCTGATGAAACATTAATGAAACATTAATGAAACATTAATGAAACATTAATGCTTTAAGATGAATACAAGCAGAGTGTTTGTAATTTCTTGCTGTTACAATGGCAAAAGTGTGTAGTTATATAAACATAGACATAAGATTTAAGTTAAAAAAGACCTTTCTAGCCTTATAAGAATCATCCTGTTTTTTTTTATTTGGGTAATGGTAGTAATGTTGTGTGTATTGGTGGTACTGACCATAGATGTAGAATTGATGGTGGTGTTGGACACAGTGTAGGAAGTAGCAGGGCTGTTGTCTCTGGTTGTCAGAGATCTGGCATTGGTGCCAGTCATTGTATTAGTGATCTCTGCAATTGAAGAAATAATTGTCATGACACGGTATTAACAGTTGGTCTAAGACTGGTACACATTGTAGTAATTGTAGTTGTAGTATTTTTGGAACTTCTTTCAATGTTAACAGAAGTACTATTTGGCAAGGGAATGGTAATAGGACATGAAATTGTGCTAGTGTTAATTATGGTTGGTAGCTGTGCTAGGAGTATCTGTGGAACCACGGGTGGTGATGGGCACATTGGAGAAAGAAGCAGGTGTGTTGATGTTTGTAGTTGAGGGTGAACTGGTGCTCATCATTGTTTTGAAGTTCTCAGTGGAATTAGAAATTATTGATGCAGTGTGGGTAATGACTGTTGTATTGAGAATGGTCATATGAATTGTAATGGTAGTGGGGATCTTGGTACTGGTTTCTATATTTGTATAAGTTTTCATTGTGGTTGGAATGTCAGTAGAAGGTAAAGTATTGCTAGTGGTAGTTATGGTGTAGCGAAGCTGATGACAATACCTGTAGAACCATTAGTGGTGAGGGGCACAGTGGAGAAAGAAGCAGGCGTGATGATATTTGTAGAACTGACTTTTGTGCTTGTCAATGTTTTGAGGGTTTCAGTTGATGTAGTAATAGTTGTTGTGATAGGGATACTAACTGTTGTGCTTCGGCTTGAAGTCGTATGAATTGTAGCAATAGCAGGGTTTGTGGCACTGGTTTCTATATTAGCAGTTTTGTTTGTGGTGGGAATAGTAGTAGAAGGTGAAGTTGTGCTAGTGAAATTTATGGTTGGTGCAATGGTGCTGCTGGCAGTAGAAATGGTCCCACTGGTGGAGATGAGTTCAGAAGAGGAAGAAGCAGGTGTGATGAAGTTGGAAGTTGTCGATGACCTGGCACTCATGCTGGACATTGTTTTGATGGTGTCTGTGGTTGAAGCAGTATTTGCTCTGATAAGAGTACTAAGTGTTGTGCTTGGAACAGAAGTTGAATGAATTGTAGTGTGTGCAGAGTTGGTGGCACTGGTTTCAATATTAGCAGACATTTTCTTTGTGGTGGTAAATGTAGTAGAAGATAAAATGTGGCTAGCGGTAGTTATGATGGGCGTAATGGTGCTACTGACAGTAGATGTCCCACTGGTTATGATGGGCACCAAGGAGGAAGATACAGGTGTGTTGATGGTTGTATCTGTGGGTGATCTGGCACTGGTGCTTGACAATGTGTTGATGGTCTCAGTGGATGTACCAGTAGATGTTGTGATAGGGTTACTACGTTTTGTGCTTGGGCTGGCAGTAGTATGAGTTGTAGTATTAGCAGAGTTGTGGGCACTGGTTTCAGAGTTAGCAGAAGTTTTCTTTGTGGTGGCAACCGTAGTAGAAGATAAAATGGTGCTAGGAGTACTTATGGGCGTAATAGTGCTGCTGAAAGTAGATGTAGTCAAACTGGTGGTGATTGTCTTGGTGGAAGAAGAAGCAGGCATGTTGATGGTTGTAGCTGTGGGTGAACTGGCACTTGTGCTTGTAAATGTGTTGATGGTTTCAGTGGATGTACCAATAGTTGTTGTGATAGGGATACTAAGTGTAGTGCTTGGGCTGGCAGTCATATGTGTTGTAGTTGTTGCCAGACAGGGGGCACTTGTTTCAATATTACCAGACGTTTTCTTTCTGGTGGGAACTGTAGTAGAAGATAAGGTGGTACTGGTACTGCTGACAGTTGATGTTGTCCCACTGGTGGTGATGTGCACAGTTAAGAAAGAAGCAAGTGTGTTGATGTTTGTAGTTGTGGGTGAACTGACACTATTGCTTGTCAATGTTTTGTCTGTCATAGTAGAAGTAGCAATAGTTGTAATAGGGTTACTTAGTGTGCTTGGACTGGCAGTCGTATGAGTTGAAGTGTTAACAGAGTTGGTGGCACTGGTTTCAATATTAGCAGAAGTTTTCTTTGTGGTGGGAAATGTAGTAGAAGATAAAAAGGTTATAGTGGTAGTTTTGATGGGCATAATGATGCTGCTGATTTTAGATGTGGTCCTATTGATCATCATGGGCAAAGTGGAGGCAGAAGCAGGCATGTTGGTCTTTGTAGCTGTAGGTGAATTGGCAGTGGTGCTTGTCATTGTTTTGATGGTCTCATTCGATTTAGCAAAAGCTGTTGTGATAAAGGTATTAAGTGTTGTGCTTGGGCTGGCAGTCATAAGAGTTGTCGTTGCAGAGCTTGTAGCACTGGTTTCAATGTTAGCAGATGTTTTCTTTGTAGTGGGAACCAAAGTAGAAGATAAAGTGGTGCTAGTGGTACTAATGATGGGTGTAGTGGTGCTGCCGTCAAATGATGTGATCCCACTGGTGGTGATGGGTACGGTGGAAGAATGAGCATGCGTGTTGATGGTTGTGGTATTATCAGTAGAGAATATTAATGAAGTGGAAGTGATAGGAGTAGTGCTGGAAGTGGCAGTAGATGAAGAGGTTGTTGATGGCATAGTGGTATTGGTAGCAGTAGTGCTTGGAGTGGTAGTAGCTGTAGAGGTTGTTGATGGAGTGATGGTAATATTAGTAGTGCTGGGAGTGGTAGTAGCTGTAGAGGTTATTGATGGAGTGGTGAAAGTGATAGGAGTAGTGCTGGAAGTCATAGCAGCTAAAGAGTTTGTTGATGGGGTAGTGGTAATGGTAAGAATGAGGCTTTGTGAGGTAGTAGCCATAGAGGTTGTTGATGGGGTGGTGGTAGTGATCGGAGTAGTGTTTGTACTAGTTGTAGCAGTAGAAGTTGTTGATGGGGTGGTGGTAGTGATCGGAGTAGTGTTTGTACTAGTTGTAGCAGTAGAAGTTGTTGATGGGGAGGTGGTAGTGGTAGGAGTAGTGCTGGTAGTGGTAGTTGCTTCAGAGGTTGTTGATGGGGTTGTGTTAATGGAAGGAGTAGTGCTGGAAGTGGTAGTAGCTGAAGAGGTTGTTGATGGGAAGGTGGTAGTGATCGAAGGAGGGCTTGGAGTGGTTGTAGCAGTAGAAGATGTTGATGGGGAGGTGGTAGTTGTAGGAGTAGTGCTTGTAGTGAAAGTTGTTTCAGAGGTTGTTGATGGGGTGGTGGTAGTTGTTGCCGTAGTGCTGGAAGTGGTAGTAGCAGCAGAGGTTGTTGATGGGGTTGTGTTAATGGAAGGAGTAGTGCTGGAAGTAGTAGTAGCAGTAGAGGTTGTTGATGGGGAGGTGGTAATGATAGGAGTAGTGCTGGAGGTAGAAGTAGATGTCGATGTTGTTGATGAGGTTGTGGTAATACTAGGAGTAGTGCTTGGAGTGGTAGTAGCTGTAGAGGTTGTTGATGGGGTGGTGGAAGTGATTGGAGTAGTGCTTGGTGTGGTAGTAGCTGTAGAGGTTGTTGATGGGGTGGTGGAAGTGATTGGAGTAGTGCTTGGTGTGGTAGTAGCAGTAGAGTTTGATGATGAGGTGTTGGTAGTGATACGACTAGTGTTGGAAGTGGCAGAAGCTATAGAGGTTGTTGGGGTGGTGGCAGTATTGCTGGTAGTGGTAGTCGCAGAAGATGATGTCAAAGGTGTTTTGATTTTGTTGGAAATGGGAGGGGCAGTAGATGATAATGAGGTAGTAGTAGAGGTAGGAATAGTGCTGGAAGTGGTAGTAGCAATAGAGCTTGTTGATGGGGTGTTGGTAATAGAAGGAGTAGTGCTGGAAGTGGTAGTAGCTGAAGAGGTTGTTGATGGGGTGGTGGTTGTGATCGGAGTAGTGCTTGTAGGACTTGTAGCAGTAGAGGTTGTTGATGGGGAGGTGGTAATGATAGGAGTAGTGCTGGAGGTAGTAGTAGATGTCGATGTTGTTGATGAGGTTGTGGTAATACTAGGAGTAGTGCTTCGAGTGGTAGTAGAAGTAAAGTTTGTTGATGGGGTGGTGGTAATGGAAGGAGTAGTGCTTGGCGTGGTACTAGCTGTAGAGCTTGTTGATGGGCTGGTGGTAGTGATAGGAGTAGTGATTGGCGTGGTAGTAGCAGTAGAGGTTGTTGATGGGAAAGTGGTAGTTGTAGGAGTAGTGCTGGTAGTGTTAGTTGCTTCAGAGGTTGTTGATGGGGTGGTGGTAGTTGTTGCCATTGTGCTGGGAGTGGTAGTAGCAGCAGAGGTTGTTGATGGGGTTGTGTTAATGGAAGGAGTAGTGCTGGAATTGGTAGTAGCAGTAGAGGTTGTTGATGGGGTGGTGGTTGTGATTGGAGTAGTGCTTGTAGGACTTGTAGCAGTAGAGGTTGTTGATGGGGAGGTGGTAATGATAGGAGTAGTGCTGGAGGTAGTAGTAGATGTCGATGTTGTTGATGAGGTTGTGGTAATACTAGGAGTAGTGCTTTGAGTAGTAGTAGAAGTAGAGTTTGTTGATGGGGTGGTGGTAATGGAAGGAGTAGTGCTTGGCGTGGTACTAGCTGTAGAGCTTGTTGATGGGCTGGTGGTAGTGATAGGAGTAGTGATTGGCGTGGTAGTAGCAGTAGAGGTTGTTGATGGGAAAGTGGTAGTTGTAGGAGTAGTGCTGGTAGTGGTAGTTGCTTCAGAGGTTTTTGATGGGGTGGTGGTAGTGATCGGAGAAGTCCTTGTAGTGGTTGTAGCAGTAGAAGTTGTTGATGGAGTGGTGGGAGTGGTAGGAGTAGTGCTTGGTGTGGTAGTAGTAGTAGAGGTTGTTGATGGGGTGGTGGTAGTGATCGAAGGAGTGCTTGCAGTGGTTGTAGCAGTAGTAGATGTTGATGGGGAGGTGGTAGTTGTAATAGTGCTGGTAGTGTTAGTTGCTTCAGAGGTTGTTGATGGGGTGGTGGTAGTTGTTGCCATAGTGCTGGGAGTGGTAGTAGAAGCAGAGGTTGTTGATGGGGTTGTGTTAATGAAAGGAGTAGTGCTGGAAGTGGTAGTAGCTGAAGAGGTTGTTGATGGGGTGGTGGGAGTGGTAGGAGAAGTGCTTGGTGTGGTAGTTGCTTCAGAGGTTGTTGATGGGGTGGTGGTAGTTGTTGCCGTAGTGCTGGAAGTGGTAGTAGCAGCAGAGGTTGTTGATGGGGTTGTGTTAATGGAAGGAGTAGTGCTGGAATTTTTAGTAGCAGTAGAGGTTGTTGATGGGGTGGTGGTTGTGATCGGAGTAGTGCTTGTAGGACTTGTAGCAGTAGAGGTTGTTGATGGGGAGGTGGTAATGATAGGAGTAGTGCTGGAGGTAGTAGTAGATGTCGATGTTGTTGATGAGGTTGTGGTAATACTAGGAGTAGTGCTTTGAGTAGTAGTAGAAGTAGAGTTTGTTGATGGGGTGGTGGTAATGGAAGGAGTAGTGCTTGGCGTGGTACTAGCTGTAGAGCTTGTTGATGGGCTGGTGGTAGTGATAGGAGTAGTGATTGGCGTGGTAGTAGCAGTAGAGGTTGTTGATGGGAAAGTGGTAGTTGTAGGAGTAGTGCTGGTAGTGGTAGTTGCTTCATAGGTTTTTGATGGGGTGGTGGTAGTGATCGGAGAAGTGCTTGTAGTGGTTGTAGCAGTAGAAGTTGTTGATGGAGTGGTGGGAGTGGTAGGAGTAGTGCTTGGTGTGGTAGTAGTAGTAGAGGTTGTTGATGGGGTGGTGGTAGTGATCGAAGGAGTGCTTGGAGTGGTTGTAGCAGTAGAAGATGTTGATGGGGAGGTGGTAGTTGTAATAGTGCTGGTAGTGTTAGTTGCTTCAGAGGTTGTTGATGGGGTGGTGGTAGTTGTTGCCATAGTGCTGGGAGTGGTAGTTGAAGCAGAGGTTGTTGATGGGGTTGTGTTAATGAAAGGAGTAGTGCTGGTAGTGTTAGTTGCTTCAGAGGTTGTTGATGGGGTGGTGGTAGTTGTTGCCGTAGTGCTGGAAGTGGTAGTAGCAGCAGAGGTTGTTGATGGGGTTGTGTTAATGGAAGGAGTAGTGCTGGAATTGGTAGTAGCAGTAGAGGTTGTTGATGGGGTGGTGGTTGTGATCGGAGTAGTGCTTGTAGGACTTGTAGCAGTAGAGGTTGTTGATGGGGAGGTGGTAATGATAGGAGTAGTGCTGGAGGTAGTAGTAGATGTCGATGTTGTTGATGAGGTTGTGGTAATACTAGGAGTAGTGCTTGGAGTGGTAGTAGAAATAGAGGTTGTTGATGGGGTGGTGGTAATGGAAGGAGTAGTGCTTGGCATGGTACTAGCTGTAGAGCTTGTTGATGGGCTAGTGGTACTGATAGGAGTAGTGATTGGCATGGTAGTAGCAGTAGAGGTTGTTGATGGGAAGGTGGTAGTTGTAGTAATAGTGCTGGTAGTGTTAGTTGCTTCAGAGGTTGTTGATGGGGTGGTGGTAGTTGTTGCCATTGTGCTGGGAGTGGTAGTAGCAGCAGAGGTTGTTGATGGGGTTGTGTTAATGGAAGGAGTAGTGCTGGAAGTGGTAGTAGCTGAAGAGGTTGTTGATGGGGTGGTGG
This sequence comes from Brachyhypopomus gauderio, assembly GCF_052324685.1. Lineage (NCBI taxonomy): Eukaryota > Metazoa > Chordata > Actinopteri > Gymnotiformes > Hypopomidae > Brachyhypopomus > Brachyhypopomus gauderio. Next base: position 2,330,969 of record NC_135230.1, on the reverse strand, counting down.
GAGTGGTAGGAGAAGTGCTTGGTGTGGTAGTTGCTTCAGAGGTTGTTGATGGGGTGGTGGTAGTTGTTGCCGTAGTGCTGGAAGTGGTAGTAGCAGCAGAGGTTGTTGATGGGGTTGTGTTAATGGAAGGAGTAGTGCTGAAATTGGTAGTAGCAGTAGAGGTTGTTGATGGGGAGGTGGTAATGATAGGAGTAGTGCTGGAGGTAGTAGTAGATGTCGATGTTGTTGATGAGGTTGTGGTAATACTAGGAGTAGTGCTTCGAGTAGTAGTAGAAGTAAAGTTTGTTGATGGGGTGGTGGTAATGGAAGGAGTAGTGCTTGGCGTGGTACTAGCTGTAGAGCTTGTTGATGGGCTGGTGGTAGTGATAGGAGTAGTGATTGGCGTGGTAGTAGCAGTAGAGGTTGTTGATGGGAAAGTGGTAGTTGTAGGAGTAGTGCTGGTAGTGTTAGTTGCTTCAGAGGTTGTTGATGGGGTGGTGGTAGTTGTTGCCATTGTGCTGGGAGTGGTAGTAGCAGCAGAGGTTGTTGATGGGGTTGTGTTAATGGAAGGAGTAGTGCTGGAATTGGTAGTAGCAGTAGAGGTTGTTGATGGGGTGGTGGTTGTGATTGGAGTAGTGCTTGTAGGACTTGTAGCAGTAGAGGTTGTTGATGGGGAGGTGGTAATGATAGGAGTAGTGCTGGAGGTAGTAGTAGATGTCGATGTTGTTGATGAGGTTGTGGTAATACTAGGAGTAGTGCTTTGAGTAGTAGTAGAAGTAGAGTTTGTTGATGGGGTGGTGGTAATGGAAGGAGTAGTGCTTGGCGTGGTACTAGCTGTAGAGCTTGTTGATGGGCTGGTGGTAGTGATAGGAGTAGTGATTGGCGTGGTAGTAGCAGTAGAGGTTGTTGATGGGAAAGTGGTAGTTGTAGGAGTAGTGCTGGTAGTGGTAGTTGCTTCAGAGGTTTTTGATGGGGTGGTGGTAGTGATCGGAGAAGTGCTTGTAGTGGTTGTAGCAGTAGAAGTTGTTGATGGAGTGGTGGGAATGGTAGGAGTAGTGCTTGGTGTGGTAGTAGTAGTAGAGGTTGATGGGGTGGTGGTAGTGATCGAAGGAGTGCTTGGAGTGGTTGTAGCAGTAGAAGATGTTGATGGGGAGGTGGTAGTTGTAATAGTGCTGGTAGTGTTAGTTGCTTCAGAGGTTGTTGATGGGGTTGTGTTAATGGAAGGAGTAGTGCTGGAAGTGGTAGTAGCTGAAGAGGTTGTTGATGGGGTGTTGGGAGTGGTAGGAGTAGTACTTGGTGTGGTAGTAGCAGTAGAGGTTGTTGATGGGAAGGTGGTAGTTGTAGTAATAGTGCTGGTAGTGTTAGTTGCTTCAGAGGTTGTTGATGGGGTGGTGGTAGTTGTTGCCGTAGTGCTGGAAGTGGTAGTAGCAGCAGAGGTTGTTGATGGGGTTGTGTTAATGGAAGGAGTAGTGCTGAAATTGGTAGTAGCAGTAGAGGTTGTTGATGGGGAGGTGGTAATGATAGGAGTAGTGCTGGAGGTAGTAGTAGATGTCGATGTTGTTGATGAGGTTGTGGTAATACTAGGAGTAGTGCTTTGAGTAGTAGTAGAAGTAGAGTTTGTTGATGGGGTGGTGGTAATGGAAGGAGTAGTGCTTGGCGTGGTACTAGCTGTAGAGCTTGTTGATGGGCTGGTGGTAGTGATAGGAGTAGTGATTGGCGTGGTAGTAGCAGTAGAGGTTGTTGATGGGAAAGTGGTAGTTGTAGGAGTAGTGCTGGTAGTGGTAGTTGCTTCATAGGTTTTTGATGGGGTGGTGGTAGTGATCGGAGAAGTGCTTGTAGTGGTTGTAGCAGTAGAAGTTGTTGATGGAGTGGTGGGAGTGGTAGGAGTAGTGCTTGGTGTGGTAGTAGTAGTAGAGGTTGTTGATGGGGTGGTGGTAGTGATCGAAGGAGTGCTTGGAGTGGTTGTAGCAGTAGAAGATGTTGATGGGGAGGTGGTAGTTGTAATAGTGCTGGTAGTGTTAGTTGCTTCAGAGGTTGTTGATGGGGTGGTGGTAGTTGTTGCCATAGTGCTGGGAGTGGTAGTTGAAGCAGAGGTTGTTGATGGGGTTGTGTTAATGAAAGGAGTAGTGCTGGTAGTGTTAGTTGCTTCAGAGGTTGTTGATGGGGTGGTGGTAGTTGTTGCCGTAGTGCTGGAAGTGGTAGTAGCAGCAGAGGTTGTTGATGGGGTTGTGTTAATGGAAGGAGTAGTGCTGGAATTGGTAGTAGCAGTAGAGGTTGTTGATGGGGTGGTGGTTGTGATCGGAGTAGTGCTTGTAGGACTTGTAGCAGTAGAGGTTGTTGATGGGGAGGTGGTAATGATAGGAGTAGTGCTGGAGGTAGTAGTAGATGTCGATGTTGTTGATGAGGTTGTGGTAATACTAGGAGTAGTGCTTGGAGTGGTAGTAGAAATAGAGGTTGTTGATGGGGTGGTGGTAATGGAAGGAGTAGTGCTTGGCATGGTACTAGCTGTAGAGCTTGTTGATGGGCTAGTGGTACTGATAGGAGTAGTGATTGGCATGGTAGTAGCAGTAGAGGTTGTTGATGGGAAGGTGGTAGTTGTAGTAATAGTGCTGGTAGTGTTAGTTGCTTCAGAGGTTGTTGATGGGGTGGTGGTAGTTGTTGCCATTGTGCTGGGAGTGGTAGTAGCAGCAGAGGTTGTTGATGGGGTTGTGTTAATGGAAGGAGTAGTGCTGGAAGTGGTAGTAGCTGAAGAGGTTGTTGATGGGGTGGTGGGAGTGGTAGGAGAAGTGCTTGGTGTGGTAGTTGCTTCAGAGGTTGTTGATGGGGTGGTGGTAGTTGTTGCCGTAGTGCTGGAAGTGGTAGTAGCAGCAGAGGTTGTTGATGGGGTTGTGTTAATGGAAGGAGTAGTGCTGAAATTGGTAGTAGCAGTAGAGGTTGTTGATGGGGAGGTGGTAATGATAGGAGTAGTGCTGGAGGTAGTAGTAGATGTCGATGTTGTTGATGAGGTTGTGGTAATACTAGGAGTAGTGCTTCGAGTAGTAGTAGAAGTAAAGTTTGTTGATGGGGTGGTGGTAATGGAAGGAGTAGTGCTTGGCGTGGTACTAGCTGTAGAGCTTGTTGATGGGCTGGTGGTAGTGATAGGAGTAGTGATTGGCGTGGTAGTAGCAGTAGAGGTTGTTGATGGGAAAGTGGTAGTTGTAGGAGTAGTGCTGGTAGTGTTAGTTGCTTCAGAGGTTGTTGATGGGGTGGTGGTAGTTGTTGCCATTGTGCTGGGAGTGGTAGTAGCAGCAGAGGTTGTTGATGGGGTTGTGTTAATGGAAGGAGTAGTGCTGGAATTGGTAGTAGCAGTAGAGGTTGTTGATGGGGTGGTGGTTGTGATTGGAGTAGTGCTTGTAGGACTTGTAGCAGTAGAGGTTGTTGATGGGGAGGTGGTAATGATAGGAGTAGTGCTGGAGGTAGTAGTAGATGTCGATGTTGTTGATGAGGTTGTGGTAATACTAGGAGTAGTGCTTTGAGTAGTAGTAGAAGTAGAGTTTGTTGATGGGGTGGTGGTAATGGAAGGAGTAGTGCTTGGCGTGGTACTAGCTGTAGAGCTTGTTGATGGGCTGGTGGTAGTGATAGGAGTAGTGATTGGCGTGGTAGTAGCAGTAGAGGTTGTTGATGGGAAAGTGGTAGTTGTAGGAGTAGTGCTGGTAGTGGTAGTTGCTTCAGAGGTTTTTGATGGGGTGGTGGTAGTGATCGGAGAAGTGCTTGTAGTGGTTGTAGCAGTAGAAGTTGTTGATGGAGTGGTGGGAATGGTAGGAGTAGTGCTTGGTGTGGTAGTAGTAGTAGAGGTTGATGGGGTGGTGGTAGTGATCGAAGGAGTGCTTGGAGTGGTTGTAGCAGTAGAAGATGTTGATGGGGAGGTGGTAGTTGTAATAGTGCTGGTAGTGTTAGTTGCTTCAGAGGTTGTTGATGGGGTTGTGTTAATGGAAGGAGTAGTGCTGGAAGTGGTAGTAGCTGAAGAGGTTGTTGATGGGGTGTTGGGAGTGGTAGGAGTAGTGCTTGGTGTGGTAGTAGCAGTAGAGGTTGTTGATGGGAAGGTGGTAGTTGTAGTAATAGTGCTGGTAGTGTTAGTTGCTTCAGAGGTTGTTGATGGGGTGGTGGTAGTTGTTGCCATTGTGCTGGGAGTGGTAGTAGCAGCAGAGGTTGTTGATGGGGTTGTGTTAATGGAAGGAGTAGTGCTGGAATTGGTAGTAGCAGTAGAGGTTGTTGATGGGGTGGTGGTTGTGATCGGAGTAGTGCTTGTAGGACTTGTAGCAGTAGAGGTTGTTGATGGGGAGGTGGTAATGATAGGAGTAGTGCTGGAGGTAGTAGTAGATGTCGATGTTGTTGATGAGGTTGTGGTAATACTAGGAGTAGTGCTTGGAGTGGTAGTAGAAATAGAGGTTGTTGATGGGGTGGTGGTAATGGAAGGAGTAGTGCTTGGCATGGTACTAGCTGTAGAGCTTGTTGATGGGCTAGTGGTAGTGATAGGAGTAGTGATTGGCATGGTAGTAGCAGTAGAGGTTGTTGATGGGAAGGTGGTAGTTGTAGTAATAGTGCTGGTAGTGTTAGTTGCTTCAGAGGTTGTTGATGGGGTGGTGGTAGTTGTTGCCATTGTGCTGGGAGTGGTAGTAGCAGCAGAGGTTGTTGATGGGGTTGTGTTAATGGAAGGAGTAGTGCTGGAAGTGGTAGTAGCTGAAGAGGTTGTTGATGGGGTGGTGGGAGTGGTAGGAGAAGTGCTTGGTGTGGTAGTTGCTTCAGAGGTTGTTGATGGGGTGGTGGTAGTTGTTGCCGTAGTGCTGGAAGTGGTAGTAGCAGCAGAGGTTGTTGATGGGGTTGCGTTAATGGAAGGAGTAGTGCTGAAATTGGTAGTAGCAGTAGAGGTTGTTGATGGGGAGGTGGTAATGATAGGAGTAGTGCTGGAGGTAGTAGTAGATGTCGATGTTGTTGATGAGGTTGTGGTAATACTAGGAGTAGTGCTTCGAGTAGTAGTAGAAGTAAAGTTTGTTGATGGGGTGGTGGTAATGGAAGGAGTAGTGCTTGGCATGGTACTAGCTGTAGAGCTTGTTGATGGGCTGGTGGTAGTGATAGGAGTAGTGATTGGCGTGGTAGTAGCAGTAGAGGTTGTTGATGGGAAAGTGGTAGTTGTAGGAGTAGTGCTGGTAGTGTTAGTTGCTTCAGAGGTTGTTGATGGGGTGGTGGTAGTTGTTGCCATTGTGCTGGGAGTGGTAGTAGCAGCAGAGGTTGTTGATGGGGTTGTGTTAATGGAAGGAGTAGTGCTGGAATTGGTAGTAGCAGTAGAGGTTGTTGATGGGGTGGTGGTTGTGATTGGAGTAGTGCTTGTAGGACTTGTAGCAGTAGAGGTTGTTGATGGGGAGGTGGTAATGATAGGAGTAGTGCTGGAGGTAGTAGTAGATGTCGATGTTGTTGATGAGGTTGTGGTAATACTAGGAGTAGTGCTTTGAGTAGTAGTAGAAGTAGAGTTTGTTGATGGGGTGGTGGTAATGGAAGGAGTAGTGCTTGGCGTGGTACTAGCTGTAGAGCTTGTTGATGGGCTGGTGGTAGTGATAGGAGTAGTGATTGGCGTGGTAGTAGCAGTAGAGGTTGTTGATGGGAAAGTGGTAGTTGTAGGAGTAGTGCTGGTAGTGGTAGTTGCTTCAGAGGTTTTTGATGGGGTGGTGGTAGTGATCGGAGAAGTGCTTGTAGTGGTTGTAGCAGTAGAAGTTGTTGATGGAGTGGTGGGAATGGTAGGAGTAGTGCTTGGTGTGGTAGTAGTAGTAGAGGTTGATGGGGTGGTGGTAGTGATCGAAGGAGTGCTTGGAGTGGTTGTAGCAGTAGAAGATGTTGATGGGGAGGTGGTAGTTGTAATAGTGCTGGTAGTGTTAGTTGCTTCAGAGGTTGTTGATGGGGTTGTGTTAATGGAAGGAGTAGTGCTGGAAGTGGTAGTAGCTGAAGAGGTTGTTGATGGGGTGTTGGGAGTGGTAGGAGTAGTGCTTGGTGTGGTAGTAGCAGTAGAGGTTGTTGATGGGAAGGTGGTAGTTGTAGTAATAGTGCTGGTAGTGTTAGTTGCTTCAGAGGTTGTTGATGGGGTGGTGGTAGTTGTTGCCATTGTGCTGGGAGTGGTAGTAGCAGCAGAGGTTGTTGATGGGGTTGTGTTAATGGAAGGAGTAGTGCTGGAATTGGTAGTAGCAGTAGAGGTTGTTGATGGGGTGGTGGTTGTGATCGGAGTAGTGCTTGTAGGACTTGTAGCAGTAGAGGTTGTTGATGGGGAGGTGGTAATGATAGGAGTAGTGCTGGAGGTAGTAGTAGATGTCGATGTTGTTGATGAGGTTGTGGTAATACTAGGAGTAGTGCTTGGAGTGGTAGTAGAAATAGAGGTTGTTGATGGGGTGGTGGTAATGGAAGGAGTAGTGCTTGGCATGGTACTAGCTGTAGAGCTTGTTGATGGGCTAGTGGTAGTGATAGGAGTAGTGATTGGCATGGTAGTAGCAGTAGAGGTTGTTGATGGGAAGGTGGTAGTTGTAGTAATAGTGCTGGTAGTGTTAGTTGCTTCAGAGGTTGTTGATGGGGTGGTGGTAGTTGTTGCCATTGTGCTGGGAGTGGTAGTAGCAGCAGAGGTTGTTGATGGGGTTGTGTTAATGGAAGGAGTAGTGCTGGAAGTGGTAGTAGCTGAAGAGGTTGTTGATGGGGTGGTGGGAGTGGTAGGAGAAGTGCTTGGTGTGGTAGTTGCTTCAGAGGTTGTTGATGGGGTGGTGGTAGTTGTTGCCGTAGTGCTGGAAGTGGTAGTAGCAGCAGAGGTTGTTGATGGGGTTGCGTTAATGGAAGGAGTAGTGCTGAAATTGGTAGTAGCAGTAGAGGTTGTTGATGGGGAGGTGGTAATGATAGGAGTAGTGCTGGAGGTAGTAGTAGATGTCGATGTTGTTGATGAGGTTGTGGTAATACTAGGAGTAGTGCTTCGAGTAGTAGTAGAAGTAAAGTTTGTTGATGGGGTGGTGGTAATGGAAGGAGTAGTGCTTGGCATGGTACTAGCTGTAGAGCTTGTTGATGGGCTGGTGGTAGTGATAGGAGTAGTGATTGGCGTGGTAGTAGCAGTAGAGGTTGTTGATGGGAAAGTGGTAGTTGTAGGAGTAGTGCTGGTAGTGTTAGTTGCTTCAGAGGTTGTTGATGGGGTGGTGGTAGTTGTTGCCATTGTGCTGGGAGTGGTAGTAGCAGCAGAGGTTGTTGATGGGGTTGTGTTAATGGAAGGAGTAGTGCTGGAATTGGTAGTAGCAGTAGAGGTTGTTGATGGGGTGGTGGTTGTGATTGGAGTAGTGCTTGTAGGACTTGTAGCAGTAGAGGTTGTTGATGGGGAGGTGGTAATGATAGGAGTAGTGCTGGAGGTAGTAGTAGATGTCGATGTTGTTGATGAGGTTGTGGTAATACTAGGAGTAGTGCTTTGAGTAGTAGTAGAAGTAGAGTTTGTTGATGGGGTGGTGGTAATGGAAGGAGTAGTGCTTGGCGTGGTACTAGCTGTAGAGCTTGTTGATGGGCTGGTGGTAGTGATAGGAGTAGTGATTGGCGTGGTAGTAGCAGTAGAGGTTGTTGATGGGAAAGTGGTAGTTGTAGGAGTAGTGCTGGTAGTGGTAGTTGCTTCAGAGGTTTTTGATGGGGTGGTGGTAGTGATCGGAGAAGTGCTTGTAGTGGTTGTAGCAGTAGAAGTTGTTGATGGAGTGGTGGGAATGGTAGGAGTAGTGCTTGGTGTGGTAGTAGTAGTAGAGGTTGATGGGGTGGTGGTAGTGATCGAAGGAGTGCTTGGAGTGGTTGTAGCAGTAGAAGATGTTGATGGGGAGGTGGTAGTTGTAATAGTGCTGGTAGTGTTAGTTGCTTCAGAGGTTGTTGATGGGGTTGTGTTAATGGAAGGAGTAGTGCTGGAAGTGGTAGTAGCTGAAGAGGTTGTTGATGGGGTGTTGGGAGTGGTAGGAGTAGTGCTTGGTGTGGTAGTAGCAGTAGAGGTTGTTGATGGGAAGGTGGTAGTTGTAGTAATAGTGCTGGTAGTGTTAGTTGCTTCAGAGGTTGTTGATGGGGTGGTGGTAGTTGTTGCCATTGTGCTGGGAGTGGTAGTAGCAGCAGAGGTTGTTGATGGGGTTGTGTTAATGGAAGGAGTAGTGCTGGAATTGGTAGTAGCAGTAGAGGTTGTTGATGGGGTGGTGGTTGTGATCGGAGTAGTGCTTGTAGGACTTGTAGCAGTAGAGGTTGTTGATGGGGAGGTGGTAATGATAGGAGTAGTGCTGGAGGTAGTAGTAGATGTCGATGTTGTTGATGAGGTTGTGGTAATACTAGGAGTAGTGCTTGGAGTGGTAGTAGAAATAGAGGTTGTTGATGGGGTGGTGGTAATGGAAGGAGTAGTGCTTGGCATGGTACTAGCTGTAGAGCTTGTTGATGGGCTAGTGGTAGTGATAGGAGTAGTGATTGGCATGGTAGTAGCAGTAGAGGTTGTTGATGGGAAGGTGGTAGTTGTAGTAATAGTGCTGGTAGTGTTAGTTGCTTCAGAGGTTGTTGATGGGGTGGTGGTAGTTGTTGCCATTGTGCTGGGAGTGGTAGTAGCAGCAGAGGTTGTTGATGGGGTTGTGTTAATGGAAGGAGTAGTGCTGGAAGTGGTAGTAGCTGAAGAGGTTGTTGATGGGGTGGTGGGAGTGGTAGGAGAAGTGCTTGGTGTGGTAGTTGCTTCAGAGGTTGTTGATGGGGTGGTGGTAGTTGTTGCCGTAGTGCTGGAAGTGGTAGTAGCAGCAGAGGTTGTTGATGGGGTTGCGTTAATGGAAGGAGTAGTGCTGAAATTGGTAGTAGCAGTAGAGGTTGTTGATGGGGAGGTGGTAATGATAGGAGTAGTGCTGGAGGTAGTAGTAGATGTCGATGTTGTTGATGAGGTTGTGGTAATACTAGGAGTAGTGCTTCGAGTAGTAGTAGAAGTAAAGTTTGTTGATGGGGTGGTGGTAATGGAAGGAGTAGTGCTTGGCATGGTACTAGCTGTAGAGCTTGTTGATGGGCTGGTGGTAGTGATAGGAGTAGTGATTGGCGTGGTAGTAGCAGTAGAGGTTGTTGATGGGAAAGTGGTAGTTGTAGGAGTAGTGCTGGTAGTGTTAGTTGCTTCAGAGGTTGTTGATGGGGTGGTGGTAGTTGTTGCCATTGTGCTGGGAGTGGTAGTAGCAGCAGAGGTTGTTGATGGGGTTGTGTTAATGGAAGGAGTAGTGCTGGAATTGGTAGTAGCAGTAGAGGTTGTTGATGGGGTGGTGGTTGTGATTGGAGTAGTGCTTGTAGGACTTGTAGCAGTAGAGGTTGTTGATGGGGAGGTGGTAATGATAGGAGTAGTGCTGGAGGTAGTAGTAGATGTCGATGTTGTTGATGAGGTTGTGGTAATACTAGGAGTAGTGCTTTGAGTAGTAGTAGAAGTAGAGTTTGTTGATGGGGTGGTGGTAATGGAAGGAGTAGTGCTTGGCGTGGTACTAGCTGTAGAGCTTGTTGATGGGCTGGTGGTAGTGATAGGAGTAGTGATTGGCGTGGTAGTAGCAGTAGAGGTTGTTGATGGGAAAGTGGTAGTTGTAGGAGTAGTGCTGGTAGTGGTAGTTGCTTCAGAGGTTTTTGATGGGGTGGTGGTAGTGATCGGAGAAGTGCTTGTAGTGGTTGTAGCAGTAGAAGTTGTTGATGGAGTGGTGGGAATGGTAGGAGTAGTGCTTGGTGTGGTAGTAGTAGTAGAGGTTGATGGGGTGGTGGTAGTGATCGAAGGAGTGCTTGGAGTGGTTGTAGCAGTAGAAGATGTTGATGGGGAGGTGGTAGTTGTAATAGTGCTGGTAGTGTTAGTTGCTTCAGAGGTTGTTGATGGGGTTGTGTTAATGGAAGGAGTAGTGCTGGAAGTGGTAGTAGCTGAAGAGGTTGTTGATGGGGTGTTGGGAGTGGTAGGAGTAGTGCTTGGTGTGGTAGTAGCAGTAGAGGTTGTTGATGGGAAGGTGGTAGTTGTAGTAATAGTGCTGGTAGTGTTAGTTGCTTCAGAGGTTGTTGATGGGGTGGTGGTAGTTGTTGCCATTGTGCTGGGAGTGGTAGTAGCAGCAGAGGTTGTTGATGGGGTTGTGTTAATGGAAGGAGTAGTGCTGGAATTGGTAGTAGCAGTAGAGGTTGTTGATGGGGTGGTGGTTGTGATCGGAGTAGTGCTTGTAGGACTTGTAGCAGTAGAGGTTGTTGATGGGGAGGTGGTAATGATAGGAGTAGTGCTGGAGGTAGTAGTAGATGTCGATGTTGTTGATGAGGTTGTGGTAATACTAGGAGTAGTGCTTGGAGTGGTAGTAGAAATAGAGGTTGTTGATGGGGTGGTGGTAATGGAAGGAGTAGTGCTTGGCATGGTACTAGCTGTAGAGCTTGTTGATGGGCTAGTGGTAGTGATAGGAGTAGTGATTGGCATGGTAGTAGCAGTAGAGGTTGTTGATGGGAAGGTGGTAGTTGTAGTAATAGTGCTGGTAGTGTTAGTTGCTTCAGAGGTTGTTGATGGGGTGGTGGTAGTTGTTGCCATTGTGCTGGGAGTGGTAGTAGCAGCAGAGGTTGTTGATGGGGTTGTGTTAATGGAAGGAGTAGTGCTGGAAGTGGTAGTAGCTGAAGAGGTTGTTGATGGGGTGGTGGGAGTGGTAGGAGAAGTGCTTGGTGTGGTAGTTGCTTCAGAGGTTGTTGATGGGGTGGTGGTAGTTGTTGCCGTAGTGCTGGAAGTGGTAGTAGCAGCAGAGGTTGTTGATGGGGTTGCGTTAATGGAAGGAGTAGTGCTGAAATTGGTAGTAGCAGTAGAGGTTGTTGATGGGGAGGTGGTAATGATAGGAGTAGTGCTGGAGGTAGTAGTAGATGTCGATGTTGTTGATGAGGTTGTGGTAATACTAGGAGTAGTGCTTCGAGTAGTAGTAGAAGTAAAGTTTGTTGATGGGGTGGTGGTAATGGAAGGAGTAGTGCTTGGCATGGTACTAGCTGTAGAGCTTGTTGATGGGCTGGTGGTAGTGATAGGAGTAGTGATTGGCGTGGTAGTAGCAGTAGAGGTTGTTGATGGGAAAGTGGTAGTTGTAGGAGTAGTGCTGGTAGTGTTAGTTGCTTCAGAGGTTGTTGATGGGGTGGTGGTAGTTGTTGCCATTGTGCTGGGAGTGGTAGTAGCAGCAGAGGTTGTTGATGGGGTTGTGTTAATGGAAGGAGTAGTGCTGGAATTGGTAGTAGCAGTAGAGGTTGTTGATGGGGTGGTGGTTGTGATTGGAGTAGTGCTTGTAGGACTTGTAGCAGTAGAGGTTGTTGATGGGGAGGTGGTAATGATAGGAGTAGTGCTGGAGGTAGTAGTAGATGTCGATGTTGTTGATGAGGTTGTGGTAATACTAGGAGTAGTGCTTTGAGTAGTAGTAGAAGTAGAGTTTGTTGATGGGGTGGTGGTAATGGAAGGAGTAGTGCTTGGCGTGGTACTAGCTGTAGAGCTTGTTGATGGGCTGGTGGTAGTGATAGGAGTAGTGATTGGCGTGGTAGTAGCAGTAGAGGTTGTTGATGGGAAAGTGGTAGTTGTAGGAGTAGTGCTGGTAGTGGTAGTTGCTTCAGAGGTTTTTGATGGGGTGGTGGTAGTGATCGGAGAAGTGCTTGTAGTGGTTGTAGCAGTAGAAGTTGTTGATGGAGTGGTGGGAATGGTAGGAGTAGTGCTTGGTGTGGTAGTAGTAGTAGAGGTTGATGGGGTGGTGGTAGTGATCGAAGGAGTGCTTGGAGTGGTTGTAGCAGTAGAAGATGTTGATGGGGAGGTGGTAGTTGTAATAGTGCTGGTAGTGTTAGTTGCTTCAGAGGTTGTTGATGGGGTTGTGTTAATGGAAGGAGTAGTGCTGGAAGTGGTAGTAGCTGAAGAGGTTGTTGATGGGGTGTTGGGAGTGGTAGGAGTAGTGCTTGGTGTGGTAGTAGCAGTAGAGGTTGTTGATGGGAAGGTGGTAGTTGTAGTAATAGTGCTGGTAGTGTTAGTTGCTTCAGAGGTTGTTGATGGGGTGGTGGTAGTTGTTGCCATTGTGCTGGGAGTGGTAGTAGCAGCAGAGGTTGTTGATGGGGTTGTGTTAATGGAAGGAGTAGTGCTGGAATTGGTAGTAGCAGTAGAGGTTGTTGATGGGGTGGTGGTTGTGATCGGAGTAGTGCTTGTAGGACTTGTAGCAGTAGAGGTTGTTGATGGGGAGGTGGTAATGATAGGAGTAGTGCTGGAGGTAGTAGTAGATGTCGATGTTGTTGATGAGGTTGTGGTAATACTAGGAGTAGTGCTTGGAGTGGTAGTAGAAATAGAGGTTGTTGATGGGGTGGTGGTAATGGAAGGAGTAGTGCTTGGCATGGTACTAGCTGTAGAGCTTGTTGATGGGCTAGTGGTAGTGATAGGAGTAGTGATTGGCATGGTAGTAGCAGTAGAGGTTGTTGATGGGAAGGTGGTAGTTGTAGTAATAGTGCTGGTAGTGTTAGTTGCTTCAGAGGTTGTTGATGGGGTGGTGGTAGTTGTTGCCATTGTGCTGGGAGTGGTAGTAGCAGCAGAGGTTGTTGATGGGGTTGTGTTAATGGAAGGAGTAGTGCTGGAAGTGGTAGTAGCTGAAGAGGTTGTTGATGGGGTGGTGGGAGTGGTAGGAGAAGTGCTTGGTGTGGTAGTTGCTTCAGAGGTTGTTGATGGGGTGGTGGTAGTTGTTGCCGTAGTGCTGGAAGTGGTAGTAGCAGCAGAGGTTGTTGATGGGGTTGCGTTAATGGAAGGAGTAGTGCTGAAATTGGTAGTAGCAGTAGAGGTTGTTGATGGGGAGGTGGTAATGATAGGAGTAGTGCTGGAGGTAGTAGTAGATGTCGATGTTGTTGATGAGGTTGTGGTAATACTAGGAGTAGTGCTTCGAGTAGTAGTAGAAGTAAAGTTTGTTGATGGGGTGGTGGTAATGGAAGGAGTAGTGCTTGGCATGGTACTAGCTGTAGAGCTTGTTGATGGGCTGGTGGTAGTGATAGGAGTAGTGATTGGCGTGGTAGTAGCAGTAGAGGTTGTTGATGGGAAAGTGGTAGTTGTAGGAGTAGTGCTGGTAGTGTTAGTTGCTTCAGAGGTTGTTGATGGGGTGGTGGTAGTTGTTGCCATTGTGCTGGGAGTGGTAGTAGCAGCAGAGGTTGTTGATGGGGTTGTGTTAATGGAAGGAGTAGTGCTGGAATTGGTAGTAGCAGTAGAGGTTGTTGATGGGGTGGTGGTTGTGATTGGAGTAGTGCTTGTAGGACTTGTAGCAGTAGAGGTTGTTGATGGGGAGGTGGTAATGATAGGAGTAGTGCTGGAGGTAGTAGTAGATGTCGATGTTGTTGATGAGGTTGTGGTAATACTAGGAGTAGTGCTTTGAGTAGTAGTAGAAGTAGAGTTTGTTGATGGGGTGGTGGTAATGGAAGGAGTAGTGCTTGGCGTGGTACTAGCTGTAGAGCTTGTTGATGGGCTGGTGGTAGTGATAGGAGTAGTGATTGGCGTGGTAGTAGCAGTAGAGGTTGTTGATGGGAAAGTGGTAGTTGTAGGAGTAGTGCTGGTAGTGGTAGTTGCTTCAGAGGTTTTTGATGGGGTGGTGGTAGTGATCGGAGAAGTGCTTGTAGTGGTTGTAGCAGTAGAAGTTGTTGATGGAGTGGTGGGAATGGTAGGAGTAGTGCTTGGTGTGGTAGTAGTAGTAGAGGTTGATGGGGTGGTGGTAGTGATCGAAGGAGTGCTTGGAGTGGTTGTAGCAGTAGAAGATGTTGATGGGGAGGTGGTAGTTGTAATAGTGCTGGTAGTGTTAGTTGCTTCAGAGGTTGTTGATGGGGTTGTGTTAATGGAAGGAGTAGTGCTGGAAGTGGTAGTAGCTGAAGAGGTTGTTGATGGGGTGTTGGGAGTGGTAGGAGTAGTGCTTGGTGTGGTAGTAGCAGTAGAGGTTGTTGATGGGAAGGTGGTAGTTGTAGTAATAGTGCTGGTAGTGTTAGTTGCTTCAGAGGTTGTTGATGGGGTGGTGGTAGTTGTTGCCATTGTGCTGGGAGTGGTAGTAGCAGCAGAGGTTGTTGATGGGGTTGTGTTAATGGAAGGAGTAGTGCTGGAATTGGTAGTAGCAGTAGAGGTTGTTGATGGGGTGGTGGTTGTGATCGGAGTAGTGCTTGTAGGACTTGTAGCAGTAGAGGTTGTTGATGGGGAGGTGGTAATGATAGGAGTAGTGCTGGAGGTAGTAGTAGATGTCGATGTTGTTGATGAGGTTGTGGTAATACTAGGAGTAGTGCTTGGAGTGGTAGTAGAAATAGAGGTTGTTGATGGGGTGGTGGTAATGGAAGGAGTAGTGCTTGGCATGGTACTAGCTGTAGAGCTTGTTGATGGGCTAGTGGTAGTGATAGGAGTAGTGATTGGCATGGTAGTAGCAGTAGAGGTTGTTGATGGGAAGGTGGTAGTTGTAGTAATAGTGCTGGTAGTGTTAGTTGCTTCAGAGGTTGTTGATGGGGTGGTGGTAGTTGTTGCCATTGTGCTGGGAGTGGTAGTAGCAGCAGAGGTTGTTGATGGGGTTGTGTTAATGGAAGGAGTAGTGCTGGAAGTGGTAGTAGCTGAAGAGGTTGTTGATGGGGTGGTGGGAGTGGTAGGAGAAGTGCTTGGTGTGGTAGTTGCTTCAGAGGTTGTTGATGGGGTGGTGGTAGTTGTTGCCGTAGTGCTGGAAGTGGTAGTAGCAGCAGAGGTTGTTGATGGGGTTGCGTTAATGGAAGGAGTAGTGCTGAAATTGGTAGTAGCAGTAGAGGTTGTTGATGGGGAGGTGGTAATGATAGGAGTAGTGCTGGAGGTAGTAGTAGATGTCGATGTTGTTGATGAGGTTGTGGTAATACTAGGAGTAGTGCTTCGAGTAGTAGTAGAAGTAAAGTTTGTTGATGGGGTGGTGGTAATGGAAGGAGTAGTGCTTGGCATGGTACTAGCTGTAGAGCTTGTTGATGGGCTGGTGGTAGTGATAGGAGTAGTGATTGGCGTGGTAGTAGCAGTAGAGGTTGTTGATGGGAAAGTGGTAGTTGTAGGAGTAGTGCTGGTAGTGTTAGTTGCTTCAGAGGTTGTTGATGGGGTGGTGGTAGTTGTTGCCATTGTGCTGGGAGTGGTAGTAGCAGCAGAGGTTGTTGATGGGGTTGTGTTAATGGAAGGAGTAGTGCTGGAATTGGTAGTAGCAGTAGAGGTTGTTGATGGGGTGGTGGTTGTGATTGGAGTAGTGCTTGTAGGACTTGTAGCAGTAGAGGTTGTTGATGGGGAGGTGGTAATGATAGGAGTAGTGCTGGAGGTAGTAGTAGATGTCGATGTTGTTGATGAGGTTGTGGTAATACTAGGAGTAGTGCTTTGAGTAGTAGTAGAAGTAGAGTTTGTTGATGGGGTGGTGGTAATGGAAGGAGTAGTGCTTGGCGTGGTACTAGCTGTAGAGCTTGTTGATGGGCTGGTGGTAGTGATAGGAGTAGTGATTGGCGTGGTAGTAGCAGTAGAGGTTGTTGATGGGAAAGTGGTAGTTGTAGGAGTAGTGCTGGTAGTGGTAGTTGCTTCAGAGGTTTTTGATGGGGTGGTGGTAGTGATCGGAGAAGTGCTTGTAGTGGTTGTAGCAGTAGAAGTTGTTGATGGAGTGGTGGGAATGGTAGGAGTAGTGCTTGGTGTGGTAGTAGTAGTAGAGGTTGATGGGGTGGTGGTAGTGATCGAAGGAGTGCTTGGAGTGGTTGTAGCAGTAGAAGATGTTGATGGGGAGGTGGTAGTTGTAATAGTGCTGGTAGTGTTAGTTGCTTCAGAGGTTGTTGATGGGGTTGTGTTAATGGAAGGAGTAGTGCTGGAAGTGGTAGTAGCTGAAGAGGTTGTTGATGGGGTGTTGGGAGTGGTAGGAGTAGTGCTTGGTGTGGTAGTAGCAGTAGAGGTTGTTGATGGGAAGGTGGTAGTTGTAGTAATAGTGCTGGTAGTGTTAGTTGCTTCAGAGGTTGTTGATGGGGTGGTGGTAGTTGTTGCCATTGTGCTGGGAGTGGTAGTAGCAGCAGAGGTTGTTGATGGGGTTGTGTTAATGGAAGGAGTAGTGCTGGAATTGGTAGTAGCAGTAGAGGTTGTTGATGGGGTGGTGGTTGTGATCGGAGTAGTGCTTGTAGGACTTGTAGCAGTAGAGGTTGTTGATGGGGAGGTGGTAATGATAGGAGTAGTGCTGGAGGTAGTAGTAGATGTCGATGTTGTTGATGAGGTTGTGGTAATACTAGGAGTAGTGCTTGGAGTGGTAGTAGAAATAGAGGTTGTTGATGGGGTGGTGGTAATGGAAGGAGTAGTGCTTGGCATGGTACTAGCTGTAGAGCTTGTTGATGGGCTAGTGGTAGTGATAGGAGTAGTGATTGGCATGGTAGTAGCAGTAGAGGTTGTTGATGGGAAGGTGGTAGTTGTAGTAATAGTGCTGGTAGTGTTAGTTGCTTCAGAGGTTGTTGATGGGGTGGTGGTAGTTGTTGCCATTGTGCTGGGAGTGGTAGTAGCAGCAGAGGTTGTTGATGGGGTTGTGTTAATGGAAGGAGTAGTGCTGGAAGTGGTAGTAGCTGAAGAGGTTGTTGATGGGGTGGTGGGAGTGGTAGGAGAAGTGCTTGGTGTGGTAGTTGCTTCAGAGGTTGTTGATGGGGTGGTGGTAGTTGTTGCCGTAGTGCTGGAAGTGGTAGTAGCAGCAGAGGTTGTTGATGGGGTTGCGTTAATGGAAGGAGTAGTGCTGAAATTGGTAGTAGCAGTAGAGGTTGTTGATGGGGAGGTGGTAATGATAGGAGTAGTGCTGGAGGTAGTAGTAGATGTCGATGTTGTTGATGAGGTTGTGGTAATACTAGGAGTAGTGCTTCGAGTAGTAGTAGAAGTAAAGTTTGTTGATGGGGTGGTGGTAATGGAAGGAGTAGTGCTTGGCATGGTACTAGCTGTAGAGCTTGTTGATGGGCTGGTGGTAGTGATAGGAGTAGTGATTGGCGTGGTAGTAGCAGTAGAGGTTGTTGATGGGAAAGTGGTAGTTGTAGGAGTAGTGCTGGTAGTGTTAGTTGCTTCAGAGGTTGTTGATGGGGTGGTGGTAGTTGTTGCCATTGTGCTGGGAGTGGTAGTAGCAGCAGAGGTTGTTGATAGGGTTGTGTTAATGGAAGGAGTAGTGCTGGAATTGGTAGTAGCAGTAGAGGTTGTTGATGGGGTGGTGGTTGTGATTGGAGTAGTGCTTGTAGGACTTGTAGCAGTAGAGGTTGTTGATGGGGAGGTGGTAATGATAGGAGTAGTGCTGGAGGTAGTAGTAGATGTCGATGTTGTTGATGAGGTTGTGGTAATACTAGGAGTAGTGCTTTGAGTAGTAGTAGAAGTAGAGTTTGTTGATGGGGTGGTGGTAATGGAAGGAGTAGTGCTTGGCGTGGTACTAGCTGTAGAGCTTGTTGATGGGCTGGTGGTAGTGATAGGAGTAGTGATTGGCGTGGTAGTAGCAGTAGAGGTTGTTGATGGGAAAGTGGTAGTTGTAGGAGTAGTGCTGGTAGTGGTAGTTGCTTCAGAGGTTTTTGATGGGGTGGTGGTAGTGATCGGAGAAGTGCTTGTAGTGGTTGTAGCAGTAGAAGTTGTTGATGGAGTGGTGGGAATGGTAGGAGTAGTGCTTGGTGTGGTAGTAGTAGTAGAGGTTGATGGGGTGGTGGTAGTGATCGAAGGAGTGCTTGGAGTGGTTGTAGCAGTAGAAGATGTTGATGGGGAGGTGGTAGTTGTAATAGTGCTGGTAGTGTTAGTTGCTTCAGAGGTTGTTGATGGGGTTGTGTTAATGGAAGGAGTAGTGCTGGAAGTGGTAGTAGCTGAAGAGGTTGTTGATGGGGTGTTGGGAGTGGTAGGAGTAGTGCTTGGTGTGGTAGTAGCAGTAGAGGTTGTTGATGGGAAGGTGGTAGTTGTAGTAATAGTGCTGGTAGTGTTAGTTGCTTCAGAGGTTGTTGATGGGGTGGTGGTAGTTGTTGCCATTGTGCTGGGAGTGGTAGTAGCAGCAGAGGTTGTTGATGGGGTTGTGTTAATGGAAGGAGTAGTGCTGGAATTGGTAGTAGCAGTAGAGGTTGTTGATGGGGTGGTGGTTGTGATCGGAGTAGTGCTTGTAGGACTTGTAGCAGTAGAGGTTGTTGATGGGGAGGTGGTAATGATAGGAGTAGTGCTGGAGGTAGTAGTAGATGTCGATGTTGTTGATGAGGTTGTGGTAATACTAGGAGTAGTGCTTGGAGTGGTAGTAGAAATAGAGGTTGTTGATGGGGTGGTGGTAATGGAAGGAGTAGTGCTTGGCATGGTACTAGCTGTAGAGCTTGTTGATGGGCTAGTGGTAGTGATAGGAGTAGTGATTGGCATGGTAGTAGCAGTAGAGGTTGTTGATGGGAAGGTGGTAGTTGTAGTAATAGTGCTGGTAGTGTTAGTTGCTTCAGAGGTTGTTGATGGGGTGGTGGTAGTTGTTGCCATTGTGCTGGGAGTGGTAGTAGCAGCAGAGGTTGTTGATGGGGTTGTGTTAATGGAAGGAGTAGTGCTGGAAGTGGTAGTAGCTGAAGAGGTTGTTGATGGGGTGGTGGGAGTGGTAGGAGAAGTGCTTGGTGTGGTAGTTGCTTCAGAGGTTGTTGATGGGGTGGTGGTAGTTGTTGCCGTAGTGCTGGAAGTGGTAGTAGCAGCAGAGGTTGTTGATGGGGTTGCGTTAATGGAAGGAGTAGTGCTGAAATTGGTAGTAGCAGTAGAGGTTGTTGATGGGGAGGTGGTAATGATAGGAGTAGTGCTGGAGGTAGTAGTAGATGTCGATGTTGTTGATGAGGTTGTGGTAATACTAGGAGTAGTGCTTCGAGTAGTAGTAGAAGTAAAGTTTGTTGATGGGGTGGTGGTAATGGAAGGAGTAGTGCTTGGCATGGTACTAGCTGTAGAGCTTGTTGATGGGCTGGTGGTAGTGATAGGAGTAGTGATTGGCGTGGTAGTAGCAGTAGAGGTTGTTGATGGGAAAGTGGTAGTTGTAGGAGTAGTGCTGGTAGTGTTAGTTGCTTCAGAGGTTGTTGATGGGGTGGTGGTAGTTGTTGCCATTGTGCTGGGAGTGGTAGTAGCAGCAGAGGTTGTTGATGGGGTTGTGTTAATGGAAGGAGTAGTGCTGGAATTGGTAGTAGCAGTAGAGGTTGTTGATGGGGTGGTGGTTGTGATTGGAGTAGTGCTTGTAGGACTTGTAGCAGTAGAGGTTGTTGATGGGGAGGTGGTAATGATAGGAGTAGTGCTGGAGGTAGTAGTAGATGTCGATGTTGTTGATGAGGTTGTGGTAATACTAGGAGTAGTGCTTTGAGTAGTAGTAGAAGTAGAGTTTGTTGATGGGGTGGTGGTAATGGAAGGAGTAGTGCTTGGCGTGGTACTAGCTGTAGAGCTTGTTGATGGGCTGGTGGTAGTGATAGGAGTAGTGATTGGCGTGGTAGTAGCAGTAGAGGTTGTTGATGGGAAAGTGGTAGTTGTAGGAGTAGTGCTGGTAGTGGTAGTTGCTTCAGAGGTTTTTGATGGGGTGGTGGTAGTGATCGGAGAAGTGCTTGTAGTGGTTGTAGCAGTAGAAGTTGTTGATGGAGTGGTGGGAATGGTAGGAGTAGTGCTTGGTGTGGTAGTAGTAGTAGAGGTTGATGGGGTGGTGGTAGTGATCGAAGGAGTGCTTGGAGTGGTTGTAGCAGTAGAAGATGTTGATGGGGAGGTGGTAGTTGTAATAGTGCTGGTAGTGTTAGTTGCTTCAGAGGTTGTTGATGGGGTTGTGTTAATGGAAGGAGTAGTGCTGGAAGTGGTAGTAGCTGAAGAGGTTGTTGATGGGGTGTTGGGAGTGGTAGGAGTAGTGCTTGGTGTGGTAGTAGCAGTAGAGGTTGTTGATGGGAAGGTGGTAGTTGTAGTAATAGTGCTGGTAGTGTTAGTTGCTTCAGAGGTTGTTGATGGGGTGGTGGTAGTTGTTGCCATTGTGCTGGGAGTGGTAGTAGCAGCAGAGGTTGTTGATGGGGTTGTGTTAATGGAAGGAGTAGTGCTGGAATTGGTAGTAGCAGTAGAGGTTGTTGATGGGGTGGTGGTTGTGATCGGAGTAGTGCTTGTAGGACTTGTAGCAGTAGAGGTTGTTGATGGGGAGGTGGTAATGATAGGAGTAGTGCTGGAGGTAGTAGTAGATGTCGATGTTGTTGATGAGGTTGTGGTAATACTAGGAGTAGTGCTTGGAGTGGTAGTAGAAATAGAGGTTGTTGATGGGGTGGTGGTAATGGAAGGAGTAGTGCTTGGCATGGTACTAGCTGTAGAGCTTGTTGATGGGCTAGTGGTAGTGATAGGAGTAGTGATTGGCATGGTAGTAGCAGTAGAGGTTGTTGATGGGAAGGTGGTAGTTGTAGTAATAGTGCTGGTAGTGTTAGTTGCTTCAGAGGTTGTTGATGGGGTGGTGGTAGTTGTTGCCATTGTGCTGGGAGTGGTAGTAGCAGCAGAGGTTGTTGATGGGGTTGTGTTAATGGAAGGAGTAGTGCTGGAAGTGGTAGTAGCTGAAGAGGTTGTTGATGGGGTGGTGGGAGTGGTAGGAGAAGTGCTTGGTGTGGTAGTTGCTTCAGAGGTTGTTGATGGGGTGGTGGTAGTTGTTGCCGTAGTGCTGGAAGTGGTAGTAGCAGCAGAGGTTGTTGATGGGGTTGCGTTAATGGAAGGAGTAGTGCTGAAATTGGTAGTAGCAGTAGAGGTTGTTGATGGGGAGGTGGTAATGATAGGAGTAGTGCTGGAGGTAGTAGTAGATGTCGATGTTGTTGATGAGGTTGTGGTAATACTAGGAGTAGTGCTTCGAGTAGTAGTAGAAGTAAAGTTTGTTGATGGGGTGGTGGTAATGGAAGGAGTAGTGCTTGGCATGGTACTAGCTGTAGAGCTTGTTGATGGGCTGGTGGTAGTGATAGGAGTAGTGATTGGCGTGGTAGTAGCAGTAGAGGTTGTTGATGGGAAAGTGGTAGTTGTAGGAGTAGTGCTGGTAGTGTTAGTTGCTTCAGAGGTTGTTGATGGGGTGGTGGTAGTTGTTGCCATTGTGCTGGGAGTGGTAGTAGCAGCAGAGGTTGTTGATGGGGTTGTGTTAATGGAAGGAGTAGTGCTGGAATTGGTAGTAGCAGTAGAGGTTGTTGATGGGGTGGTGGTTGTGATTGGAGTAGTGCTTGTAGGACTTGTAGCAGTAGAGGTTGTTGATGGGGAGGTGGTAATGATAGGAGTAGTGCTGGAGGTAGTAGTAGATGTCGATGTTGTTGATGAGGTTGTGGTAATACTAGGAGTAGTGCTTTGAGTAGTAGTAGAAGTAGAGTTTGTTGATGGTGTGGTGGTAATGGAAGGAGTAGTGCTTGGCGTGGTACTAGCTGTAGAGCTTGTTGATGGGCTGGTGGTAGTGATAGGAGTAGTGATTGGCGTGGTAGTAGCAGTAGAGGTTGTTGATGGGAAAGTGGTAGTTGTAGGAGTAGTGCTGGTAGTGGTAGTTGCTTCAGAGGTTTTTGATGGGGTGGTGGTAGTGATCGGAGAAGTGCTTGTAGTGGTTGTAGCAGTAGAAGTTGTTGATGGAGTGGTGGGAATGGTAGGAGTAGTGCTTGGTGTGGTAGTAGTAGTAGAGGTTGATGGGGTGGTGGTAGTGATCGAAGGAGTGCTTGGAGTGGTTGTAGCAGTAGAAGATGTTGATGGGGAGGTGGTAGTTGTAATAGTGCTGGTAGTGTTAGTTGCTTCAGAGGTTGTTGATGGGGTTGTGTTAATGGAAGGAGTAGTGCTGGAAGTGGTAGTAGCTGAAGAGGTTGTTGATGGGGTGTTGGGAGTGGTAGGAGTAGTGCTTGGTGTGGTAGTAGCAGTAGAGGTTGTTGATGGGAAGGTGGTAGTTGTAGTAATAGTGCTGGTAGTGTTAGTTGCTTCAGAGGTTGTTGATGGGGTGGTGGTAGTTGTTGCCATTGTGCTGGGAGTGGTAGTAGCAGCAGAGGTTGTTGATGGGGTTGTGTTAATGGAAGGAGTAGTGCTGGAATTGGTAGTAGCAGTAGAGGTTGTTGATGGGGTGGTGGTTGTGATCGGAGTAGTGCTTGTAGGACTTGTAGCAGTAGAGGTTGTTGATGGGGAGGTGGTAATGATAGGAGTAGTGCTGGAGGTAGTAGTAGATGTCGATGTTGTTGATGAGGTTGTGGTAATACTAGGAGTAGTGCTTGGAGTGGTAGTAGAAATAGAGGTTGTTGATGGGGTGGTGGTAATGGAAGGAGTAGTGCTTGGCATGGTACTAGCTGTAGAGCTTGTTGATGGGCTAGTGGTAGTGATAGGAGTAGTGATTGGCATGGTAGTAGCAGTAGAGGTTGTTGATGGGAAGGTGGTAGTTGTAGTAATAGTGCTGGTAGTGTTAGTTGCTTCAGAGGTTGTTGATGGGGTGGTGGTAGTTGTTGCCATTGTGCTGGGAGTGGTAGTAGCAGCAGAGGTTGTTGATGGGGTTGTGTTAATGGAAGGAGTAGTGCTGGAAGTGGTAGTAGCTGAAGAGGTTGTTGATGGGGTGGTGGGAGTGGTAGGAGAAGTGCTTGGTGTGGTAGTTGCTTCAGAGGTTGTTGATGGGGTGGTGGTAGTTGTTGCCGTAGTGCTGGAAGTGGTAGTAGCAGCAGAGGTTGTTGATGGGGTTGCGTTAATGGAAGGAGTAGTGCTGAAATTGGTAGTAGCAGTAGAGGTTGTTGATGGGGAGGTGGTAATGATAGGAGTAGTGCTGGAGGTAGTAGTAGATGTCGATGTTGTTGATGAGGTTGTGGTAATACTAGGAGTAGTGCTTCGAGTAGTAGTAGAAGTAAAGTTTGTTGATGGGGTGGTGGTAATGGAAGGAGTAGTGCTTGGCATGGTACTAGCTGTAGAGCTTGTTGATGGGCTGGTGGTAGTGATAGGAGTAGTGATTGGCGTGGTAGTAGCAGTAGAGGTTGTTGATGGGAAAGTGGTAGTTGTAGGAGTAGTGCTGGTAGTGGTAGTTGCTTCAGAGGTTTTTGATGGGGTGGTGGTAGTGATCGGAGAAGTGCTTGTAGTGGTTGTAGCAGTAGAAGTTGTTGATGGAGTGGTGGGAATGGTAGGAGTAGTGCTTGGTGTGGTAGTAGTAGTAGAGGTTGATGGGGTGGTGGTAGTGATCGAAGGAGTGCTTGGAGTGGTTGTAGCAGTAGAAGATGTTGATGGGGAGGTGGTAGTTGTAATAGTGCTGGTAGTGTTAGTTGCTTCAGAGGTTGTTGATGGGGTTGTGTTAATGGAAGGAGTAGTGCTGGAAGTGGTAGTAGCTGAAGAGGTTGTTGATAGGGTGGTGGGAGTGGTAGGAGTAGTGCTTGGTGTGGTAGTAGCAGTAGAGGTTGTTGATGGGAAGGTGGTAGTTGTAGTAATAGTGCTGGTAGTGTTAGTTGCTTCAGAGGTTGTTGATGGGGTGGTGGTAGTTGTTGCCATTGTGCTGGGAGTGGTAGTAGCAGCAGAGGTTGTTGATGGGGTTGTGTTAATGGAAGGAGTAGTGCTGGAAGTGGTAGTAGCTGAAGAGGTTGTTGATAGGGTGGTGGGAGTGGTAGGAGAAGTGCTTGGTGTGGTAGTTGCTTCAGAGGTTGTTGATGGGGTGGTGGTAGTTGTTGCCGTAGTGCTGGAAGTGGTAGTAGCAGCAGAGGTTGTTGATTGGGTTGTGTTAATGGAAGGAGTAGTGCTGGAATTGGTAGTAGCAGTAGAGGTTGTTGATGGGGTGGGGGTTGTGATCGGAGTAGTGCTTGTAGGACTTGTAGCAGTAGAGGTTGTTGATGGGGAGGTGGTAATGATAGGAGTAGTGCTGGAGGTAGTAGTAGATGTCGATGTTGTTGATGAGGTTGTGGTAAAACTAGGAGTAGTGCTTGGAGTGGTAGTAGAAGTAGAGTTTGTTGATGGGGTGGTGGTAATGGAAGGAGTAGTGCTTGGCGTGGTACTAGCTGTAGAGCTTGTTGATGGGCTGGTGGTAGTGATAGGAGTAGTGATTGGCGTGGTAGTAGCAGTAGAGGTTGTTGATGGGAAGGTGGTAGTTGTAGTAATAGTGCTGGTAGTGTTAGTTGCTTCAGAGGTTGTTGATGGGGTGGTGGTAGTTGTTGCCATTGTGCTGGGAGTGGTAGTAGCAGCAGAGGTTGTTGATGGGGTTGTGTTAATGGAAGGAGTAGTGCTGGAAGTGGTAGTAGCTGAAGAGGTTGTTGATAGGGTGGTGGGAGTGGTAGGAGAAGTGCTTGGTGTGGTAGTTGCTTCAGAGGTTGTTGATGGGGTGGTGGTAGTTGTTGCCGTAGTGCTGGAAGTGGTAGTAGCAGCAGAGGTTGTTGATTGGGTTGTGTTAATGGAAGGAGTAGTGCTGGAATTGGTAGTAGCAGTAGAGGTTGTTGATGGGGTGGGGGTTGTGATCGGAGTAGTGCTTGTAGGACTTGTAGCAGTAGAGGTTGTTGATGGGGAGGTGGTAATGATAGGAGTAGTGCTGGAGGTAGTAGTAGATGTCGATGTTGTTGATGAGGTTGTGGTAATACTAGGAGTAGTGCTTGGAGTGGTAGTAGAAATAGAGGTTGTTGATGGCGTGGTGGTAATGGAAGGAGTAGTGCTTGGCGTGGTACTAGCTGTAGAGCTTGTTGATGGGCTGGTGGTAGTGATAGGAGTAGTGATTGGCGTGGTAGTAGCAGTAGAGGTTGTTGATGGGAAGGTGGTAGTTGTAGTAATAGTGCTGGTAGTGTTAGTTGCTTCAGAGGTTGTTGATGGGGTGGTGGTAGTTGTTGCCATTGTGCTGGGAGTGGTAGTAGCAGCAGAGGCTGTTGATGGGGTTGTGTTAATGGAAGAAGTAGTGCTGGAAGTGGTAGTAGCTGAAGAGGTTGTTGATGGGGTGGTGGGAGTGGTAGGAGTAGTGCTTGGTGTGGTAGTAGCAGTAGAGGTTGTTGATGGAGTGGTGGTAGTGATCGGAGGAGTGCTTGGAGTGGTTGTAGCAGTAGAAGTTGTTGATGGGGAGGTGGTAGTGGTAGGAGTAGTGCTTGTAGTGGAAGTTGTTTCAGAGGTTGTTGATGGGGTGGTGGTAATGATAGGAGTAGTGCTGGAGGTAGAAGTAGATGTTGATGTTGTTGATGAGGTTGTGGTAATACTAGGAGTAGTGCTTGGAGTGGTAGTAGAAGTAGAGCTTGTTGATGGGGTGGTGGTAATGGAAGGAGTAGTGCTTGGCGTGGTACTAGCTGTAGAGCTTGTTGATGGGCTGGTGGTAGTGATAGGAGTAGTGATTGGCGTGGTAGTTGCAGTAGAGGTTGTTGATGGGTTGGTGGTAGTGATCGGAGTAGTGCTTGTAGGACTTGTAGCAGTAGAGGTTGTTGATGGGGAGGTGGTAATGATAGGAGTAGTGCTGGAGGTAGTAGTAGATGTCGACGTTGTTGATGAGGTTGTGGTAATAGAAGGAGTAGTGCTGAGAGTGGTAGTAGCTGTAGAGGTTGTTGATGGGGTGGTGGAAGTGATTGGAGTAGTGCTTGGTGTGGTAGTAGCAGTAGAGTTTGATGATGGGGTGTTGGTAGTGATAGGACTAGTGCTGGAAGTGGCAGTAGCTATAGAGGTTGTTGGGGTGGTGGCAGTATTGCTGGTAGTGGTAGTCGCAGAAGACGATGTCAAAGGTGTTTTGATTTTGTTGGAAATGGGAGGGGCAGTAGATGATAATGAGGTAGTAGTAGAAGTAGGAATAGTGCTGGAAGTGGTAGTAGCAATAGAGCTTGTTGATGGGGTGTTGGTAATAGAAGGAGTAGTGCTGGAAGTGGTAGTAGCAATAGAGCTTGTTGATGGGGTGTTGGTAATAGAAGGAGTAGTGCTGGAAGTGGTAGTAGCTGAAGAGGTTGATGATGGGGTGGTGGTAATGGAAGGAGTAGTGCTGGAATTGGTAGTAGCAGTAGAGGTTGTTGATGGGGTGGTGGTTGTGATCGGAGTAGTGCTTGTAGGACTTGTAGCAGTAGAGGTTGTTGATGGGGAGGTGGTAATGATAGGAGTAGTGCTGGAGGTAGTAGTAGATGTCGATGTTGTTGATGAGGTTGTGGTAAAACTAGGAGTAGTGCTTGGAGTGGTAGTAGCTGTAGAGCTTGTTGATGGGCTGGTGGTAGTGATAGGAGTAGTGATTGGCGTGGTACTAGCTGTAGAGCTTGTTGATGGGCTGGTGGTAGTGATAGGAGTAGTGATTGGCGTGGTAGTAGCAGTAGAGGTTGTTGATGGGAAGGTGGTAGTTGTAGTAATAGTGCTGGTAGTGTTAGTTGCTTCAGAGGTTGTTGATGGGGTGGTGGTAGTTGTTGCCATTGTGCTGGGAGTGGTAGTAGCAGCAGAGGTTGTTGATGGGGTTGTGTTAATGGAAGGAGTAGTGCTGGAAGTGGTAGTAGCTGAAGAGGTTGTTGATAGGGTGGTGGGAGTGGTAGGAGAAGTGCTTGGTGTGGTAGTTGCTTCAGAGGTTGTTGATGGGGTGGTGGTAGTTGTTGCCGTAGTGCTGGAAGTGGTAGTAGCAGCAGAGGTTGTTGATTGGGTTGTGTTAATGGAAGGAGTAGTGCTGGAATTGGTAGTAGCAGTAGAGGTTGTTGATGGGGTGGGGGTTGTGATCGGAGTAGTGCTTGTAGGACTTGTAGCAGTAGAGGTTGTTGATGGGGAGGTGGTAATGATAGGAGTAGTGCTGGAGGTAGTAGTAGATGTCGATGTTGTTGATGAGGTTGTGGTAATACTAGGAGTAGTGCTTGGAGTGGTAGTAGAAATAGAGGTTGTTGATGGCGTGGTGGTAATGGAAGGAGTAGTGCTTGGCGTGGTACTAGCTGTAGAGCTTGTTGATGGGCTGGTGGTAGTGATAGGAGTAGTGATTGGCGTGGTAGTAGCAGTAGAGGTTGTTGATGGGAAGGTGGTAGTTGTAGTAATAGTGCTGGTAGTGTTAGTTGCTTCAGAGGTTGTTGATGGGGTGGTGGTAGTTGTTGCCATTGTGCTGGGAGTGGTAGTAGCAGCAGAGGCTGTTGATGGGGTTGTGTTAATGGAAGAAGTAGTGCTGGAAGTGGTAGTAGCTGAAGAGGTTGTTGATGGGGTGGTGGGAGTGGTAGGAGTAGTGCTTGGTGTGGTAGTAGCAGTAGAGGTTGTTGATGGAGTGGTGGTAGTGATCGGAGGAGTGCTTGGAGTGGTTGTAGCAGTAGAAGTTGTTGATGGGGAGGTGGTAGTGGTAGGAGTAGTGCTTGTAGTGGAAGTTGTTTCAGAGGTTGTTGATGGGGTGGTGGTAATGATAGGAGTAGTGCTGGAGGTAGAAGTAGATGTTGATGTTGTTGATGAGGTTGTGGTAATACTAGGAGTAGTGCTTGGAGTGGTAGTAGAAGTAGAGCTTGTTGATGGGGTGGTGGTAATGGAAGGAGTAGTGCTTGGCGTGGTACTAGCTGTAGAGCTTGTTGATGGGCTGGTGGTAGTGATAGGAGTAGTGATTGGCGTGGTAGTTGCAGTAGAGGTTGTTGATGGGTTGGTGGTAGTGATCGGAGTAGTGCTTGTAGGACTTGTAGCAGTAGAGGTTGTTGATGGGGAGGTGGTAATGATAGGAGTAGTGCTGGAGGTAGTAGTAGATGTCGACGTTGTTGATGAGGTTGTGGTAATAGAAGGAGTAGTGCTGAGAGTGGTAGTAGCTGTAGAGGTTGTTGATGGGGTGGTGGAAGTGATTGGAGTAGTGCTTGGTGTGGTAGTAGCAGTAGAGTTTGATGATGGGGTGTTGGTAGTGATAGGACTAGTGCTGGAAGTGGCAGTAGCTATAGAGGTTGTTGGGGTGGTGGCAGTATTGCTGGTAGTGGTAGTCGCAGAAGACGATGTCAAAGGTGTTTTGATTTTGTTGGAAATGGGAGGGGCAGTAGATGATAATGAGGTAGTAGTAGAAGTAGGAATAGTGCTGGAAGTGGTAGTAGCAATAGAGCTTGTTGATGGGGTGTTGGTAATAGAAGTAGTAGTGCTGGAAGTGGTAGTAGCAATAGAGCTTGTTGATGGGATGTTGGTAATAGAAGGAGTAGTGCTGGAAGTGGTAGTAGCTGAAGAGGTTGATGATGGGTTGGTGGTAATGGAAGGAGTAGTGCTGGAAGTGGTAGTAGCTGAAGAGGTTGTTGATGGGGTGGTGGTTGTGATCGGAGTAGTGCTTGTAGGACTTGTAGCAGTAGAGGTTGTTGATGGGGAGGTGGTAATGATAGGAGTAGTGCTGGAGGTAGTAGTAGATGTCGATGTTGTTGATGAGGTTGTGGTAAAACTAGGAGTAGTGCTTGGAGTGGTAGTAGAAGTAGAGTTTGTTGATGGGGTGGTGGTAATGGAAGGAGTAGTGCTTGGCGTGGTACTAGCTGTAGAGCTTGTTGATGGGCTGGTGGTAGTGATAGGAGTAGTGATTGGCGTGGTAATAGCAGTAGAGGTTGTTGATGGGAAGGTGGTAGTTGTAGTAATAGTGCTGGTAGTGTTAGTTGCTTCAGAGGTTGTTGATGGGGTGGTGGTAGTTGTTGCCATTGTGCTGGGAGTGGTAGTAGCAGCAGAGGTTGTTGATGGGGTTGTGTTAATGGAAGGAGTAGTGCTGGAAGTGGTAGTAGCTGAAGAGGTTGTTGATGGGGTGGTGGGAGTGGTAGGAGAAGTGCTTGGTGTGGTAGTTGCTTCAGAGGTTGTTGATGGGGTGGTGGTAGTTGTTGCCATAGTGCTGGAAGTGGTAGTAGCAGCAGAGGTTGTTGATGGGGTTGTTTTAATGGAAGGAGTAGTGCTGGAAGTGGTAGTAGCTGAAGAGGTTGTTGATGGGGTGGTGGGAGTGGTAGGAGAAGTGCTTGGTGTGGTAGTTGCTTCAGAGGTTGTTGATGGGGTGGTGGTAGTTGTTGCCGTAGTGCTGGAAGTGGTAGTAGCAGCAGAGGTTGTTGATGGGGTTGTGTTAATGGAAGGAGTAGTGCTGGAATTGGTAGTAGCAGTAGAGGTTGTTGATGGGGTGGTGGTTGTGATCGGAGTAGTGCTTGTAGGACTTGTAGCAGTAGAGGTTGTTGATGGGGAGGTGGTAATGATAGGAGTAGTGCTGGAGGTAGTAGTAGATGTCGATGTTGTTGATGAGGTTGTGGTAATACTAGGAGTAGTGCTTGGAGTGGTAGTAGAAATAGAGGTTGTTGATGGGGTGGTGGTAATGGAAGGAGTAGTGCTTGGCGTGGTACTAGCTGTAGAGCTTGTTGATGGGCTGGTGGTAGTGATAGGAGTAGTGATTGGCGTGGTAGTAGCAGTAGAGGTTGTTGATGGGAAGGTGGTAGTTGTAGTAATAGTGCTGGTAGTGTTAGTTGCTTCAGAGGTTGTTGATGGGTTGGTGGTAGTGATCGGAGTAGTGCTTGTAGTGGTTGAAGCAGTAGAGGTTGTTGATGTGGAGGTGGTAATGATAGGAGTAGTGCTGGAGGTAGTAGTAGATGTCGACGTTGTTGATGAGGTTGTGGTAATAGAAGGAGTAGTGCTGAGAGTGGTAGTAGCTGTAGAGGTTGTTGATGGGGTGGTGGAAGTGATTGGAGTAGTGCTTGGTGTGGTAGTAGCAGTAGAGTTTGATGATGGGGTGTTGGTAGTGATAGGACTAGTGCTGGAAGTGGCAGTAGCTATAGAGGTTGTTGGGGTGGTGGCAGTATTGCTGGTAGTGGTAGTCGCAGAAGACGATGTCAAAGGTGTTTTGATTTTGTTGGAAATGGGAGGGGCAGTAGATGATAATGAGGTAGTAGTAGAAGTAGGAATAGTGCTGGAAGTGGTAGTAGCAATAGAGCTTGTTGATGGGGTGTTGGTAATAGAAGTAGTAGTGCTGGAAGTGGTAGTAGCAATAGAGCTTGTTGATGGGATGTTGGTAATAGAAGGAGTAGTGCTGGAAGTGGTAGTAGCTGAAGAGGTTGATGATGGGTTGGTGGTAATGGAAGGAGTAGTGCTGGAAGTGGTAGTAGCTGAAGAGGTTGTTGATGGGGTGGTGGTTGTGATCGGAGTAGTGCTTGTAGGACTTGTAGCAGTAGAGGTTGTTGATGGGGAGGTGGTAATGATAGGAGTAGTGCTGGAGGTAGTAGTAGATGTCGATGTTGTTGATGAGGTTGTGGTAAAACTAGGAGTAGTGCTTGGAGTGGTAGTAGAAGTAGAGTTTGTTGATGGGGTGGTGGTAATGGAAGGAGTAGTGCTTGGCGTGGTACTAGCTGTAGAGCTTGTTGATGGGCTGGTGGTAGTGATAGGAGTAGTGATTGGCGTGGTAGTAGCAGTAGAGGTTGTTGATGGGAAGGTGGTAGTTGTAGTAATAGTGCTGGTAGTGTTAGTTGCTTCAGAGGTTGTTGATGGGGTGGTGGTAGTTGTTGCCATTGTGCTGGGAGTGGTAGTAGCAGCAGAGGTTGTTGATGGGGTTGTGTTAATGGAAGGAGTAGTGCTGGAAGTGGTAGTAGCTGAAGAGGTTGTTGATGGGGTGGTGGGAGTGGTAGGAGAAGTGCTTGGTGTGGTAGTTGCTTCAGAGGTTGTTGATGGGGTGGTGGTAGTTGTTGCCGTAGTGCTGGAAGTGGTAGTAGCAGCAGAGGTTGTTGATGGGGTTGTTTTAATGGAAGGAGTAGTGCTGGAAGTGGTAGTAGCTGAAGAGGTTGTTGATGGGGTGGTGGGAGTGGTAGGAGAAGTGCTTGGTGTGGTAGTTGCTTCAGAGGTTGTTGATGGGGTGGTGGTAGTTGTTGCCGTAGTGCTGGAAGTGGTAGTAGCAGCAGAGGTTGTTGATGGGGTTGTGTTAATGGAAGGAGTAGTGCTGGAATTGGTAGTAGCAGTAGAGGTTGTTGATGGGGTGGTGGTTGTGATTGTAGTAGTGCTTGTAGGACTTGTAGCAGTAGAGGTTGTTGATGGGGAGGTGGTAATGATAGGAGTAGTGCTGGAGGTAGTAGTAGATGTCGATGTTGTTGATGAGGTTGTGGTAATACTAGGAGTAGTGCTTGGAGTGGTAGTAGAAATAGAGGTTGTTGATGGGGTGGTGGTAATGGAAGGAGTAGTGCTTGGCGTGGTACTAGCTGTAGAGCTTGTTGATGGGCTGGTGGTAGTGATAGGAGTAGTGATTGGCGTGGTAGTAGCAGTAGAGGTTGTTGATGGGAAGGTGGTAGTTGTAGTAATAGTGCTGGTAGTGTTAGTTGCTTCAGAGGTTGTTGATGGGTTGGTGGTAGTGATCGGAGTAGTGCTTGTAGTGGTTGAAGCAGTAGAGGTTGTTGATGGGGAGGTGGTAATGATAGGAGTAGTGCTGGAGGTAGTAGTAGATGTCGACGTTGTTGATGAGGTTGTGGTAATAGAAGGAGTAGTGCTGAGAGTGGTAGTAGCTGTAGAGGTTGTTGATGGGGTGGTGGAAGTGATTGGAGTAGTGCTTGGTGTGGTAGTAGCAGTAGAGTTTGATGATGGGGTGTTGGTAGTGATAGGACTAGTGCTGGAAGTGGCAGTAGCTATAGAGGTTGTTGGGGTGGTGGCAGTATTGCTGGTAGTGGTAGTCGCAGAAGACGATGTCAAAGGTGTTTTGATTTTGTTGGAAATGGGAGGGGCAGTAGATGATAATGAGGTAGTAGTAGAAGTAGGAATAGTGCTGGAAGTGGTAGTAGCAATAGAGCTTGTTGATGGGGTGTTGGTAATAGAAGTAGTAGTGCTGGAAGTGGTAGTAGCAATAGAGCTTGTTGATGGGATGTTGGTAATAGAAGGAGTAGTGCTGGAAGTGGTAGTAGCTGAAGAGGTTGATGATGGGTTGGTGGTAATGGAAGGAGTAGTGCTGGAAGTGGTAGTAGCTGAAGAGGTTGTTGATGGGGTGGTGGTTGTGATCGGAGTAGTGCTTGTAGGACTTGTAGCAGTAGAGGTTGTTGATGGGGAGGTGGTAATGATAGGAGTAGTGCTGGAGGTAGTAGTAGATGTCGATGTTGTTGATGAGGTTGTGGTAAAACTAGGAGTAGTGCTTGGAGTGGTAGTAGAAGTAGAGTTTGTTGATGGGGTGGTGGTAATGGAAGGAGTAGTGCTTGGCGTGGTACTAGCTGTAGAGCTTGTTGATGGGCTGGTGGTAGTGATAGGAGTAGTGATTGGCGTGGTAGTAGCAGTAGAGGTTGTTGATGGGAAGGTGGTAGTTGTAGTAATAGTGCTGGTAGTGTTAGTTGCTTCAGAGGTTGTTGATGGGGTGGTGGTAGTTGTTGCCATTGTGATGGGAGTGGTAGTAGCAACAGAGGCTGTTGATGGGGTTGTGTTAATGGAAGAAGTAGTGCTGGAAGTGGTAGTAGCTGAAGAGGTTGTTGATGGGGTGGTGGGAGTGGTAGGAGTAGTGCTTGGTGTGGTAGTAGCAGTAGAGGTTGTTGATGGAGTGGTGGTAGTGATCGGAGGAGTGCTTGGAGTGGTTGTAGCAGTAGAAGTTGTTGATAGGGAGGTGGTAGTGGTAGGAGTAGTGCTTGTAGTGGAAGTTGTTTCAGAGGTTGTTGATGGGGTGGTGGTAATGATAGGAGTAGTGCTGGAGGTAGAAGTAGATGTTGATGTTGATGAGGTTGTGGTAATACTAGGAGTAGTGCTTGGAGTGGTAGTAGAAGTAGAGCTTGTTGATGGGGTGGTGGTAATGGAAGGAGTAGTGCTTGGCGTGGTACTAGCTGTAGAGCTTGTTGATGGGCTGGTGGTAGTGATAGGAGTAGTGATTGGCGCGGTAGTTGCAGTAGAGGTTGTTGATGGGTTGGTGGTAGTGATCGGAGTAGTGCTTGTAGTGGTTGAAGCAGTAGAGGTTGTTGATGGGGAGGTGGTAATGATAGGAGTAGTGCTGGAGGTAGTAGTAGATGTCAACGTTGTTGATGAGGTTGTGGTAATAGAAGGAGTAGTGCTGAGAGTGGTAGTAGCTGTAGAGGTTGTTGATGGGGTGGTGGAAGTGATTGGAGTAGTGCTTGGTGTGGTAGTAGCAGTAGAGTTTGATGATGGGGTGTTGGTAGTGATAGGACTAGTGCTGGAAGTGGCAGTAGCTATAGAGGTTGTTGGGGTGGTGGCAGTATTGCTGGTAGTGGTAGTCGCAGAAGACGATGTCAAAGGTGTTTTGATTTTGTTGGAAATGGGAGGGGCAGTAGATGATAATGAGGTAGTAGTAGAAGTAGGAATAGTGCTGGAAGTGGTAGTAGCAATAGAGCTTGTTGATGGGGTGTTGGTAATAGAAGGAGTAGTGCTGGAAGTGGTAGTAGCAATAGAGCTTGTTGATGGGGTGTTG
This sequence comes from Brachyhypopomus gauderio, assembly GCF_052324685.1. Lineage (NCBI taxonomy): Eukaryota > Metazoa > Chordata > Actinopteri > Gymnotiformes > Hypopomidae > Brachyhypopomus > Brachyhypopomus gauderio. Next base: position 2,297,823 of record NC_135230.1, on the reverse strand, counting down.
GTAATAGAAGGAGTAGTGCTGGAAGTGGTAGTAGCTGAAGAGGTTGATGATGGGGTGGTGGTAATGGAAGGAGTAGTGCTGGAATTGGTAGTAGCAGTAGAGGTTGTTGATGGGGTGGTGGTTGTGATCGGAGTAGTGCTTGTAGGACTTGTAGCAGTAGAGGTTGTTGATGGGGAGGTGGTAATGATAGGAGTAGTGCTGGAGGTAGTAGTAGATGTCGATGTTGTTGATGAGGTTGTGGTAAAACTAGGAGTAGTGCTTGGAGTGGTAGTAGCTGTAGAGCTTGTTGATGGGCTGGTGGTAGTGATAGGAGTAGTGATTGGCGTGGTAGTAGCAGTAGAGGTTGTTGATGGGAAGGTGGTAGTTGTAGTAATAGTGCTGGTAGTGTTAGTTGCTTCAGAGGTTGTTGATGGGGTGGTGGTAGTTGTTGCCATTGTGCTGGGAGTGGTAGTAGCAGCAGAGGTTGTTGATGGGGTTGTGTTAATGGAAGGAGTAGTGCTGGAAGTGGTAGTAGCTGAAGAGGTTGTTGTTGGGGTGGTGGGAGTGGTAGGAGAAGTGCTTGGTGTGGTAGTTGCTTCAGAGGTTGTTGATGGGGTGGTGGTAGTTGTTGCCGTAGTGCTGGAAGTGGTAGTAGCAGCAGAGGTTGTTGATGGGGTTGTTTTAATGGAAGGAGTAGTGCTGGAAGTGGTAGTAGCTGAAGAGGTTGTTGATGGGGTGGTGGGAGTGGTAGGAGAAGTGCTTGGTGTGGTAGTTGCTTCAGAGGTTGTTGATGGGGTGGTGGTAGTTGTTGCCGTAGTGCTGGAAGTGGTAGTAGCAGCAGAGGTTGTTGATGGGGTTGTGTTAATGGAAGGAGTAGTGCTGGAATTGGTAGTAGCAGTAGAGGTTGTTGATGGGGTGGTGGTTGTGATCGGAGTAGTGCTTGTAGGACTTGTAGCAGTAGAGGTTGTTGATGGGGAGGTGGTAATGATAGGAGTAGTGCTGGAGGTAGTAGTAGATGTCGATGTTGTTGATGAGGTTGTGGTAATACTAGGAGTAGTGCTTGGAGTGGTAGTAGAAATAGAGGTTGTTGATGGGGTGGTGGTAATGGAAGGAGTAGTGCTTGGCGTGGTACTAGCTGTAGAGCTTGTTGATGGGCTGGTGGTAGTGATAGGAGTAGTGATTGGCGTGGTAGTAGCAGTAGAGGTTGTTGATGGGAAGGTGGTAGTTGTAGTAATAGTGCTGGTAGTGTTAGTTGCTTCAGAGGTTGTTGATGGGGTGGTGGTAGTTGTTGCCGTAGAGCTGGAAGTGGTAGTAGCTGAAGAGGTTGTTGATGGGGTTGTGTTAATGGAAGGAGTAGTGCTGGAAGTGGTAGTAGCTGAAGAGGTTGTTGATGGGGTGGTGGGAGTGGTAGGAGAAGTGCTTGGTGTGGAAGTTGCTTCAGAGGTTGTTGATGGGGTGGTGGTAGTTGTTGCCGTAGTGCTGGAAGTGGTAGTAGCAATAGAGCTTGTTGATGGGGTGTTGGTAATAGAAGGAGTAGTGCTGGAAGTGGTAGTAGCTGAAGAGGTTGATGATGGGGTGGTGGTAATGGAAGGAGTAGTGCTGGAAGTGGTAGTAGCTGAAGAGGTTGTTGATGGGGTGGTGGTTGTGATCGGAGTAGTGCTTGTAGGACTTGTAGCAGTAGAGGTTGTTGATGGGGAGGTGGTAATGATAGGAGTAGTGCTGGAGGTAGTAGTAGATGTCGATGTTGATGAGGTTGTGGTAAAACTAGGAGTAGTGCTTGGAGTGGTAGTAGAAGTAGAGTTTGTTGATGGGGTGGTGGTAATGGAAGGAGTAGTGCTTGGCGTGGTACTAGCTGTAGAGCTTGTTGATGGGCTGGTGGTAGTGATAGGAGTAGTGATTGGCGTGGTAGTAGCAGTAGAGGTTGTTGATGGGAAGGTGGTAGTTGTAGTAATAGTGCTGGTAGTGTTAGTTGCTTCAGAGGTTGTTGATGGGGTGGTGGTAGTTGTTGCCATTGTGCTGGGAGTGGTAGTAGCAGCAGAGGTTGTTGATGGGGTTGTGTTAATGGAAGGAGTAGTGCTGGAAGTGGTAGTAGCTGAAGAGGTTGTTGATGGGGTGGTGGGAGTGGTAGGAGAAGTGCTTGGTGTGGTAGTTGCTTCAGAGGTTGTTGATGGGGTGGTGGTAGTTGTTGCCGTAGTGCTGGAAGTGGTAGTAGCAGCAGAGGTTGTTGATGGGGTTGTGTTAATGGAAGGAGTAGTGCTGGAATTGGTAGTAGCAGTAGAGGTTGTTGATGGGGTGGTGGTTGTGATCGGAGTAGTGCTTGTAGGACTTGTAGCAGTAGAGGTTGTTGATGGGGAGGTGGTAATGATAGGAGTAGTGCTGGAGGTAGTAGTAGATGTCGATGTGGGTGATGAGGTTGTGGTAATACTAGGAGTAGTGCTTGGAGTGGTAGTAGAAATAGAGGTTGTTGATGGGGTGGTGGTAATGGAAGGAGTAGTGCTTGGCGTGGTACTAGCTGTAGAGCTTGTTGATGGGCTGGTGGTAGTGATAGGAGTAGTGATTGGCGTAGTAGTAGCAGTAGAGGTTGTTGATGGGAAAGTGGTAGTTGTAGGAGTAGTGCTGGTAGTGTTAGTTGCTTCAGAGGTTGTTGATGGGGTGGTGGTAGTTGTTGCCATTGTGCTGGGAGTGGTAGTAGCAGCAGAGGTTGTTGATGGGGTTGTGTTAATGGAAGGAGTAGTGCTGGAATTGGTAGTAGCAGTAGAGGTTGTTGATGGGGTGGTGGTTGTGATTGGAGTAGTGCTTGTAGGACTTGTAGCAGTAGAGGTTGTTGATGGGGAGGTGGTAATGATAGGAGTAGTGCTGGAGGTAGTAGTAGATGTCGATGTTGTTGATGAGGTTGTGGTAATACTAGGAGTAGTGCTTTGAGTAGTAGTAGAAGTAGAGTTTGTTGATGGGGTGGTGGTAATGGAAGGAGTAGTGCTTGGCATGGTACTAGCTGTAGAGCTTGTTGATGGGCTGGTGGTAGTGATAGGAGTAGTGATTGGCGTGGTAGTAGCAGTAGAGGTTGTTGATGGGAAAGTGGTAGTTGTAGGAGTAGTGCTGGTAGTGGTAGTTGCTTCAGAGGTTTTTGATGGGGTGGTGGTAGTGATCGGAGAAGTGCTTGTAGTGGTTGTAGCAGTAGAAGTTGTTGATGGAGTGGTGGGAATGGTAGGAGTAGTGCTTGGTGTGGTAGTAGTAGTAGAGGTTGATGGGGTGGTGGTAGTGATCGAAGGAGTGCTTGGAGTGGTTGTAGCAGTAGAAGATGTTGATGGGGAGGTGGTAGTTGTAATAGTGCTGGTAGTGTTAGTTGCTTCAGAGGTTGTTGATGGGGTTGTGTTAATGGAAGGAGTAGTGCTGGAAGTGGTAGTAGCTGAAGAGGTTGTTGATAGGGTGGTGGGAGTGGTAGGAGTAGTGCTTGGTGTGGTAGTAGCAGTAGAGGTTGTTGAGGGGAAGGTGGTAGTTGTAGTAATAGTGCTGGTAGTGTTAGTTGCTTCAGAGGTTGTTGATGGGGTGGTGGTAGTTGTTGCCATTGTGCTGGGAGTGGTAGTAGCAGCAGAGGTTGTTGATGGGGTTGTGTTAATGGAAGGAGTAGTGCTGGAAGTGGTAGTAGCTGAAGAGGTTGTTGATGGGGTGGTGGGAGTGGTAGGAGAAGTGCTTGGTGTGGTAGTTGCTTCAGAGGTTGTTGATGGGGTGGTGGTAGTTGTTGCCGTAGTGCTGGAAGTGGTAGTAGCAGCAGAGGTTGTTGATGGGGTTGTTTTAATGGAAGGAGTAGTGCTGGAAGTGGTAGTAGCTGAAGAGGTTGTTGATGGGGTGGTGGGAGTGGTAGGAGAAGTGCTTGGTGTGGTAGTTGCTTCAGAGGTTGTTGATGGGGTGGTGGTAGTTGTTGCCGTAGTGCTGGAAGTGGTAGTAGCAGCAGAGGTTGTTGATGGGGTTGTGTTAATGGAAGGAGTAGTGCTGGAATTGGTAGTAGCAGTAGAGGTTGTTGATGGGGTGGTGGTTGTGATTGTAGTAGTGCTTGTAGGACTTGTAGCAGTAGAGGTTGTTGATGGGGAGGTGGTAATGATAGGAGTAGTGCTGGAGGTAGTAGTAGATGTCGATGTTGTTGATGAGGTTGTGGTAATACTAGGAGTAGTGCTTGGAGTGGTAGTAGAAATAGAGGTTGTTGATGGGGTGGTGGTAATGGAAGGAGTAGTGCTTGGCGTGGTACTAGCTGTAGAGCTTGTTGATGGGCTGGTGGTAGTGATAGGAGTAGTGATTGGCGTGGTAGTAGCAGTAGAGGTTGTTGATGGGAAGGTGGTAGTTGTAGTAATAGTGCTGGTAGTGTTAGTTGCTTCAGAGGTTGTTGATGGGTTGGTGGTAGTGATCGGAGTAGTGCTTGTAGTGGTTGAAGCAGTAGAGGTTGTTGATGGGGAGGTGGTAATGATAGGAGTAGTGCTGGAGGTAGTAGTAGATGTCGACGTTGTTGATGAGGTTGTGGTAATAGAAGGAGTAGTGCTGAGAGTGGTAGTAGCTGTAGAGGTTGTTGATGGGGTGGTGGAAGTGATTGGAGTAGTGCTTGGTGTGGTAGTAGCAGTAGAGTTTGATGATGGGGTGTTGGTAGTGATAGGACTAGTGCTGGAAGTGGCAGTAGCTATAGAGGTTGTTGGGGTGGTGGCAGTATTGCTGGTAGTGGTAGTCGCAGAAGACGATGTCAAAGGTGTTTTGATTTTGTTGGAAATGGGAGGGGCAGTAGATGATAATGAGGTAGTAGTAGAAGTAGGAATAGTGCTGGAAGTGGTAGTAGCAATAGAGCTTGTTGATGGGGTGTTGGTAATAGAAGTAGTAGTGCTGGAAGTGGTAGTAGCAATAGAGCTTGTTGATGGGATGTTGGTAATAGAAGGAGTAGTGCTGGAAGTGGTAGTAGCTGAAGAGGTTGTTGATGGGGTGGTGGTTGTGATCGGAGTAGTGCTTGTAGGACTTGTAGCAGTAGAGGTTGTTGATGGGGAGGTGGTAATGATAGGAGTAGTGCTGGAGGTAGTAGTAGATGTCGATGTTGTTGATGAGGTTGTGGTAAAACTAGGAGTAGTGCTTGGAGTGGTAGTAGAAGTAGAGTTTGTTGATGGGGTGGTGGTAATGGAAGGAGTAGTGCTTGGCGTGGTACTAGCTGTAGAGCTTGTTGATGGGCTGGTGGTAGTGATAGGAGTAGTGATTGGCGTGGTAGTAGCAGTAGAGGTTGTTGATGGGAAGGTGGTAGTTGTAGTAATAGTGCTGGTAGTGTTAGTTGCTTCAGAGGTTGTTGATGGGGTGGTGGTAGTTGTTGCCATTGTGCTGGGAGTGGTAGTAGCAGCAGAGGTTGTTGATGGGGTTGTGTTAATGGAAGGAGTAGTGCTGGAAGTGGTAGTAGCTGAAGAGGTTGTTGATGGGGTGGTGGGAGTGGTAGGAGAAGTGCTTGGTGTGGTAGTTGCTTCAGAGGTTGTTGATGGGGTGGTGGTAGTTGTTGCCGTAGTGCTGGAAGTGGTAGTAGCAGCAGAGGTTGTTGATGGGGTTGTTTTAATGGAAGGAGTAGTGCTGGAAGTGGTAGTAGCTGAAGAGGTTGTTGATGGGGTGGTGGGAGTGGTAGGAGAAGTGCTTGGTGTGGTAGTTGCTTCAGAGGTTGTTGATGGGGTGGTGGTAGTTGTTGCCGTAGTGCTGGAAGTGGTAGTAGCAGCAGAGGTTGTTGATGGGGTTGTGTTAATGGAAGGAGTAGTGCTGGAATTGATAGTAGCAGTAGAGGTTGTTGATGGGGTGGTGGTTGTGATCGGAGTAGTGCTTGTAGGACTTGTAGCAGTAGAGGTTGTTGATGGGGAGGTGGTAATGATAGGAGTAGTGCTGGAGGTAGTAGTAGATGTCGATGTTGTTGATGAGGTTGTGGTAATACTAGGAGTAGTGCTTGGAGTGGTAGTAGAAATAGAGGTTGTTGATGGGGTGGTGGTAATGGAAGGAGTAGTGCTTGGCGTGGTACTAGCTGTAGAGCTTGTTGATGGGCTGGTGGTAGTGATAGGAGTAGTGATTGGCGTGGTAGTAGCAGTAGAGGTTGTTGATGGGAAGGTGGTAGTTGTAGTAATAGTGCTGGTAGTGTTAGTTGCTTCAGAGGTTGTTGATGGGGTGGTGGTAGTTGTTGCCATTGTGATGGGAGTGGTAGTAGCAACAGAGGCTGTTGATGGGGTTGTGTTAATGGAAGAAGTAGTGCTGGAAGTGGTAGTAGCTGAAGAGGTTGTTGATGGGGTGGTGGGAGTGGTAGGAGTAGTGCTTGGTGTGGTAGTAGCAGTAGAGGTTGTTGATGGAGTGGTGGTAGTGATCGGAGGAGTGCTTGGAGTGGTTGTAGCAGTAGAAGTTGTTGATAGGGAGGTGGTAGTGGTAGGAGTAGTGCTTGTAGTGGAAGTTGTTTCAGAGGTTGTTGATGGGGTGGTGGTAATGATAGGAGTAGTGCTGGAGGTAGAAGTAGATGTTGATGTTGATGAGGTTGTGGTAATACTAGGAGTAGTGCTTGGAGTGGTAGTAGAAGTAGAGCTTGTTGATGGGGTGGTGGTAATGGAAGGAGTAGTGCTTGGCGTGGTACTAGCTGTAGAGCTTGTTGATGGGCTGGTGGTAGTGATAGGAGTAGTGATTGGCGCGGTAGTTGCAGTAGAGGTTGTTGATGGGTTGGTGGTAGTGATCGGAGTAGTGCTTGTAGTGGTTGAAGCAGTAGAGGTTGTTGATGGGGAGGTGGTAATGATAGGAGTAGTGCTGGAGGTAGTAGTAGATGTCAACGTTGTTGATGAGGTTGTGGTAATAGAAGGAGTAGTGCTGAGAGTGGTAGTAGCTGTAGAGGTTGTTGATGGGGTGGTGGAAGTGATTGGAGTAGTGCTTGGTGTGGTAGTAGCAGTAGAGTTTGATGATGGGGTGTTGGTAGTGATAGGACTAGTGCTGGAAGTGGCAGTAGCTATAGAGGTTGTTGGGGTGGTGGCAGTATTGCTGGTAGTGGTAGTCGCAGAAGACGATGTCAAAGGTGTTTTGATTTTGTTGGAAATGGGAGGGGCAGTAGATGATAATGAGGTAGTAGTAGAAGTAGGAATAGTGCTGGAAGTGGTAGTAGCAATAGAGCTTGTTGATGGGGTGTTGGTAATAGAAGGAGTAGTGCTGGAAGTGGTAGTAGCAATAGAGCTTGTTGATGGGGTGTTGGTAATAGAAGGAGTAGTGCTGGAAGTGGTAGTAGCTGAAGAGGTTGATGATGGGGTGGTGGTAATGGAAGGAGTAGTGCTGGAATTGGTAGTAGCAGTAGAGGTTGTTGATGGGGTGGTGGTTGTGATCGGAGTAGTGCTTGTAGGACTTGTAGCAGTAGAGGTTGTTGATGGGGAGGTGGTAATGATAGTAGTGCTGGAGGTAGTAGTAGATGTCGATGTTGTTGATGAGGTTGTGGTAAAACTAGGAGTAGTGCTTGGAGTGGTAGTAGCTGTAGAGCTTGTTGATGGGCTGGTGGTAGTGATAGGAGTAGTGATTGGCGTGGTAGTAGCAGTAGAGGTTGTTGATGGGAAGGTGGTAGTTGTAGTAATAGTGCTGGTAGTGTTAGTTGCTTCAGAGGTTGTTGATGGGGTGGTGGTAGTTGTTGCCATTGTGCTGGGAGTGGTAGTAGCAGCAGAGGTTGTTGATGGGGTTGTGTTAATGGAAGGAGTAGTGCTGGAAGTGGTAGTAGCTGAAGAGGTTGTTGTTGGGGTGGTGGGAGTGGTAGGAGAAGTGCTTGGTGTGGTAGTTGCTTCAGAGGTTGTTGATGGGGTGGTGGTAGTTGTTGCCGTAGTGCTGGAAGTGGTAGTAGCAGCAGAGGTTGTTGATGGGGTTGTTTTAATGGAAGGAGTAGTGCTGGAAGTGGTAGTAGCTGAAGAGGTTGTTGATGGGGTGGTGGGAGTGGTAGGAGAAGTGCTTGGTGTGGTAGTTGCTTCAGAGGTTGTTGATGGGGTGGTGGTAGTTGTTGCCGTAGTGCTGGAAGTGGTAGTAGCAGCAGAGGTTGTTGATGGGGTTGTGTTAATGGAAGGAGTAGTGCTGGAATTGGTAGTAGCAGTAGAGGTTGTTGATGGGGTGGTGGTTGTGATCGGAGTAGTGCTTGTAGGACTTGTAGCAGTAGAGGTTGTTGATGGGGAGGTGGTAATGATAGGAGTAGTGCTGGAGGTAGTAGTAGATGTCGATGTTGTTGATGAGGTTGTGGTAATACTAGGAGTAGTGCTTGGAGTGGTAGTAGAAATAGAGGTTGTTGATGGGGTGGTGGTAATGGAAGGAGTAGTGCTTGGCGTGGTACTAGCTGTAGAGCTTGTTGATGGGCTGGTGGTAGTGATAGGAGTAGTGATTGGCGTGGTAGTAGCAGTAGAGGTTGTTGATGGGAAGGTGGTAGTTGTAGTAATAGTGCTGGTAGTGTTAGTTGCTTCAGAGGTTGTTGATGGGGTGGTGGTAGTTGTTGCCGTAGAGCTGGAAGTGGTAGTAGCTGAAGAGGTTGTTGATGGGGTTGTGTTAATGGAAGGAGTAGTGCTGGAAGTGGTAGTAGCTGAAGAGGTTGTTGATGGGGTGGTGGGAGTGGTAGGAGAAGTGCTTGGTGTGGAAGTTGCTTCAGAGGTTGTTGATGGGGTGGTGGTAGTTGTTGCCGTAGTGCTGGAAGTGGTAGTAGCAATAGAGCTTGTTGATGGGGTGTTGGTAATAGAAGGAGTAGTGCTGGAAGTGGTAGTAGCTGAAGAGGTTGATGATGGGGTGGTGGTAATGGAAGGAGTAGTGCTGGAAGTGGTAGTAGCTGAAGAGGTTGTTGATGGGGTGGTGGTTGTGATCGGAGTAGTGCTTGTAGGACTTGTAGCAGTAGAGGTTGTTGATGGGGAGGTGGTAATGATAGGAGTAGTGCTGGAGGTAGTAGTAGATGTCGATGTTGATGAGGTTGTGGTAAAACTAGGAGTAGTGCTTGGAGTGGTAGTAGAAGTAGAGTTTGTTGATGGGGTGGTGGTAATGGAAGGAGTAGTGCTTGGCGTGGTACTAGCTGTAGAGCTTGTTGATGGGCTGGTGGTAGTGATAGGAGTAGTGATTGGCGTGGTAGTAGCAGTAGAGGTTGTTGATGGGAAGGTGGTAGTTGTAGTAATAGTGCTGGTAGTGTTAGTTGCTTCAGAGGTTGTTGATGGGGTGGTGGTAGTTGTTGCCATTGTGCTGGGAGTGGTAGTAGCAGCAGAGGTTGTTGATGGGGTTGTGTTAATGGAAGGAGTAGTGCTGGAAGTGGTAGTAGCTGAAGAGGTTGTTGATGGGGTGGTGGGAGTGGTAGGAGAAGTGCTTGGTGTGGTAGTTGCTTCAGAGGTTGTTGATGGGGTGGTGGTAGTTGTTGCCGTAGTGCTGGAAGTGGTAGTAGCAGCAGAGGTTGTTGATGGGGTTGTGTTAATGGAAGGAGTAGTGCTGGAATTGGTAGTAGCAGTAGAGGTTGTTGATGGGGTGGTGGTTGTGATCGGAGTAGTGCTTGTAGGACTTGTAGCAGTAGAGGTTGTTGATGGGGAGGTGGTAATGATAGGAGTAGTGCTGGAGGTAGTAGTAGATGTCGATGTGGGTGATGAGGTTGTGGTAATACTAGGAGTAGTGCTTGGAGTGGTAGTAGAAATAGAGGTTGTTGATGGGGTGGTGGTAATGGAAGGAGTAGTGCTTGGCGTGGTACTAGCTGTAGAGCTTGTTGATGGGCTGGTGGTAGTGATAGGAGTAGTGATTGGCGTAGTAGTAGCAGTAGAGGTTGTTGATGGGAAAGTGGTAGTTGTAGGAGTAGTGCTGGTAGTGTTAGTTGCTTCAGAGGTTGTTGATGGGGTGGTGGTAGTTGTTGCCATTGTGCTGGGAGTGGTAGTAGCAGCAGAGGTTGTTGATGGGGTTGTGTTAATGGAAGGAGTAGTGCTGGAATTGGTAGTAGCAGTAGAGGTTGTTGATGGGGTGGTGGTTGTGATTGGAGTAGTGCTTGTAGGACTTGTAGCAGTAGAGGTTGTTGATGGGGAGGTGGTAATGATAGGAGTAGTGCTGGAGGTAGTAGTAGATGTCGATGTTGTTGATGAGGTTGTGGTAATACTAGGAGTAGTGCTTTGAGTAGTAGTAGAAGTAGAGTTTGTTGATGGGGTGGTGGTAATGGAAGGAGTAGTGCTTGGCGTGGTACTAGCTGTAGAGCTTGTTGATGGGCTGGTGGTAGTGATAGGAGTAGTGATTGGCGTGGTAGTAGCAGTAGAGGTTGTTGATGGGAAAGTGGTAGTTGTAGGAGTAGTGCTGGTAGTGGTAGTTGCTTCAGAGGTTTTTGATGGGGTGGTGGTAGTGATCGGAGAAGTGCTTGTAGTGGTTGTAGCAGTAGAAGTTGTTGATGGAGTGGTGGGAATGGTAGGAGTAGTGCTTGGTGTGGTAGTAGTAGTAGAGGTTGATGGGGTGGTGGTAGTGATCGAAGGAGTGCTTGGAGTGGTTGTAGCAGTAGAAGATGTTGATGGGGAGGTGGTAGTTGTAATAGTGCTGGTAGTGTTAGTTGCTTCAGAGGTTGTTGATGGGGTTGTGTTAATGGAAGGAGTAGTGCTGGAAGTGGTAGTAGCTGAAGAGGTTGTTGATAGGGTGGTGGGAGTGGTAGGAGTAGTGCTTGGTGTGGTAGTAGCAGTAGAGGTTGTTGATGGGAAGGTGGTAGTTGTAGTAATAGTGCTGGTAGTGTTAGTTGCTTCAGAGGTTGTTGATGGGGTGGTGGTAGTTGTTGCCATTGTGCTGGGAGTGGTAGTAGCAGCAGAGGTTGTTGATGGGGTTGTGTTAATGGAAGGAGTAGTGCTGGAAGTGGTAGTAGCTGAAGAGGTTGTTGATAGGGTGGTGGGAGTGGTAGGAGAAGTGCTTGGTGTGGTAGTTGCTTCAGAGGTTGTTGATGGGGTGGTGGTAGTTGTTGCCGTAGTGCTGGAAGTGGTAGTAGCAGCAGAGGTTGTTGATTGGGTTGTGTTAATGGAAGGAGTAGTGCTGGAATTGGTAGTAGCAGTAGAGGTTGTTGATGGGGTGGGGGTTGTGATCGGAGTAGTGCTTGTAGGACTTGTAGCAGTAGAGGTTGTTGATGGGGAGGTGGTAATGATAGGAGTAGTGCTGGAGGTAGTAGTAGATGTCGATGTTGTTGATGAGGTTGTGGTAATACTAGGAGTAGTGCTTGGAGTGGTAGTAGAAATAGAGGTTGTTGATGGCGTGGTGGTAATGGAAGGAGTAGTGCTTGGCGTGGTACTAGCTGTAGAGCTTGTTGATGGGCTGGTGGTAGTGATAGGAGTAGTGATTGGCGTGGTAGTAGCAGTAGAGGTTGTTGATGGGAAGGTGGTAGTTGTAGTAATAGTGCTGGTAGTGTTAGTTGCTTCAGAGGTTGTTGATGGGGTGGTGGTAGTTGTTGCCATTGTGCTGGGAGTGGTAGTAGCAGCAGAGGCTGTTGATGGGGTTGTGTTAATGGAAGAAGTAGTGCTGGAAGTGGTAGTAGCTGAAGAGGTTGTTGATGGGGTGGTGGGAGTGGTAGGAGTAGTGCTTGGTGTGGTAGTAGCAGTAGAGGTTGTTGATGGAGTGGTGGTAGTGATCGGAGGAGTGCTTGGAGTGGTTGTAGCAGTAGAAGTTGTTGATGGGGAGGTGGTAGTGGTAGGAGTAGTGCTTGTAGTGGAAGTTGTTTCAGAGGTTGTTGATGGGGTGGTGGTAATGATAGGAGTAGTGCTGGAGGTAGAAGTAGATGTTGATGTTGTTGATGAGGTTGTGGTAATACTAGGAGTAGTGCTTGGAGTGGTAGTAGAAGTAGAGCTTGTTGATGGGGTGGTGGTAATGGAAGGAGTAGTGCTTGGCGTGGTACTAGCTGTAGAGCTTGTTGATGGGCTGGTGGTAGTGATAGGAGTAGTGATTGGCGTGGTAGTTGCAGTAGAGGTTGTTGATGGGTTGGTGGTAGTGATCGGAGTAGTGCTTGTAGGACTTGTAGCAGTAGAGGTTGTTGATGGGGAGGTGGTAATGATAGGAGTAGTGCTGGAGGTAGTAGTAGATGTCGACGTTGTTGATGAGGTTGTGGTAATAGAAGGAGTAGTGCTGAGAGTGGTAGTAGCTGTAGAGGTTGTTGATGGGGTGGTGGAAGTGATTGGAGTAGTGCTTGGTGTGGTAGTAGCAGTAGAGTTTGATGATGGGGTGTTGGTAGTGATAGGACTAGTGCTGGAAGTGGCAGTAGCTATAGAGGTTGTTGGGGTGGTGGCAGTATTGCTGGTAGTGGTAGTCGCAGAAGACGATGTCAAAGGTGTTTTGATTTTGTTGGAAATGGGAGGGGCAGTAGATGATAATGAGGTAGTAGTAGAAGTAGGAATAGTGCTGGAAGTGGTAGTAGCAATAGAGCTTGTTGATGGGGTGTTGGTAATAGAAGGAGTAGTGCTGGAAGTGGTAGTAGCTGAAGAGGTTGATGATGGGTTGGTGGTAATGGAAGGAGTAGTGCTGGAAGTGGTAGTAGCTGAAGAGGTTGTTGATGTGGTGGTGGTTGTGATCGGAGTAGTGCTTGTAGGACTTGTAGCAGTAGAGGTTGTTGATGGGGAGGTGGTAATGATAGGAGTAGTGCTGGAGGTAGTAGTAGATGTCGATGTTGTTGATGAGGTTGTGGTAAAACTAGGAGTAGTGCTTGGAGTGGTAGTAGAAGTAGAGTTTGTTGATGGGGTGGTGGTAATGGAAGGAGTAGTGCTTGGTGTGGTACTAGCTGTAGAGCTTGTTGATGGGCTGGTGGTAGTGATAGGAGTAGTGATTGGCGTGGTAGTAGCAGTAGAGGTTGTTGATGGGAAGGTGGTAGTTGTAGTAATAGTGCTGGTAGTGTTAGTTGCTTCAGAGGTTGTTGATGGGGTGGTGGTAGTTGTTGCCATTGTGCTGGGAGTGGTAGTAGCAGCAGAGGTTGTTGATGGGGTTGTGTTAATGGAAGGAGTAGTGCTGGAAGTGGTAGTAGCTGAAGAGGTTGTTGATGGGGTGGTGGGAGTGGTAGGAGAAGTGCTTGGTGTGGTAGTTGCTTCAGAGGTTGTTGATGGGGTGGTGGTAGTTGTTGCCGTAGTGCTGGAAGTGGTAGTAGCAGCAGAGGTTGTTGATGGGGTTGTTTTAATGGAAGGAGTAGTGCTGGAAGTGGTAGTAGCTGAAGAGGTTGTTGATGGGGTGGTGGGAGTGGTAGGAGAAGTGCTTGGTGTGGTAGTTGCTTCAGAGGTTGTTGATGGGGTGGTGGTAGTTGTTGCCGTAGTGCTGGAAGTGGTAGTAGCAGCAGAGGTTGTTGATGGGGTTGTGTTAATGGAAGGAGTAGTGCTGGAATTGGTAGTAGCAGTAGAGGTTGTTGATGGGGTGGTGGTTGTGATCGGAGTAGTGCTTGTAGGACTTGTAGCAGTAGAGGTTGTTGATGGGGAGGTGGTAATGATAGGAGTAGTGCTGGAGGTAGTAGTAGATGTCGATGTTGTTGATGAGGTTGTGGTAATACTAGGAGTAGTGCTTGGAGTGGTAGTAGAAATAGAGGTTGTTGATGGGGTGGTGGTAATGGAAGGAGTAGTGCTTGGCGTGGTACTAGCTGTAGAGCTTGTTGATGGGCTGGTGGTAGTGATAGGAGTAGTGATTGGCGTGGTAGTAGCAGTAGAGGTTGTTGATGGGAAGGTGGTAGTTGTAGTAATAGTGCTGGAAGTGTTAGTTGCTTCATAGGTTGTTGATGGGGTGGTGGTAGTTGTTGCCATAGTGCTGGGAGTGGTAGTAGAAGCAGAGGTTGTTGATGGGGTTGTGTTAATGGAAGGAGTAGTGCTGGAAGTGGTAGTAGCTGAAGAGGTTGTTGATGGGGTGGTGGGAGTGGTAGAAGTGCTTGGTGTGGTGGTTGCTTTAGAGGTTGTTGATGGGGTGGTGGTAGTTGTTGCCATTGTTCTGGGAGTGGTAGTAGCAGCAGAGGTTGTTGATGGGGTTGTGGTAATGGAAGGAGTAGTGCTGGAAGTGGTAGTAGCTGAAGAGGTTGTTGATGGGGTTGTGTTAATGGAAGGAGTAGTGCTGGAAGTGGTAGTAGCTGAAGAGGTTGTTGATGGGGTGGTGGGAGTGGTAGGAGAAGTGCTTGGTGTGGTAGTTGCTTCAGAGGTTGTTGATGGGGTGGTGGTAGTTGTTGCCGTAGTGCTGGAAGTGGTAGTAGCAGCAGAGGTTGTTGATGGGGTTGTGTTAATGGAAGGAGTAGTGCTGGAATTGGTAGTAGCAGTAGAGGTTGTTGATGGGGTGGTGGTTGTGATCGGAGTAGTGCTTGTAGGACTTGTAGCAGTAGAGGTTGTTGATGGGGAGGTGGTAATGATAGGAGTAGTGCTGGAGGTAGTAGTAGATGTCGATGTTGTTGATGAGGTTGTGGTAATACTAGGAGTAGTGCTTGGAGTGGTAGTAGAAATAGAGGTTGTTGATGGGGTGGTGGTAATGGAAGGAGTAGTGCTTGGCATGGTACTAGCTGTAGAGCTTGTTGATGGGCTAGTGGTAGTGATAGGAGTAGTGATTGGCATGGTAGTAGCAGTAGAGGTTGTTGATGGGAAGGTGGTAGTTGTTGCCGTAGTGCTGGAAGTGGTAGTAGCAGCAGAGGTTGTTGATGGGGTTGCGTTAATGGAAGGAGTAGTGCTGAAATTGGTAGTAGCAGTAGAGGTTGTTGATGGGGAGGTGGTAATGATAGGAGTAGTGCTGGAGGTAGTAGTAGATGTCGATGTTGTTGATGAGGTTGTGGTAATACTAGGAGTAGTGCTTCGAGTAGTAGTAGAAGTAAAGTTTGTTGATGGGGTGGTGGTAATGGAAGGAGTAGTGCTTGGCATGGTACTAGCTGTAGAGCTTGTTGATGGGCTGGTGGTAGTGATAGGAGTAGTGATTGGCGTGGTAGTAGCAGTAGAGGTTGTTGATGGGAAAGTGGTAGTTGTAGGAGTAGTGCTGGTAGTGTTAGTTGCTTCAGAGGTTGTTGATGGGGTGGTGGTAGTTGTTGCCATTGTGCTGGGAGTGGTAGTAGCAGCAGAGGTTGTTGATGGGGTTGTGTTAATGGAAGGAGTAGTGCTGGAATTGGTAGTAGCAGTAGAGGTTGTTGATGGGGTGGTGGTTGTGATTGGAGTAGTGCTTGTAGGACTTGTAGCAGTAGAGGTTGTTGATGGGGAGGTGGTAATGATAGGAGTAGTGCTGGAGGTAGTAGTAGATGTCGATGTTGTTGATGAGGTTGTGGTAATACTAGGAGTAGTGCTTTGAGTAGTAGTAGAAGTAGAGTTTGTTGATGGGGTGGTGGTAATGGAAGGAGTAGTGCTTGGCGTGGTACTAGCTGTAGAGCTTGTTGATGGGCTGGTGGTAGTGATAGGAGTAGTGATTGGCGTGGTAGTAGCAGTAGAGGTTGTTGATGGGAAAGTGGTAGTTGTAGGAGTAGTGCTGGTAGTGGTAGTTGCTTCAGAGGTTTTTGATGGGGTGGTGGTAGTGATCGGAGAAGTGCTTGTAGTGGTTGTAGCAGTAGAAGTTGTTGATGGAGTGGTGGGAATGGTAGGAGTAGTGCTTGGTGTGGTAGTAGTAGTAGAGGTTGATGGGGTGGTGGTAGTGATCGAAGGAGTGCTTGGAGTGGTTGTAGCAGTAGAAGATGTTGATGGGGAGGTGGTAGTTGTAATAGTGCTGGTAGTGTTAGTTGCTTCAGAGGTTGTTGATGGGGTTGTGTTAATGGAAGGAGTAGTGCTGGAAGTGGTAGTAGCTGAAGAGGTTGTTGATAGGGTGGTGGGAGTGGTAGGAGTAGTGCTTGGTGTGGTAGTAGCAGTAGAGGTTGTTGATGGGAAGGTGGTAGTTGTAGTAATAGTGCTGGTAGTGTTAGTTGCTTCAGAGGTTGTTGATGGGGTGGTGGTAGTTGTTGCCATTGTGCTGGGAGTGGTAGTAGCAGCAGAGGTTGTTGATGGGGTTGTGTTAATGGAAGGAGTAGTGCTGGAAGTGGTAGTAGCTGAAGAGGTTGTTGATAGGGTGGTGGGAGTGGTAGGAGAAGTGCTTGGTGTGGTAGTTGCTTCAGAGGTTGTTGATGGGGTGGTGGTAGTTGTTGCCGTAGTGCTGGAAGTGGTAGTAGCAGCAGAGGTTGTTGATTGGGTTGTGTTAATGGAAGGAGTAGTGCTGGAATTGGTAGTAGCAGTAGAGGTTGTTGATGGGGTGGGGGTTGTGATCGGAGTAGTGCTTGTAGGACTTGTAGCAGTAGAGGTTGTTGATGGGGAGGTGGTAATGATAGGAGTAGTGCTGGAGGTAGTAGTAGATGTCGATGTTGTTGATGAGGTTGTGGTAATACTAGGAGTAGTGCTTGGAGTGGTAGTAGAAATAGAGGTTGTTGATGGCGTGGTGGTAATGGAAGGAGTAGTGC
The DNA here is from genome assembly GCF_052324685.1 of Brachyhypopomus gauderio. Classification (NCBI taxonomy): domain Eukaryota; kingdom Metazoa; phylum Chordata; class Actinopteri; order Gymnotiformes; family Hypopomidae; genus Brachyhypopomus; species Brachyhypopomus gauderio. The sequence continues at coordinate 2,281,478 of NC_135230.1, read as the reverse complement.
TTGGCGTGGTACTAGCTGTAGAGCTTGTTGATGGGCTGGTGGTAGTGATAGGAGTAGTGATTGGCGTGGTAGTAGCAGTAGAGGTTGTTGATGGGAAGGTGGTAGTTGTAGTAATAGTGCTGGTAGTGTTAGTTGCTTCAGAGGTTGTTGATGGGGTGGTGGTAGTTGTTGCCATTGTGCTGGGAGTGGTAGTAGCAGCAGAGGCTGTTGATGGGGTTGTGTTAATGGAAGAAGTAGTGCTGGAAGTGGTAGTAGCTGAAGAGGTTGTTGATGGGGTGGTGGGAGTGGTAGGAGTAGTGCTTGGTGTGGTAGTAGCAGTAGAGGTTGTTGATGGAGTGGTGGTAGTGATCGGAGGAGTGCTTGGAGTGGTTGTAGCAGTAGAAGTTGTTGATGGGGAGGTGGTAGTGGTAGGAGTAGTGCTTGTAGTGGAAGTTGTTTCAGAGGTTGTTGATGGGGTGGTGGTAGTTGTTGCCGTAGTGCTGGAAGTGGTAGTAGCAGTAGAGGTTGTTGATGGCATGGTGGTAGTGATCAGAGGGGTGTTTGGAGTGGTTGTAGCAGTAGAAGTTGTTGATGGGGTAGTGGTCGTGATAGGAGTAGTGCCCGTAGTGGTAGTTGCTTCAGAGGTTGTTGATGGGGTGGTGGTAGTGGTAGGAGTAGTGCTAGTACTTGTAGTAGCAGCAGAGGATGTAGATGTAGTGGTAGTGTTTGGAGTAGTGCTGGTAGTGGTAATAGTAGTAGAGCTTGTTGATGGGGTGGTGGTTGTGGTAGGAGTAGTGCCTGTAGTGGTAGTTGCTTCAGAGGTTGTTGATGGGGTTGTGGTAGTGATAGGAGTAGTGCTAGTACTTGTAGTAGCAGCAGAGGATGTAGATGGGGTGATGGTAGTGGTAGTCACAGTAGAGGTTGTTGATGGGGTGCTGGTAGTGGTCAGAGTAGTGCTTGTAGCAGTAGAGGTTGTTGATGGTGTGGTTGTAGTGGAGGGGATAGTGCTGGTAGTGGTAGTTGCTTCAGAGGATGTTGATGGGGTGGTGGTAGTGGTAGCAGTAGTGCTCGTAATGGTAGTTGATTCAGAGGTTGTTGATGGGGTTGTGGAAGTGGTTGGAGTAGTGCTAGTACTTTTAGTAGCAGCAGAGGATGTAGATGGGGTAGTGGTAGTGGTAGCAGTAGTGCTAGTAGTGGTAGTAGCAGTAGAGGTTGTTGATGGGGTGGTGGTAGTGGTAGGAGAAGGGCTCATAGTGGTAGTAGCAGGCAAGTTTGGTGATGGGGTGGTGGTAGTGGTAGGAGTAGTGCTAGTAGTGGTAGTTGCTTGAGAGGTTGTTGATGGGGTGGTGGTACCGGTTAGAGTAGTGCTGGTAGTGCTTGTAGCAGTAGAGGTTGTTGATGGTGTGGTTGTAGAGGAGGGGATAGTGCTGGTAGTGGTAGTTGCTTCAGAGGTTGTTGATGGTGTGGTGGTAGTGGTTGGTGTAGTGCTAGTTGTGGTAGTAGTAGTAGAGGTTGTTGATGGGTTGCTGGTAATGGTTGGAGTAATGCTGGTAGTGGTAGTAGCAGTAGAGGTTGTTGATGGGGTGGTGGTAGTGGTAGGAGGAGTGCTGGTGGTGGTAGTTGCTTCAGGGGTTGTTGATGGGGTGGTGGTAGTGGTAGGAGTAGTGCTAGTAGGGGTAGTAGCTGCAGAGGATGTAGATGTAGTGGTGGTAGTGTTTGGAGTAGTGCTGGTAGTGGTAGTAGTAGTAGAAGTTGTTGATGGGGTTGTGGTGGTGGTTGGAGTGGTACTGGTAGTGGTAGTCACAATAGAGGTTGTTGATGAGGTGGTGGTTGTGGTAGGAGTAGTGCCTGTAGTGGTAGTTGCTTCAGAGGTTGTTGATGGGGTTGTGGTAGTGGTAGGAGTAGTGCTAGTACTTGTAGTAGCAGCAGAGGATGTAGATGGGGTGGTGGTAGTGGTAGGAGTAGTGCTAGTAGTGGTAGTAGCAGTAGAGGTTGTTGATGGGGTGGTGGTAGTGGTAGGAGAAGGGCTCATAGTGGTAGTAGCAGGCAAGATTGGTGATGGGCTGGTGGTAGTGGTAGGAGTAGTGCTAGTAGTGGTAGTTGCTTGAGAGGTTGTTGATGGGGTGGTGGTACCGGTTAGAGTAGTGCTGGTAGTGCTTGTAGCAGTAGAGGTTGTTGATGGTGTGGTTGTAGAGGAGGGGATAGTGCTGGTAGTGGTAGTTGCTTCAGAGGTTGTTGATGGTGTGGTGGTAGTGGTTGGTGTAGTGCTAGTAGTGGTAGTAGCAGTAGAGGTTGTTGATGGGTTGCTGGTAATGGTTGGAGTAATGCTGGTAGTGGTAGTAGCAGTAGAGGTTGTTGATGGGGTGGTGGTAGTGGTAGGAGGAGTGCTGGTAGTGGTAGTTGCTTCAGGGGTTGTTGATGGGGTGGTGGTAGTGGTAGGAGTAGTGCTAGTAGGGGTAGTAGCTGCAGAGGATGTAGATGTAGTGGTGGTAGTGTTTGGAGTAGTGCTGGTAGTGGTAGTAGTAGTAGAAGTTGTTGATGGGGTTGTGGTGGTGGTAGGAGTAGTGCCTGTAGTGGTAGTTGCTTCAGAGGTTGTTGATGGGGTTGTGGTAGTGGTAGGAGTAGTGCTAGTACTTGTAGTAGCAGCAGAGGATGTAGATGGGGTGATGGTAGTGGTAGTCACAGTAGAGGTTGTTGATGGGGTGCTGGTAGTGGTCAGAGTAGTGCTTGTAGCAGTAGAGGTTGTTGATGGTGTGGTTGTAGTGGAGGGGATAGTGCTGGTAGTGGTAGTTGCTTCAGAGGTTGTTGATGGGGTGGTGGTATGGCTCATAGTGGTAGTAGCAGGAGAGATTGGTGATGGGGTGGTGGTAGTGGTAGCAGTAGTGCTCGTAATGGTAGTTGATTCAGAGGTTGTTGATGGGGTTGTGGAAGTGGTTGGAGTAGTGCTAGTACTTGTAGTAGCAGCAGAGGATGTAGATGGGGTGGTGGTAATGGTAGGAGTAGTGCTAGTAGTGGTAGTAGCAGTAGAGGTTGTTGATGGGGTGGTGGTAGTGGTAGGAGAAGGGCTCATAGTGGTAGTAGCAGGCAAGATTGGTGATGGGCTGGTGGTAGTGGTAGGAGTAGTGCTAGTAGTGGCAGTTGCTTGAGAGGTTGTTGATGGGGTGGTGGTACCGGTTAGAGTAGTGCTAGTAGTGCTTGTAGCAGTAGAGGTTGTTGATGGTGTGGTTGTAGAGGAGTGGATAGTGCTGGTAGTGGTAGTTGCTTCAGAGGTTGTTGATGGTGTGGTGGTAGTGGTTGGTGTAGTGCTTGTAGTGGTAGTAGCAGTAGAGGTTGTTGATGGGTTGCTGGTAATGGTTGGAGTAATGCTGGTAGTGGTAGTAGCAGTAGAGGTTGTTGATGGGGTGGTGGTAGTGGTAGGAGGAGTGCTGGTAGTGGTAGTTGCTTCAGGGGTTGTTGATGGGGTGGTGGTAGTGGTAGGAGTAGTGCTAGTAGGGGTAGTAGCTGCAGAGGATGTAGATGTAGTGGTGGTAGTGTTTGGAGTAGTGCTGGTAGTGGTAGTAGTAGTAGAAGTTGTTGATGGGGTTGTGGTGGTGGTTGGAGTGATACTGGTAGTGGTAGTCACAATAGAGGTTGTTGATGGGGTGCTGGTAGTGGAAGGAATAGTGCTGGTAGTGGTAGTTGCTTCAGGGGTTGTTGATGGGGTGGTGGTAGTGGTAGGAGTAGTGCTAGTAGGGGTAGTAGCTGCAGAGGATGTAGATGTAGTGGTAGTGTTTGGAGTAGTGCTGGTAGTGGTAATAGTAGTAGAGCTTGTTGATGGGGTGGTGGTTGTGGTAGGAGTAGTGCCTGTAGTGGTAGTTGCTTCAGAGGTTGTTGATGGGGTTGTGGTAGTGGTAGGAGTAGTGCTAGTACTTGTAGTAGCAGCAGAGGATGTAGATGTAGTGGTAGTGTTTGCAGTAGTGCTGGTAGTGGTAATAGTAGTAGAGCTTGTTGATGGGGTGGTGGTTGTGGTAGGAGTAGTGCCTGTAGTGGTAGTTGCTTCAGAGGTTGTTGATGGGGTTGTGGTAGTGGTAGGAGTAGTGCTGGTACTTGTAGTAGCAGCAGAGGATGTAGATGGGGTGATGGTAGTGGTAGTCACAGTAGAGGTTGTTGATGGGGTGCTGGTAGTGGTCAGAGTAGTGCTTGTAGCAGTAGAGGTTGTTGATGGTGTGGTTGTAGTGGAGGGGATAGTGCTGGTAGTGGTAGTTGCTTCAGAGGATGTTGATGGGGTGGTGGTAGTGGTAGCAGTAGTGCTCGTAATGGTAGTTGATTCAGAGGTTGTTGATGGGGTTGTGGAAGTGGTTGGAGTAGTGCTAGTACTTGGAGTAGCAACAGAGGATGTAGATGGGGTGGTGGTAGTGGTAGGAGTAGTGCTAGTAGTGGTAGTAGCAGTAGAGGTTGTTGATGGGGTGGTGGTAGTGGTAGGAGAAGGGCTCATAGTGGTAGTAGCAGGCAAGATTGGTGATGGGCTGGTGGTAGTGGTAGGAGTAGTGCTAGTAGTGGTAGTTGCTTGAGAGGTTGTTGATGGGGTGGTGGAACCGGTTAGAGTAGTGCTGGTAGTGCTTGTAGCAGTAGAGGTTGTTGATGGTGTGGTTGTAGAGGAGGGGATAGTGCTGGTAGTGGTAGTTGCTTCAGAGGTTGTTGATGGTGTGGTGGTAGTGGTTGGTGTAGTGCTAGTAGTGGTAGTAGCAGTAGAGGTTGTTGATGGGTTGCTGGTAATGGTTGGAGTAATGCTGGTAGTGGTAGTAGCAGTAGAGGTTGTTGATGGGGTGGTGGTAGTGGTAGGAGGAGTGCTGGTAGTGGTAGTTGCTTCAGGGGTTGTTGATGGGGTGGTGGTAGTGGTAGGAGTAGTGCTAGTAGGGGTAGTAGCTGCAGAGGATGTAGATGTAGTGGTGGTAGTGTTTGGAGTAGTGCTGGTAGTGGTAGTAGTAGTAGAAGTTGTTGATGGGGTTGTGGTGGTGGTTGGAGTGATACTGGTAGTGGTAGTCACAATAGAGGTTGTTGATGGGGTGCTGGTAGTGGAAGGAATAGTGCTGGTAGTGGTAGTTGCTTCAGGGGTTGTTGATGGGGTGGTGGTAGTGGTAGGAGTAGTGCTAGTAGGGGTAGTAGCTGCAGAGGATGTAGATGTAGTGGTAGTGTTTGGAGTAGTGCTGGTAGTGGTAATAGTAGTAGAGCTTGTTGATGGGGTGGTGGTTGTGGTAGGAGTAGTGCCTGTAGTGGTAGTTGCTTCAGAGGTTGTTGATGGGGTTGTGGTAGTGGTAGGAGTAGTGCTAGTACTTGTAGTAGCAGCAGAGGGTGTAGATGTAGTGGTAGTGTTTGGAGTAGTGCTGGTAGTGGTAATAGTAGTAGAGCTTGTTGATGGGGTGGTGGTTGTGGTAGGAGTAGTGCCTGTAGTGGTAGTTGCTTCAGAGGTTTTTGATGGGGTTGTGGTAGTGGTAGGAGTAGTGCTAGTACTTGTAGTAGCAGCAGAGGATGTAGATGTAGTGGTAGTGTTTGGAGTAGTGCTGGTAGTGGTAATAGTAGTAGAGCTTGTTGATGGGGTGGTGGTTGTGGTAGGAGTAGTGCCTGTAGTGGTAGTTGCTTCAGAGGTTGTTGATGGGGTTGTGGTAGTGGTAGGAGTAGTGCTGGTATTTGTAGTAGCAGCAGAGGATGTAGATGGGGTGATGGTAGTGGTAGTCACAGTAGAGGTTGTTGATGGGGTGCTGGTAGTGGTCAGAGTAGTGCTTGTAGCAGTAGAGGTTGTTGATGGTGTGGTTGTAGTGGAGGGGATAGTGCTGGTAGTGGTAGTTGCTTCAGAGGATGTTGATGGGGTGGTGGTAGTGGTAGGAGAAGGGCTCATAGTGGTAGTAGCAGGCAAGATTGGTGATGGGGTGGTGGTAGTGGTAGGAGTAGTGCTAGTAGTGGTAGTTGCTTGAGAGGTTGTTGATGGGGTGGTGGTACCGGTTAGAGTAGTGCTGGTAGTGCTTGTAGCAGTAGAGGTTGTTGATGGTGTGGTTGTAGAGGAGGGGATAGTGCTGGTAGTGGTAGTTGCTTCAGAGGTTGTTGATGGTGTGGTGGTAGTGGTTGGTGTAGTGCTAGTAGTGGTAGTAGCAGTAGAGGTTGTTGATGGGTTGCTGGTAATGGTTGGAGTAATGCTGGTAGTGGTAGTAGCAGTAGAGGTTGTTGATGGGGTGGTGGTAGTGGTAGGAGGAGTGCTGGTAGTGGTAGTTGCTTCAGGGGTTGTTGATGGGGTGGTGGTAGTGGTAGGAGTAGTGCTAGTAGGGGTAGTAGCTGCAGAGGATGTAGATGTAGTGGTGGTAGTGTTTGGAGTAGTGCTGGTAGTGGTAGTAGTAGTAGAAGTTGTTGATGGGGTTGTGGTGGTGGTTGGAGTGATACTGGTAGTGGTAGTCACAATAGAGGTTGTTGATGGGGTGCTGGTAGTGGAAGGAGTAGTGCTAGTAGGGGTAGTAGCTGCAGAGGATGTAGATGTAGTGGTAGTGTTTGGAGTAGTGCTGGTAGTGGTAATAGTAGTAGAGCTTGTTGATGGGGTGGTGGTTGTGGTAGGAGTAGTGCCTGTAGTGGTAGTTGCTTCAGAGGTTGTTGATGGGGTTGTGGTAGTGGTAGGAGTAGTGCTAGTACTTGTAGTAGCAGCAGAGGGTGTAGATGTAGTGGTAGTGTTTGGAGTAGTGCTGGTAGTGGTAATAGTAGTAGAGCTTGTTGATGGGGTGGTGGTTGTGGTAGGAGTAGTGCCTGTAGTGGTAGTTGCTTCAGAGGTTGTTGATGGGGTTGTGGTAGTGGTAGGAGTAGTGCTGGTACTTGTAGTAGCAGCAGAGGATGTAGATGGGGTGATGGTAGTGGTAGTCACAGTAGAGGTTGTTGATGGGGTGCTGGTAGTTGTCAGAGTAGTGCTTGTAGCAGTAGAGGTTGTTGATGGTGTGGTTGTAGTGGAGGGGATAGTGCTGGTAGTGGTAGTTGCTTCAGAGGATGTTGATGGGGTGGTGGTAGTGGTAGCAGTAGTGCTCGTAATGGTAGTTGATTCAGAGGTTGTTGATGGGGTTGTGGAAGTGGTTGGAGTAGTGCTAGTACTTGTAGTAGCAGGAGAGGATGTAGATGGGGTGGTGGTAGTGGTAGGAGTAGTGCTAGTAGTGGTAGTAGCAGTAGAGGTTGTTGATGGGGTGGTGGTAGTGGTAGGAGAAGGGCTCATAGTGGTAGTAGCAGGCAAGATTGGTGATGGGCTGGTGGTAGTGGTAGGAGTAGTGCTAGTAGTGGTAGTTGCTTGAGAGGTTGTTGATGGGGTGATGGTACCGGTTAGAGTAGTGCTGGTAGTGCTTGTAGCAGTAGAGGTTGTTGATGGTGTGGTTGTAGAGGAGGGGATAGTGCTGGTAGTGGTAGTTGCTTCAGAGGTTGTTGATGGTGTGGTGGTAGTGGTTGGTGTAGTGCTAGTAGTGGTAGTAGCAGTAGAGGTTGTTGATGGGTTGCTGGTAATGGTTGGAGTAATGCTGGTAGTGGTCGTAGCAGTAGAGGTTGTTGATGGGGTGGTGGTAGTGGTAGGAGGAGTGCTGGTAGTGGTAGTTGCTTCAGGGGTTGTTGATGGGGTGGTGGTAGTGGTAGGAGTAGTGCTAGTAGGGGTAGTAGCTGCAGAGGATGTAGATGTAGTGGTGGTAGTGTTTGGAGTAGTGCTGGTAGTGGTAGTAGTAGTAGAAGTTGTTGATGGGGTTGTGGTGGTGGTTGGAGTGATACTGGTAGTGGTAGTCACAATAGAGGTTGTTGATGGGGTGCTGGTAGTGGAAGGAGTAGTGCTAGTAGGGGTAGTAGCTGCAGAGGATGTAGATGTAGTGGTAGTGTTTGGAGTAGTGCTGGTAGTGGTAATAGTAGTAGAGCTTGTTGATGGGGTGGTGGTTGTGGTAGGAGTAGTGCCTGTAGTGGTAGTTGCTTCAGAGGTTGTTGATGGGGTTGTGGTAGTGGTAGGAGTAGTGCTAGTACTTGTAGTAGCAGCAGAGGATGTAGATGTAGTGGTAGTGTTTGGAGTAGTGCTGGTAGTGGTAATAGTAGTAGAGCTTGTTGATGGGGTGGTGGTTGTGGTAGGAGTAGTGCCTGTAGTGGTAGTTGCTTCAGAGGTTGTTGATGGGGTTGTGGTAGTGGTAGGAGTAGTGCTGGTACTTGTAGTAGCAGCAGAGGATGTAGATGGGGTGATGGTAGTGGTAGTCACAGTAGAGGTTGTTGATGGGGTGCTGGTAGTTGTCAGAGTAGTGCTTGTAGCAGTAGAGGTTGTTGATGGTGTGGTTGTAGTGGAGAGGATAGTGCTGGTAGTGGTAGTTGCTTCAGAGGATGTTGATGGGGTGGTGGTAGTGGTAGCAGTAGTGCTCGTAATGGTAGTTGATTCAGAGGTTGTTGATGGGGTTGTGGAAGTGGTTGGAGTAGTGCTAGTACTTGTAGTAGCAGCAGAGGATGTAGATGGGGTGGTGGTAGTGGTAGGAGTAGTGCTAGTAGTGGTAGTAGCAGTAGAGGTTGTTGATGGGGTGGTGGTAGTGGTAGGAGAAGGGCTCATAGTGGTAGTAGCAGGCAAGATTGGTGATGGGCTGGTGGTAGTGGTAGGAGTAGTGCTAGTAGTGGTAGTAGCAGTAGAGGTTGTTGATGGGGTGGTGGTAGTGGTAGGAGAAGGGCTCATAGTGGTAGTAGCAGGCAAGTATGGTGATGGGGTGGTGGTAGTGGTAGGAGTAGTGCTAGTAGTGGTAGTTGCTTGAGAGGTTGTTGATGGGGTGGTGGTACCGGTTAGAGTAGTGCTGGTAGTGCTTGTAGCAGTAGAGGTTGTTGATGGTGTGGTTGTAGAGGAGGGGATAGTGCTGGTAGTGGTAGTTGCTTTAGAGGTTGTTGATGGTGTGGTGGTAGTGGTTGGTGTAGTGCAAGTAGTGGTAGTAGCAGTAGAGGTTGTTGATGGGTTGCTGGTAATGGTTGGAGTAATGCTGGTAGTGGTAGTAGCAGTAGAGGTTGTTGATGGGGTGGTGGTAGTGGTAGGAGGAGTGCTGGTAGTGGTAGTTGCTTCAGGGGTTGTTGATGGGGTGGTGGTAGTGGTAGGAGTAGTGCTAGTAGGGGTAGTAGCTGCAGAGGATGTAGATGTAGTGGTGGTAGTGTTTGGAGTAGTGCTGGTAGTGGTAGTAGTAGTAGAAGTTGTTGATGGGGTTGTGGTGGTGGTTGGAGTGGTAATGGTAGTGGTAGTCACAATAGAGGTTGTTGATGGGGTGGTGGTAGTGGTAGCAGTAGTGCTCGTAATGGTAGTTGATTCAGAGGTTGTTGATGGGGTTGTGGAAGTGGTTGGAGTAGTGCTAGTACTTTTAGTAGCAGCAGAGGATGTAGATGGGGTAGTGGTAGTGGTAGCAGTAGTGCTAGTAGTGGTAGTAGCAGTAGAGGTTGTTGATGGGGTGGTGGTAGTGGTAGGAGAAGGGCTCATAGTGGTAGTAGCAGGCAAGTTTGGTGATGGGGTGGTGGTAGTGGTAGGAGTAGTGCTAGTAGTGGTAGTTGCTTGAGAGGTTGTTGATGGGGTGGTGGTACCGGTTAGAGTAGTGCTGGTAGTGCTTGTAGCAGTAGAGGTTGTTGATGGTGTGGTTGTAGAGGAGGGGATAGTGCTGGTAGTGGTAGTTGCTTCAGAGGTTGTTGATGGTGTGGTGGTAGTGGTTGGTGTAGTGCTAGTTGTGGTAGTAGTAGTAGAGGTTGTTGATGGGTTGCTGGTAATGGTTGGAGTAATGCTGGTAGTGGTAGTAGCAGTAGAGGTTGTTGATGGGGTGGTGGTAGTGGTAGGAGGAGTGCTGGTGGTGGTAGTTGCTTCAGGGGTTGTTGATGGGGTGGTGGTAGTGGTAGGAGTAGTGCTAGTAGGGGTAGTAGCTGCAGAGGATGTAGATGTAGTGGTGGTAGTGTTTGGAGTAGTGCTGGTAGTGGTAGTAGTAGTAGAAGTTGTTGATGGGGTTGTGGTGGTGGTTGGAGTGGTACTGGTAGTGGTAGTCACAATAGAGGTTGTTGATGAGGTGGTGGTTGTGGTAGGAGTAGTGCCTGTAGTGGTAGTTGCTTCAGAGGTTGTTGATGGGGTTGTGGTAGTGGTAGGAGTAGTGCTAGTACTTGTAGTAGCAGCAGAGGATGTAGATGGGGTGGTGGTAGTGGTAGGAGTAGTGCTAGTAGTGGTAGTAGCAGTAGAGGTTGTTGATGGGGTGGTGGTAGTGGTAGGAGAAGGGCTCATAGTGGTAGTAGCAGGCAAGATTGGTGATGGGCTGGTGGTAGTGGTAGGAGTAGTGCTAGTAGTGGTAGTTGCTTGAGAGGTTGTTGATGGGGTGGTGGTACCGGTTAGAGTAGTGCTGGTAGTGCTTGTAGCAGTAGAGGTTGTTGATGGTGTGGTTGTAGAGGAGGGGATAGTGCTGGTAGTGGTAGTTGCTTCAGAGGTTGTTGATGGTGTGGTGGTAGTGGTTGGTGTAGTGCTAGTAGTGGTAGTAGCAGTAGAGGTTGTTGATGGGTTGCTGGTAATGGTTGGAGTAATGCTGGTAGTGGTAGTAGCAGTAGAGGTTGTTGATGGGGTGGTGGTAGTGGTAGGAGGAGTGCTGGTAGTGGTAGTTGCTTCAGGGGTTGTTGATGGGGTGGTGGTAGTGGTAGGAGTAGTGCTAGTAGGGGTAGTAGCTGCAGAGGATGTAGATGTAGTGGTGGTAGTGTTTGGAGTAGTGCTGGTAGTGGTAGTAGTAGTAGAAGTTGTTGATGGGGTTGTGGTGGTGGTAGGAGTAGTGCCTGTAGTGGTAGTTGCTTCAGAGGTTGTTGATGGGGTTGTGGTAGTGGTAGGAGTAGTGCTAGTACTTGTAGTAGCAGCAGAGGATGTAGATGGGGTGATGGTAGTGGTAGTCACAGTAGAGGTTGTTGATGGGGTGCTGGTAGTGGTCAGAGTAGTGCTTGTAGCAGTAGAGGTTGTTGATGGTGTGGTTGTAGTGGAGGGGATAGTGCTGGTAGTGGTAGTTGCTTCAGAGGTTGTTGATGGGGTGGTGGTATGGCTCATAGTGGTAGTAGCAGGAGAGATTGGTGATGGGGTGGTGGTAGTGGTAGCAGTAGTGCTCGTAATGGTAGTTGATTCAGAGGTTGTTGATGGGGTTGTGGAAGTGGTTGGAGTAGTGCTAGTACTTGTAGTAGCAGCAGAGGATGTAGATGGGGTGGTGGTAATGGTAGGAGTAGTGCTAGTAGTGGTAGTAGCAGTAGAGGTTGTTGATGGGGTGGTGGTAGTGGTAGGAGAAGGGCTCATAGTGGTAGTAGCAGGCAAGATTGGTGATGGGCTGGTGGTAGTGGTAGGAGTAGTGCTAGTAGTGGCAGTTGCTTGAGAGGTTGTTGATGGGGTGGTGGTACCGGTTAGAGTAGTGCTGGTAGTGCTTGTAGCAGTAGAGGTTGTTGATGGTGTGGTTGTAGAGGAGTGGATAGTGCTGGTAGTGGTAGTTGCTTCAGAGGTTGTTGATGGTGTGGTGGTAGTGGTTGGTGTAGTGCTAGTAGTGGTAGTAGCAGTAGAGGTTGTTGATGGGTTGCTGGTAATGGTTGGAGTAATGCTGGTAGTGGTAGTAGCAGTAGAGGTTGTTGATGGGGTGGTGGTAGTGGTAGGAGGAGTGCTGGTAGTGGTAGTTGCTTCAGGGGTTGTTGATGGGGTGGTGGTAGTGGTAGGAGTAGTGCTAGTAGGGGTAGTAGCTGCAGAGGATGTAGATGTAGTGGTGGTAGTGTTTGGAGTAGTGCTGGTAGTGGTAGTAGTAGTAGAAGTTGTTGATGGGGTTGTGGTGGTGGTTGGAGTGATACTGGTAGTGGTAGTCACAATAGAGGTTGTTGATGGGGTGCTGGTAGTGGAAGGAATAGTGCTGGTAGTGGTAGTTGCTTCAGGGGTTGTTGATGGGGTGGTGGTAGTGGTAGGAGTAGTGCTAGTAGGGGTAGTAGCTGCAGAGGATGTAGATGTAGTGGTAGTGTTTGGAGTAGTGCTGGTAGTGGTAATAGTAGTAGAGCTTGTTGATGGGGTGGTGGTTGTGGTAGGAGTAGTGCCTGTAGTGGTAGTTGCTTCAGAGGTTGTTGATGGGGTTGTGGTAGTGGTAGGAGTAGTGCTAGTACTTGTAGTAGCAGCAGAGGATGTAGATGTAGTGGTAGTGTTTGCAGTAGTGCTGGTAGTGGTAATAGTAGTAGAGCTTGTTGATGGGGTGGTGGTTGTGGTAGGAGTAGTGCCTGTAGTGGTAGTTGCTTCAGAGGTTGTTGATGGGGTTGTGGTAGTGGTAGGAGTAGTGCTGGTACTTGTAGTAGCAGCAGAGGATGTAGATGGGGTGATGGTAGTGGTAGTCACAGTAGAGGTTGTTGATGGGGTGCTGGTAGTGGTCAGAGTAGTGCTTGTAGCAGTAGAGGTTGTTGATGGTGTGGTTGTAGTGGAGGGGATAGTGCTGGTAGTGGTAGTTGCTTCAGAGGATGTTGATGGGGTGGTGGTAGTGGTAGCAGTAGTGCTCGTAATGGTAGTTGATTCAGAGGTTGTTGATGGGGTTGTGGAAGTGGTTGGAGTAGTGCTAGTACTTGGAGTAGCAACAGAGGATGTAGATGGGGTGGTGGTAGTGGTAGGAGTAGTGCTAGTAGTGGTAGTAGCAGTAGAGGTTGTTGATGGGGTGGTGGTAGTGGTAGGAGAAGGGCTCATAGTGGTAGTAGCAGGCAAGATTGGTGATGGGCTGGTGGTAGTGGTAGGAGTAGTGCTAGTAGTGGTAGTTGCTTGAGAGGTTGTTGATGGGGTGGTGGTACCGGTTAGAGTAGTGCTGGTAGTGCTTGTAGCAGTAGAGGTTGTTGATGGTGTGGTTGTAGAGGAGGGGATAGTGCTGGTAGTGGTAGTTGCTTCAGAGGTTGTTGATGGTGTGGTGGTAGTGGTTGGTGTAGTGCTAGTAGTGGTAGTAGCAGTAGAGGTTGTTGATGGGTTGCTGGTAATGGTTGGAGTAATGCTGGTAGTGGTAGTAGCAGTAGAGGTTGTTGATGGGGTGGTGGTAGTGGTAGGAGGAGTGCTGGTAGTGGTAGTTGCTTCAGGGGTTGTTGATGGGGTGGTGGTAGTGGTAGGAGTAGTGCTAGTAGGGGTAGTAGCTGCAGAGGATGTAGATGTAGTGGTGGTAGTGTTTGGAGTAGTGCTGGTAGTGGTAGTAGTAGTAGAAGTTGTTGATGGGGTTGTGGTGGTGGTTGGAGTGGTACTGGTAGTGGTAGTCACAATAGAGGTTGTTGATGGGGTGCTGGTAGTGGAAGGAATAGTGCTGGTAGTGGTAGTTGCTTCAGGGGTTGTTGATGGGGTGGTGGTAGTGGTAGGAGTAGTGCTAGTAGGGGTAGTAGCTGCAGAGGATGTAGATGTAGTGGTAGTGTTTGGAGTAGTGCTGGTAGTGGTAATAGTAGTAGAGCTTGTTGATGGGGTGGTGGTTGTGGTAGGAGTAGTGCCTGTAGTGGTAGTTGCTTCAGAGGTTGTTGATGGGGTTGTGGTAGTGGTAGGAGTAGTGCTAGTACTTGTAGTAGCAGCAGAGGATGTAGATGGGGTGATGGTAGTGGTAGTCACAGTAGAGGTTGTTGATGGGGTGCTGGTAGTGGTCAGAGTAGTGCTTGTAGCAGTAGAGGTTGTTGATGGTGTGGTTGTAGTGGAGGGGATAGTGCTGGTAGTGGTAGTAGTAGTAGAAGTTGTTGATGGGGTTGTGGTGGTGGTTGGAGTGGTACTGGTAGTGGTATTCACAATAGAGGTTGTTGATGGGGTGCTGGTAGTGGAAGGAATAGTGCTGGTAGTGGTAGTTGCTTCAGGGTTTGTTGATGGGGTGGTGGTAGTGGTAGGAGTAGTGCTAGTAGGGGTAGTAGCAGTAGAGGTTGTTGATGGGGTGGTGGTAGTAGTAGGAGAAGGGCTCATAGTGGTAGTAGCAGGCAAGATTGGTGATGGGCTGGTGGTAGTGGTAGGAGTAGTGCTAGTAGTGGTAGTTGCTTGAGAGGTTGTTGATGGGGTGGTGGTACCGGTTAGAGTAGTGCTGGTAGTGCTTGTAGCAGTAGAGGTTGTTGATGGTGTGGTTGTAGAGGAGGGGATAGTGCTGGTAGTGGTAGTTGCTTCAGAGGTTGTTGATGGTGTGGTGGTAGTGGTTGGTGTAGTGCTAGTAGTGGTAGTAGCAGTAGAGGTTGTTGATGGGTTGCTGGTAATGGTTGGAGTAATGCTGGTAGTGGTAGTAGCAGTAGAGGTTGTTGATGGGGTGGTGGTAGTGGTAGGAGGAGTGCTTGTAGTGGTAGTTGCTTCAGGGGTTGTTGATGGGGTGGTGGTAGTGGTAGGAGTAGTGCTAGTAGGGGTAGTAGCTGCAGAGGATGTAGATGTAGTGGTGGTAGTGTTTGGAGTAGTGCTGGTAGTGGTAGTAGTAGTAGAAGTTGTTGATGGGGTTGTGGTGGTGGTTGGAGTGGTACTGGTAGTGGTAGTCACAATAGAGGTTGTTGATGGGGTGCTGGTAGTGGAAGGAATAGTGCTGGTAGTGGTAGTTGCTTCAGGGGTTGTTGATGGGGTGGTGGTAGTGGTAGGAGTAGTGCTAGTAGGGGTAGTAGCTGCAGAGGATGTAGATGTAGTGGTAGTGTTTGGAGTAGTGCTGGTAGTGGTAATAGTATTAGAGCTTGTTGATGGGGTGGTGGTTGTGGTAGGAGTAGTGCCTGTAGTGGTAGTTGCTTCAGAGGTTGTTGATGGGGTTGTGGTAGTGGTAGGAGTAGTGCTAGTACTTGTAGTAGCAGCAGAGAATGTAGATGGGGTGATGGTAGTGGTAGTCACAGTAGAGGTTGTTGATGGGGTGCTGGTAGTGGTCAGAGTAGTGCTTGTAGCAGTAGAGGTTGTTGATGGTGTGGTTGTAGTGGAGGGGATAGTGCTGGTAGTGGTAGTTGCTTCAGAGGTTGTTGATGGGGTTGTGGTATGGCTCATAGTGGTAGTAGCAGGAGAGATTGGTGATGGGGTGGTGGTAGTGGTAGCAGTAGTGCTCGTAATGGTACTTGATTCAGAGGTTGTTGATGGGGTTGTGGAAGTGGTTGGAGTAGTGCTAGTACTTGTAGTAGCAGCAGAGGATGTAGATGGGGTGGTGGTAGTGGTAGGAGTAGTGCTAGTAGTGGTAGTAGCAGTAGAGGTTGTTGATGGGGTTGTGGTGGTGGTTGGAGTGGTACTGGTAGTGGTAGTCACAATAGAGGTTGTTGATGGGGTGCTGGTAGTGGAAGGAATAGTGCTGGTAGTGGTAGTTGCTTCAGGGGTTGTTGATGGGGTGGTGGTAGTGGTAGGAGTAGTGCTAGTAGGGGTAGTAGCAGTAGAGGTTGTTGATGGGGTGGTGGTAGTAGTAGGAGAAGGGCTCATAGTGGTAGTAGCAGGCAAGATTGGTGATGGGCTGGTGGTAGTGGTAGGAGTAGTGCTAGTAGTGGTAGTTGCTTGAGAGGTTGTTGATGGGGTGGTGGTACCGGTTAGAGTAGTGCTGGTAGTGCTTGTAGCAGTAGAGGTTGTTGATGGTGTGGTTGTAGAGGAGGGGATAGTGCTGGTAGTGGTAGTTGCTTCAGAGGTTGTTGATGGTGTGGTGGTAGTGGTTGGTGTAGTGCTAGTACTTGTAGTAGCAGCAGAGGATGTAGATGGGGTGATGGTAGTGGTAGTCACAGTAGAGGTTGTTGATGGGGTGCTGGTAGTGGTCAGAGTAGTGCTTGTAGCAGTAGAGGTTGTTGATGGTGTGGTTGTAGTGGAGGGGATAGTGCTGGTAGTGGTAGTAGTAGTAGAAGTTGTTGATGGGGTTGTGGTGGTGGTTGGAGTGGTACTGGTAGTGGTATTCACAATAGAGGTTGTTGATGGGGTGCTGGTAGTGGAAGGAATAGTGCTGGTAGTGGTAGTTGCTTCAGGGGTTGTTGATGGGGTGGTGGTAGTGGTAGGAGTAGTGCTAGTAGGGGTAGTAGCAGTAGAGGTTGTTGATGGGGTGGTGGTAGTAGTAGGAGAAGGGCTCATAGTGGTAGTAGCAGGCAAGATTGGTGATGGGCTGGTGGTAGTGGTAGGAGTAGTGCTAGTAGTGGTAGTTGCTTGAGAGGTTGTTGATGGGGTGGTGGTACCGGTTAGAGTAGTGCTGGTAGTGCTTGTAGCAGTAGAGGTTGTTGATGGTGTGGTTGTAGAGGAGGGGATAGTGCTGGTAGTGGTAGTTGCTTCAGAGGTTGTTGATGGTGTGGTGGTAGTGGTTGGTGTAGTGCTAGTACTTGTAGTAGCAGCAGAGGATGTAGATGGGGTGATGGTAGTGGTAGTCACAGTAGAGGTTGTTGATGGGGTGCTGGTAGTGGTCAGAGTAGTGCTTGTAGCAGTAGAGGTTGTTGATGGTGTGGTTGTAGTGGAGGGGATAGTGCTGGTAGTGGTAGTAGTAGTAGAAGTTGTTGATGGGGTTGTGGTGGTGGTTGGAGTGGTACTGGTAGTGGTATTCACAATAGAGGTTG
Organism: Brachyhypopomus gauderio; assembly: GCF_052324685.1. Lineage (NCBI taxonomy): Eukaryota > Metazoa > Chordata > Actinopteri > Gymnotiformes > Hypopomidae > Brachyhypopomus > Brachyhypopomus gauderio. Next base: position 2,265,029 of record NC_135230.1, on the reverse strand, counting down.
TTGATGGGGTGCTGGTAGTGGAAGGAATAGTGCTGGTAGTGGTAGTTGCTTCAGGGGTTGTTGATGGGGTGGTGGTAGTGGTAGGAGTAGTGCTAGTAGGGGTAGTAGCAGTAGAGGTTGTTGATGGGGTGGTGGTAGTAGTAGGAGAAGGGCTCATAGTGGTAGTAGCAGGCAAGATTGGTGATGGGCTGGTGGTAGTGGTAGGAGTAGTGCTAGTAGTGGTAGTTGCTTGAGAGGTTGTTGATGGGGTGGTGGTACCGGTTAGAGTAGTGCTGGTAGTGCTTGTAGCAGTAGAGGTTGTTGATGGTGTGGTTGTAGAGGAGGGGATAGTGCTGGTAGTGGTAGTTGCTTCAGAGGTTGTTGATGGTGTGGTGGTAGTGGTTGGTGTAGTGCTAGTAGTGGTAGTAGCAGTAGAGGTTGTTGATGGGTTGCTGGTAATGGTTGGAGTAATGCTGGTAGTGGTAGTAGCAGTAGAGGTTGTTGATGGGGTGGTGGCAGTGGTAGGAGGAGTGCTTGTAGTGGTAGTTGCTTCAGGGGTTGTTGATGGGGTGGTGGTAGTGGTAGGAGTAGTGCTAGTAGGGGTAGTAGCTGCAGAGGATGTAGATGTAGTGGTGGTAGTGTTTGGAGTAGTGCTGGTAGTGGTAGTAGTAGTAGAAGTTGTTGATGGGGTTGTGGTGGTGGTTGGAGTGGTACTGGTAGTGGTAGTCACAATAGAGGTTGTTGATGGGGTGCTGGTAGTGGAAGGAATAGTGCTGGTAGTGGTAGTTGCTTCAGGGGTTGTTGATGGGGTGGTGGTAGTGGTAGGAGTAGTGCTAGTAGGGGTAGTAGCAGTAGAGGTTGTTGATGGGGTGGTGGTAGTAGTAGGAGAAGGGCTCATAGTGGTAGTAGCAGGCAAGATTGGTGATGGGCTGGTGGTAGTGGTAGGAGTAGTGCTAGTAGTGGTAGTTGCTTGAGAGGTTGTTGATGGGGTGGTGGTACCGGTTAGAGTAGTGCTGGTAGTGCTTGTAGCAGTAGAGGTTGTTGATGGTGTGGTTGTAGAGGACGGGATAGTGCTGGTAGTGGTAGTTGCTTCAGAGGTTGTTGATGGTGTGGTGGTAGTGGTTGGTGTAGTGCTAGTAGTGGTAGTAGCAGTAGAGGTTGTTGATGGGTTGCTGGTAATGGTTGGAGTAATGCTGGTAGTGGTAGTAGCAGTAGAGGTTGTTGATGGGGTGGTGGTAGTGGTAGGAGGAGTGCTTGTAGTGGTGGTTGCTTCAGGGGTTGTTGATGGGGTGGTGGTAGTGGTAGGAGTAGTGCTAGTAGGGGTAGTAGCTGCAGAGGATGTAGATGTAGTGGTGGTAGTGTTTGGAGTAGTGCTGGTAGTGGTAGTAGTAGTAGAAGTTGTTGATGGGGTTGTTGTGGTGGTTGGAGTGGTACTGGTAGTGGTAGTCACAATAGAGGTTGTTGATGGGGTGCTGGTAGTGGAAGGAATAGTGCTGGTAGTGGTAGTTGCTTCAGGGGTTGTTGATGGGGTGGTGGTAGTGGTAGGAGTAGTGCTAGTAGGGGTAGTAGCTGCAGAGGATGTAGATGTAGTGGTAGGGTTTGGAGTAGTGCTGGTAGTGGTAATAGTAGTAGAGCTTGTTGATGGGGTGGTGGTTGTGGTAGGAGTAGTGCCTGTAGTGGTAGTTGCTTCAGAGGTTGTTGATGGGGTTGTGGTAGTGGTAGGAGTAGTGCTAGTACTTGTAGTAGCAGCAGAGGATGTAGATGGGGTGATGGTAGTGGTAGTCACAGTAGAGGTTGTTGATGGGGTGCTGGTAGTGGTCAGAGTAGTGCTTGTAGCAGTAGAGGTTGTTGATGGTGTGGTTGTAGTGGAGGGGATAGTGCTGGTAGTGGTAGTTGCTTCAGAGGTTGTTGATGGGGTTGTGGTATGGCTCATAGTGGTAGTAGCAGGAGAGATTGGTGATGGGGTGGTGGTAGTGGTGGTAGTGGTAGCAGTAGTGCTCGTAATGGTACTTGATTCAGAGGTTGTTGATGGGGTTGTGGAAGTGGTTGGAGTGGTGCTAGTACTTGTAGTAGCAGCAGAGGATGTAGATGGGGTGGTGGTAGTGGTAGGAGTAGTGCTAGTAGTGGTAGTAGCAGTAGAGGTTGTTGATGGGGTGGTGGTAGTGGTAGGAGAAGGGCTCATAGTGGTAGTAGCAGGCAAGATTGGTGATGGGCTGGTGGTAGTGGTAGGAGTAGTGCTAGTAGTGGTAGTTGCTTGAGAGGTTGTTGATGGGGTGGTGGTACCGGTTAGAGTAGTGCTGGTAGTGCTTGTAGCAGTAGAGGTTGTTGATGGTGTGGTTGTAGAGGAGGGGATAGTGCTGGTAGTGGTAGTTGCTTCAGAGGTTGTTGATGGTGTGGTGGTAGTGGTTGGTGTAGTGCTAGTAGTGGTAGTAGCAGTAGAGGTTGTTGATGGGTTGCTGGTAATGGTTGGAGTAATGCTGGTAGTGGTAGTAGCAGTAGAGGTTGTTGATGGGGTGGTGGTAGTGGTAGGAGGAGTGCTGGTAGTGGTAGTAGCAGTAGAGGTTGTTGATGGGGTGGTGGTAGTGGTAGGAGAAGGGCTCATAGTGGTAGTAGCAGGCAAGATTGGTGATGGGCTGGTGGTAGTGGTAGGAGTAGTGCTAGTAGTGGTAGTTGCTTGAGAGGTTGTTGATGGGGTGGTGGTACCGGTTAGAGTAGTGCTGGTAGTGCTTGTAGCAGTAGAGGTTGTTGATGGTGTGGTTGTAGAGGAGGGGATAGTGCTGGTAGTGGTAGTTGCTTCAGAGGTTGTTGATGGTGTGGTGGTAGTGGTTGGTGTAGTGCTAGTAGTGGTAGTAGCAGTAGAGGTTGTTGATGGGTTGCTGGTAATGGTTGGAGTAATGCTGGTAGTGGTAGTAGCAGTAGAGGTTGTTGATGGGGTGGTGGTAGTGGTAGGAGGAGTGCTGGTAGTGGTAGTTGCTTCAGGGGTTGTTGATGGGGTGGTGGTAGTGGTAGGAGTAGTGCTAGTAGGGGTAGTAGCTGCAGAGGATGTAGATGTAGTGGTGGTAGTGTTTGGAGTAGTGCTGGTAGTGGTAGTAGTAGTAGAAGTTGTTGATGGGGTTGTGGTGGTGGTTGGAGTGGTACTGGTAGTGGTAGTCACAATAGAGGTTGTTGATGGGGTGCTGGTAGTGGAAGGAATAGTGCTGGTAGTGGTAGTTGCTTCAGGGGTTGTTGATGGGGTGGTGGTAGTGGTAGGAGTAGTGCTAGTAGGGGTAGTAGCTGCAGAGGATGTAGATGTAGTGGTAGTGTTTGGAGTAGTGCTGGTAGTGGTAATAGTATTAGAGCTTGTTGATGGGGTGGTGGTTGTGGTAGGAGTAGTGCCTGTAGTGGTAGTTGCTTCAGAGGTTGTTGATGGGGTTGTGGTAGTGGTAGGAGTAGTGCTAGTACTTGTAGTAGCAGCAGAGAATGTAGATGGGGTGATGGTAGTGGTAGTCACAGTAGAGGTTGTTGATGGGGTGCTGGTAGTGGTCAGAGTAGTGCTTGTAGCAGTAGAGGTTGTTGATGGTGTGGTTGTAGTGGAGGGGATAGTGCTGGTAGTGGTAGTTGCTTCAGAGGTTGTTGATGGGGTTGTGGTATGGCTCATAGTGGTAGTAGCAGGAGAGATTGGTGATGGGGTGGTGGTAGTGGTAGCAGTAGTGCTCGTAATGGTACTTGATTCAGAGGTTGTTGATGGGGTTGTGGAAGTGGTTGGAGTAGTGCTAGTACTTGTAGTAGCAGCAGAGGATGTAGATGGGGTGGTGGTAGTGGTAGGAGTAGTGCTAGTAGTGGTAGTAGCAGTAGAGGTTGTTGATGGGGTGGTGGTAGTGGTAGGAGAAGGGCTCATAGTGGTAGTAGCAGGCAAGATTGGTGATGGGCTGGTGGTAGTGGTAGGAGTAGTGCTAGTAGTGGTAGTTGCTTGAGAGGTTGTTGATGAGGTGGTGGTACCGGTTAGAGTAGTGCTGGTAGTGCTTGAAGCAGTAGAGGTTGTTGATGGTGTGGTTGTAGAGGAGGGGATAGTGCTGGTAGTGGTAGTTGCTTCAGAGGTTGTTGATGGTGTGGTGGTAGTGGTTGGTGTAGTGCTAGTAGTGGTAGTAGCAGTAGAGGTTGTTGATGGGTTGCTGGTAATGGTTGGAGTAATGCTGGTAGTGGTAGTAGCAGTAGAGGTTGTTGATGGGGTGGTGGTAGTGGTAGGAGGAGTGCTGGTAGTGGTAGTTGCTTCAGGGGTTGTTGATGGGGTGGTGGTAGTGGTAGGAGTAGTGCTAGTAGGGGTAGTAGCTGCAGAGGATGTAGATGTAGTGGTGGTAGTGTTTGGAGTAGTGCTGGTAGTGGTAGTAGTAGTAGAAGATGTTGATGGGGTTGTGGTGGTGGTTGGAGTGATACTGGTAGTGGTAGTCACAATAGAGGTTCTTGATGGGGTGCTGGTAGTGGAAGGAATAGTGCTGGTAGTGGTAGTTGCTTCAGGGGTTGTTGATGGGGTGGTGGTAGTGGTAGGAGTAGTGCTAGTAGGGGTAGTAGCTGCAGAGGATGTAGATGTAGTGGTAGTGTTTGGAGTAGTGCTGGTAGTGGTAATAGTAGTAGAGCTTGTTGATGGGGTGGTGGTTGTGGTAGGAGTAGTGCCTGTAGTGGTAGTTGCTTCAGAGGTTGTTGATGGGGTTGTGGTAGTGGTAGGAGTAGTGCTAGTACTTGTAGTAGCAGCAGAGGATGTAGATGTAGTGGTAGTGTTTGGAGTAGTGCTGGTAGTGGTAATAGTAGTAGAGCTTGTTGATGGGGTGGTGGTTGTGGTAGGAGTAGTGCCTGTAGTGGTAGTTGCTTCAGAGGTTGTTGATGGGGTTGTGGTAGTGGTGGGAGTAGTGCTAGTACTTGTAGTAGCAGCAGAGGATGTAGATGGGGTGATGGTAGTGGTAGTCACAGTAGAGGTTGTTGATGGGGTGCTGGTAGTGGTCAGAGTAGTGCTTGTAGCAGTAGAGGTTGTTGATGGTGTGGTTGTAGTGGAGGGGATAGTGCTGGTAGTGGTAGTAGTAGTAGAAGTTGTTGATGGGGTTGTGGTGGTGGTTGGAGTGGTACTGGTAGTGGTATTCACAATAGAGGTTGTTGATGGGGTGCTGGTAGTGGAAGGAATAGTGCTGGTAGTGGTAGTTGCTTCAGGGGTTGTTGATGGGGTGGTGGTAGTGGTAGGAGTAGTGCTAGTAGGGGTAGTAGCAGTAGAGGTTGTTGATGGGGTGGTGGTAGTAGTAGGAGAAGGGCTCATAGTGGTAGTAGCAGGCAAGATTGGTGATGGGCTGGTGGTAGTGGTAGGAGTAGTGCTAGTAGTGGTAGTTGCTTGAGAGGTTGTTGATGGGGTGGTGGTACTGGTTAGAGTAGTGCTGGTAGTGCTTGTAGCAGTAGAGGTTGTTGATGGTGTGGTTGTAGAGGAGGGGATAGTGCTGGTAGTGGTAGTTGCTTCAGAGGTTGTTGATGGTGTGGTGGTAGTGGTTGGTGTAGTGCTAGTACTTGTAGTAGCAGCAGAGGATGTAGATGGGGTGATGGTAGTGGTAGTCACAGTAGAGGTTGTTGATGGGGTGCTGGTAGTGGTCAGAGTAGTGCTTGTAGCAGTAGAGGTTGTTGATGGTGTGGTTGTAGTGGAGGGGATAGTGCTGGTAGTGGTAGTAGTAGTAGAAGTTGTTGATGGGGTTGTGGTGGTGGTTGGAGTGGTACTGGTAGTGGTATTCACAATAGAGGTTGTTGATGGGGTGCTGGTAGTGGAAGGAATAGTGCTGGTAGTGGTAGTTGCTTCAGGGGTTGTTGATGGGGTGGTGGTAGTGGTAGGAGTAGTGCTAGTAGGGGTAGTAGCAGTAGAGGTTGTTGATGGGGTGGTGGTAGTAGTAGGAGAAGGGCTCATAGTGGTAGTAGCAGGCAAGATTGGTGATGGGCTGGTGGTAGTGGTAGGAGTAGTGCTAGTAGTGGTAGTTGCTTGAGAGGTTGTTGATGGGGTGGTGGTACCGGTTAGAGTAGTGCTGGTAGTGCTTGTAGCAGTAGAGGTTGTTGATGGTGTGGTTGTAGAGGAGGGGATAGTGCTGGTAGTGGTAGTTGCTTCAGAGGTTGTTGATGGTGTGGTGGTAGTGGTTGGTGTAGTGCTAGTAGTGGTAGTAGCAGTAGAGGTTGTTGATGGGTTGCTGGTAATGGTTGGAGTAATGCTGGTAGTGGTAGTAGCAGTAGAGGTTGTTGATGGGGTGGTGGTAGTGGTAGGAGGAGTGCTTGTAGTGGTAGTTGCTTCAGGGGTTGTTGATGGGGTGGTGGTAGTGGTAGGAGTAGTGCTAGTAGGGGTAGTAGCTGCAGAGGATGTAGATGTAGTGGTGGTAGTGTTTGGAGTAGTGCTGGTAGTGGTAGTAGTAGTAGAAGTTGTTGATGGGGTTGTGGTGGTGGTTGGAGTGGTACTGGTAGTGGTAGTCACAATAGAGGTTGTTGATGGGGTGCTGGTAGTGGAAGGAATAGTGCTGGTAGTGGTAGTTGCTTCAGGGGTTGTTGATGGGGTGGTGGTAGTGGTAGGAGTAGTGCTAGTAGGGGTAGTAGCAGTAGAGGTTGTTGATGGGGTGGTGGTAGTAGTAGGAGAAGGGCTCATAGTGGTAGTAGCAGGCAAGATTGGTGATGGGCTGGTGGTAGTGGTAGGAGTAGTGCTAGTAGTGGTAGTTGCTTGAGAGGTTGTTGATGGGGTGGTGGTACCGGTTAGAGTAGTGCTGGTAGTGCTTGTAGCAGTAGAGGTTGTTGATGGTGTGGTTGTAGAGGAGGGGATAGTGCTGGTAGTGGTAGTTGCTTCAGAGGTTGTTGATGGTGTGGTGGTAGTGGTTGGTGTAGTGCTAGTAGTGGTAGTAGCAGTAGAGGTTGTTGATGGGTTGCTGGTAATGGTTGGAGTAATGCTGGTAGTGGTAGTAGCAGTAGAGGTTGTTGATGGGGTGGTGGTAGTGGTAGGAGGAGTGCTTGTAGTGGTAGTTGCTTCAGGGGTTGTTGATGGGGTGGTGGTAGTGGTAGGAGTAGTGCTAGTAGGGGTAGTAGCTGCAGAGGATGTAGATGTAGTGGTGGTAGTGTTTGGAGTAGTGCTGGTAGTGGTAGTAGTAGTAGAAGTTGTTGATGGGGTTGTGGTGGTGGTTGGAGTGGTACTGGTAGTGGTAGTCACAATAGAGGTTGTTGATGGGGTGCTGGTAGTGGAAGGAATAGTGCTGGTAGTGGTAGTTGCTTCAGGGGTTGTTGATGGGGTGGTGGTAGTGGTAGGAGTAGTGCTAGTAGGGGTAGTAGCTGCAGAGGATGTAGATGTAGTGGTAGTGTTTGGAGTAGTGCTGGTAGTGGTAATAGTAGTAGAGCTTGTTGATGGGGTGGTGGTTGTGGTAGGAGTAGTGCCTGTAGTGGTAGTTGCTTCAGAGGTTGTTGATGGGGTTGTGGTAGTGGTAGGAGTAGTGCTAGTACTTGTAGTAGCAGCAGAGGATGTAGATGGGGTGATGGTAGTGGTAGTCACAGTAGAGGTTGTTGATGGGGTGCTGGTAGTGGTCAGAGTAGTGCTTGTAGCAGTAGAGGTTGTTGATGGTGTGGTTGTAGTGGAGGGGATAGTGCTGGTAGTGGTAGTTGCTTCAGAGGTTGTTGATGGGGTTGTGGTATGGCTCATAGTGGTAGTAGCAGGAGAGATTGGTGATGGGGTGGTGGTAGTGGTAGCAGTAGTGCTCGTAATGGTACTTGATTCAGAGGTTGTTGATGGGGTTGTGGAAGTGGTTGGAGTAGTGCTAGTACTTGTAGTAGCAGCAGAGGATGTAGATGGGGTGGTGGTAGTGGTAGGAGTAGTGCTAGTAGTGGTAGTAGCAGTAGAGGTTGTTGATGGGGTGGTGGTAGTGGTAGGAGAAGGGCTCATAGTGGTAGTAGCAGGCAAGATTGGTGATGGGCTGGTGGTAGTGGTAGGAGTAGTGCTAGTAGTGGTAGTTGCTTGAGAGGTTGTTGATGGGGTGGTGGTACCGGTTAGAGTAGTGCTGGTAGTGCTTGTAGCAGTAGAGGTTGTTGATGGTGTGGTTGTAGAGGAGGGGATAGTGCTGGTAGTGGTAGTTGCTTCAGAGGTTGTTGATGGTGTGGTGGTAGTGGTTGGTGTAGTGCTAGTAGTGGTAGTAGCAGTAGAGGTTGTTGATGGGTTGCTGGTAATGGTTGGAGTAATGCTGGTAGTGGTAGTAGCAGTAGAGGTTGTTGATGGGGTGGTGGTAGTGGTAGGAGGAGTGCTGGTAGTGGTAGTTGCTTCAGGGGTTGTTGATGGGGTGGTGGTAGTGGTAGGAGTAGTGCTAGTAGGGGTAGTAGCTGCAGAGGATGTAGATGTAGTGGTGGTAGTGTTTGGAGTAGTGCTGGTAGTGGTAGTAGTAGTAGAAGTTGTTGATGGGGTTGTGGTGGTGGTTGGAGTGATACTGGTAGTGGTAGTCACAATAGAGGTTCTTGATGGGGTGCTGGTAGTGGAAGGAATAGTGCTGGTAGTGGTAGTTGCTTCAGGGGTTGTTGATTGGGTGGTGGTAGTGGTAGGAGTAGTGCTAGTAGGGGTAGTAGCTGCAGAGGATGTAGATGTAGTGGTAGTGTTTGGAGTAGTGCTGGTAGTGGTAATAGTAGTAGAGCTTGTTGATGGGGTGGTGGTTGTGGTAGGAGTAGTGCCTGTAGTGGTAGTTGCTTCAGAGGTTGTTGATGGGGTTGTGGTAGTGGTAGGAGTAGTGCTAGTACTTGTAGTAGCAGCAGAGAATGTAGATGGGGTGATGGTAGTGGTAGTCACAGTAGAGGTTGTTGATGGGGTGCTGGTAGTGGTCAGAGTAGTGCTTGTAGCAGTAGAGGTTGTTGATGGTGTGGTTGTAGTGGAGGGGATAGTGCTGGTAGTGGTAGTTGCTTCAGAGGTTGTTGATGGGGTTGTGGTATGGCTCATAGTGGTAGTAGCAGGAGAGATTGGTGATGGGGTGGTGGTAGTGGTAGCAGTAGTGCTCGTAATGGTACTTGATTCAGAGGTTGTTGATGGGGTTGTGGAAGTGGTTGGAGTAGTGCTAGTACTTGTAGTAGCAGCAGAGGATGTAGATGGGGTGTTGGTAGTGGTAGGAGTAGTGCTAGTAGTGGTAGTAGCAGTAGAGGTTGTTGATGGGGTGGTGGTAGTGGTAGGAGAAGGGCTCATAGTGGTAGTAGCAGGCAAGATTGGTGATGGGCTGGTGGTAGTGGTAGGAGTAATGCTAGTAGTGGTAGTTGCTTGAGAGGTTGTTGATGGGGTGGTGGTACCGGTTAGAGTAGTGCTGGTAGTGCTTGTAGCAGTAGAGGTTGTTGATGGTGTGGTTGTAGAGGAGGGGATAGTGCTGGTAGTGGTAGTTGCTTCAGAGGTTGTTGATGGTGTGGTGGTAGTGGTTGGTGTAGTGCTAGTAGTGGTAGTAGCAGTAGAGGTTGTTGATGGGTTGCTGGTAATGGTTGGAGTAATGCTGGTAGTGGTAGTAGCAGTAGAGGTTGTTGATGGGGTGGTGGTAGTGGTAGGAGGAGTGCTGGTAGTGGTAGTTGCTTCAGGGGTTGTTGATGGGGTGGTGGTAGTGGTAGGAGTAGTGCTAGTAGGGGTAGTAGCTGCAGAGGATGTAGATGTAGTGGTGGTAGTGTTTGGAGTAGTGCTGGTAGTGGTAGTAGTAGTAGAAGTTGTTGATGGGGTTGTGGTGGTGGTTGGAGTGATACTGGTAGTGGTAGTCACAATAGAGGTTGTTGATGGGGTGCTGGTAGTGGAAGGAGTAGTGCTAGTAGGGGTAGTAGCTGCAGAGGATGTAGATGTAGTGGTAGTGTTTGGAGTAGTGCTGGTAGTGGTAATAGTAGTAGAGCTTGTTGATGGGGTGGTGGTTGTGGTAGGAGTAGTGCCTGTAGTGGTAGTTGCTTCAGAGGTTGTTGATGGGGTTGTGGTAGTGGTAGGAGTAGTGCTAGTACTTGTAGTAGCAGCAGAGGGTGTAGATGTAGTGGTAGTGTTTGGAGTAGTGCTGGTAGTGGTAATAGTAGTAGAGCTTGTTGATGGGGTGGTGGTTGTGGTAGGAGTAGTGCCTGTAGTGGTAGTTGCTTCAGAGGTTGTTGATGGGGTTGTGGTAGTGGTAGGAGTAGTGCTGGTACTTGTAGTAGCAGCAGAGGATGTAGATGGGGTGATGGTAGTGGTAGTCACAGTAGAGGTTGTTGATGGGGTGCTGGTAGTTGTCAGAGTAGTGCTTGTAGCAGTAGAGGTTGTTGATGGTGTGGTTGTAGTGGAGGGGATAGTGCTGGTAGTGGTAGTTGCTTCAGAGGATGTTGATGGGGTGGTGGTAGTGGTAGCAGTAGTGCTCGTAATGGTAGTTGATTCAGAGGTTGTTGATGGGGTTGTGGAAGTGGTTGGAGTAGTGCTAGTACTTGTAGTAGCAGCAGAGGATGTAGATGGGGTGGTGGTAGTGGTAGGAGTAGTGCTAGTAGTGGTAGTAGCAGTAGAGGTTGTTGATGGGGTGGTGGTAGTGGTAGGAGAAGGGCTCATAGTGGTAGTAGCAGGCAAGATTGGTGATGGGCTGGTGGTAGTGGTAGGAGTAGTGCTAGTAGTGGTAGTTGCTTGAGAGGTTGTTGATGGGGTGGTGGTACCGGTTAGAGTAGTGCTGGTAGTGCTTGTAGCAGTAGAGGTTGTTGATGGTGTGGTTGTAGAGGAGGGGATAGTGCTGGTAGTGGTAGTTGCTTCAGAGGTTGTTGATGGTGTGGTGGTAGTGGTTGGTGTAGTGCTAGTAGTGGTAGTAGCAGTAGAGGTTGTTGATGGGTTGCTGGTAATGGTTGGAGTAATGCTGGTAGTGGTCGTAGCAGTAGAGGTTGTTGATGGGGTGGTGGTAGTGGTAGGAGGAGTGCTGGTAGTGGTAGTTGCTTCAGGGGTTGTTGATGGGGTGGTGGTAGTGGTAGGAGTAGTGCTAGTAGGGGTAGTAGCTGCAGAGGATGTAGATGTAGTGGTGGTAGTGTTTGGAGTAGTGCTGGTAGTGGTAGTAGTAGTAGAAGTTGTTGATGGGGTTGTGGTGGTGGTTGGAGTGATACTGGTAGTGGTAGTCACAATAGAGGTTGTTGATGGGGTGCTGGTAGTGGAAGGAGTAGTGCTAGTAGGGGTAGTAGCTGCAGAGGATGTAGATGTAGTGGTAGTGTTTGGAGTAGTGCTGGTAGTGGTAATAGTAGTAGAGCTTGTTGATGGGGTGGTGGTTGTGGTAGGAGTAGTGCCTGTAGTGGTAGTTGCTTCAGAGGTTGTTGATGGGGTTGTGGTAGTGGTAGGAGTAGTGCTAGTACTTGTAGTAGCAGCAGAGGATGTAGATGTAGTGGTAGTGTTTGGAGTAGTGCTGGTAGTGGTAATAGTAGTAGAGCTTGTTGATGGGGTGGTGGTTGTGGTAGGAGTAGTGCCTGTAGTGGTAGTTGCTTCAGAGGTTGTTGATGGGGTTGTGGTAGTGGTAGGAGTAATGCTGGTACTTGTAGTAGCAGCAGAGGATGTAGATGGGGTGATGGTAGTGGTAGTCACAGTAGAGGTTGTTGATGGGGTGCTGGTAGTTGTCAGAGTAGTGCTTGTAGCAGTAGAGGTTGTTGATGGTGTGGTTGTAGTGGAGGGGATAGTGCTGGTAGTGGTAGTTGCTTCAGAGGATGTTGATGGGGTGGTGGTAGTGGTAGCAGTAGTGCTCGTAATGGTAGTTGATTCAGAGGTTGTTGATGGGGTTGTGGAAGTGGTTGGAGTAGTGCTAGTACTTGTAGTAGCAGCAGAGGATGTAGATGGGGTGGTGGTAGTGGTAGGAGTAGTGCTAGTAGTGGTAGTAGCAGTAGAGGTTGTTGATGGGGTGGTGGTAGTGGTAGGAGAAGGGCTCATAGTGGTAGTAGCAGGCAAGATTGGTGATGGGCTGGTGGTAGTGGTAGGAGTAGTGCTAGTAGTGGTAGTTGCTTGAGAGGTTGTTGATGGGGTGGTGGTACCGGTTAGAGTAGTGCTGGTAGTGCTTGTAGCAGTAGAGGTTGTTGATGGTGTGGTTGTAGAGGAGGGGATAGTGCTGGTAGTGGTAGTTGCTTCAGAGGTTGTTGATGGTGTGGTGGTAGTGGTTGGTGTAGTGCTAGTAGTGGTAGTAGCAGTAGAGGTTGTTGATGGGTTGCTGGTAATGGTTGGAGTAATGCTGGTAGTGGTCGTAGCAGTAGAGGTTGTTGATGGGGTGGTGGTAGTGGTAGGAGGAGTGCTGGTAGTGGTAGTTGCTTCAGGGGTTGTTGATGGGGTGGTGGTAGTGGTAGGAGTAGTGCTAGTAGGGGTAGTAGCTGCAGAGGATGTAGATGTAGTGGTGGTAGTGTTTGGAGTAGTGCTGGTAGTGGTAGTAGTAGTAGAAGTTGTTGATGGGGTTGTGGTGGTGGTTGGAGTGATACTGGTAGTGGTAGTCACAATAGAGGTTGTTGATGGGGTGCTGGTAGTGGAAGGAGTAGTGCTAGTAGGGGTAGTAGCTGCAGAGGATGTAGATGTAGTGGTAGTGTTTGGAGTAGTGCTGGTAGTGGTAATAGTAGTAGAGCTTGTTGATGGGGTGGTGGTTGTGGTAGGAGTAGTGCCTGTAGTGGTAGTTGCTTCAGAGGTTGTTGATGGGGTTGTGGTAGTGGTAGGAGTAGTGCTGGTACTTGTAGTAGCAGCAGAGGATGTAGATGGGGCGATGGTAGTGGTAGTCACAGTAGAGGTTGTTGATGGGGTGCTGGTAGTGGTCAGAGTAGTGCTTGTAGCAGTAGAGGTTGTTGATGGTGTGGTTGTAGTGGAGGGGATAGTGCTGGTAGTGGTAGTTGCTTCAGAGGATGTTGATGGGGTGGTGGTAGTGGTAGCAGTAGTGCTCGTAATGGTAGTTGATTCAGAGGTTGTTGATGGGGTTGTGGAAGTGGTTGGAGTAGTGCTAGTACTTGTAGTAGCAGCAGAGGATGTAGATGGGGTGGTGGTAGTGGTAGGAGTAGTGCTAGTAGTGGTAGTAGCAGTAGAGGTTGTTGATGGGGTGGTGGTAGTGGTAGGAGAAGGGCTCATAGTGGTAGTAGCAGGCAAGATTGGTGATGGGGTGGTGGTAGTGGTAGGAGTAGTGCTAGTAGGGGTAGTAGCTGCAGAGGATGTAGATGTAGTGGTGGTAGTGTTTCGAGTAGTGCTGGTAGTGGTAGTAGTAGTAGAAGTTGTTGATGGGGTTGTGGTGGTGGTTGGAGTGGTACTGGTAGTGGTAGTCACAATAGAGGTTGTTGATGGGGTGCTGGTAGTGGAAGGAATAGTGCTGGTAGTGGTAGTTGCTTCAGGGGTTGTTGATGGGGTGGTGGTAGTGGTAGGAGTAGTGCTAGTAGGGGTAGTAGCTGCAGAGGATGTAGATGTAGTGGTAGTGTTTGGAGTAGTGCTGGTAGTGGTAATAGTAGTAGAGCTTGTTGATGGGGTGGTGGTTGTGGTAGGAGTAGTGCCTGTAGTGGTAGTTGCTTCAGAGGTTGTTGATGTGGTTGTGGTAGTGGTAGGAGTAGTGCTAGTACTTGTAGTAGCAGCAGAGGATGTAGATGGGGTGATGGTAGTGGTAGTCACAGTAGAGGTTGTTGATGGGGTGCTGGTAGTGGTCAGAGTAGTGCTTGTAGCAGTAGAAGTTGTTGATGGGGAGGTGGTAGTGGTAGGAGTAGTGCTTGTAGTGGTAGTTGTTTCAGAGGTTGTTGATGGGGTGGTGGTAGTGGTTGGTGTAGTGCTAGTAGTGGTAGTAGCAGTAGAGGTTGTTGATGGGTTGCTGGTAATGGTTGGAGTAATGCTGGTAGTGGTAGTAGCAGTAGAGGTTGTTGATGGGGTGGTGGTAGTGGTAGGAGGAGTGCTGGTGGTGGTAGTTGCTTCAGGGGTTGTTGATGGGGTGGTGGTAGTGGTAGGAGTAGTGCTAGTAGGGGTAGTAGCTGCAGAGGATGTAGATGTAGTGGTGGTAGTGTTTGGAGTAGTGCTGGTAGTGGTAGTAGTAGTAGAAGTTGTTGATGGGGTTGTGGTGGTGGTTGGAGTGGTACTGGTAGTGGTAGTCACAATAGAGGTTGTTGATGGGGTGCTGGTAGTGGAAGGAATAGTGCTGGTAGTGGTAGTTGCTTCAGGGGTTGTTGATGGGGTGGTGGTAGTGGTAGGAGTAGTGCTGGTAGGGGTAGTAGCTGCAGAGGATGTAGATGTAGTGGTAGTGTTTGGAGTAGTGCTGGTAGTGGTAATAGTAGTAGAGCTTGTTGATGGGGTGGTGGTTGTGGTAGGAGTAGTGCCTGTAGTGGTAGTTGCTTCAGAGGTTGTTGATGGGGTTGTGGTAGTGGTAGGAGTAGTGCTAGTACTTGTAGTAGCAGCAGAGGATGTAGATGGGGTGGTGGTAGTGGTAGGAGTAGTGCTAGTAGTGGTAGTAGCAGTAGAGGTTGTTGATGGGGTGGTGGTAGTGGTAGGAGAAGGGCTCGTAATGGTACTTGATTCAGAGGTTGTTGATGGGGTTGTGGAAGTGGTTGGAGTAGTGCTAGTACTTGTAGTAGCAGCAGAGGATGTAGATGGGGTGGTGGTAGTGGTAGGAGTAGTGCTAGTAGTGGTAGTAGCAGTAGAGGTTGTTGATGGGGTGGTGGTAGTGGTAGGAGAAGGGCTCATAGTGGTAGTAGCAGGCAAGATTGGTGATGGGCTGGTGGTAGTGGTAGGAGTAGTGCTAGTAGTGGTAGTTGCTTGAGAGGTTGTTGATGAGGTGGTGGTACCGGTTAGAGTAGTGCTGGTAGTGCTTGTAGCAATAGAGGTTGTTGATGGTGTGGTTGTAGAGGAGGGGATAGTGCTGGTAGTGGTAGTTGCTTCAGAGGTTGTTGATGGTGTGGTGGTAGTGGTTGGTGTAGTGCTAGTAGTGGTAGTAGCAGTAGAGGTTGTTGATGGGTTGCTGGTAATGGTTGGAGTAATGCTGGTAGTGGTAGTAGCAGTAGAGGTTGTTGATGGGGTGGTGGTAGTGGTAGGAGGAGTGCTGGTAGTGGTAGTTGCTTCAGGGGTTGTTGATGGGGTGGTGGTAGTGGTAGGAGTAGTGCTAGTAGGGGTAGTAGCTGCAGAGGATGTAGATGTAGTGGTGGTAGTGTTTGGAGTAGTGCTGGTAGTGGTAGTAGTAGTAGAAGTTGTTGATGGGGTTGTGGTGGTGGTTGGAGTGATACTGGTAGTGGTAGTCACAATAGAGGTTCTTGATGGGGTGCTGGTAGTGGAAGGAATAGTGCTGGTAGTGGTAGTTGCTTCAGGGGTTGTTGATGGGGTGGTGGTAGTGGTAGGAGTAGTGCTAGTAGGGGTAGTAGCTGCAGAGGATGTAGATGTAGTGGTAGTGTTTGGAGTAGTGCTGGTAGTGGTAATAGTAGTAGAGCTTGTTGATGGGGTGGTGGTTGTGGTAGGAGTAGTGCCTGTAGTGGTAGTTGCTTCAGAGGTTGTTGATGGGGTTGTGGTAGTGGTAGGAGTAGTGCTAGTACTTGTAGTAGCAGCAGAGGATGTAGATGTAGTGGTAGTGTTTGGAGTAGTGCTGGTAGTGGTAATAGTAGTAGAGCTTGTTGATGGGGTGGTGGTTGTGGTAGGAGTAGTGCCTGTAGTGGTAGTTGCTTCAGAGGTTGTTGATGGGGTTGTGGTAGTGGTGGGAGTAGTGCTAGTACTTGTAGTAGCAGCAGAGGATGTAGATGGGGTGATGGTAGTGGTAGTCACAGTAGAGGTTGTTGATGGGGTGCTGGTAGTGGTCAGAGTAGTGCTTGTAGCAGTAGAGGTTGTTGATGGTGTGGTTGTAGTGGAGGGGATAGTGCTGGTAGTGGTAGTAGTAGTAGAAGTTGTTGATGGGGTTGTGGTGGTGGTTGGAGTGGTACTGGTAGTGGTATTCACAATAGAGGTTGTTGATGGGGTGCTGGTAGTGGAAGGAATAGTGCTGGTAGTGGTAGTTGCTTCAGGGGTTGTTGATGGGGTGGTGGTAGTGGTAGGAGTAGTGCTAGTAGGGGTAGTAGCAGTAGAGGTTGTTGATGGGGTGGTGGTAGTAGTAGGAGAAGGGCTCATAGTGGTAGTAGCAGGCAAGATTGGTGATGGGCTGGTGGTAGTGGTAGGAGTAGTGCTAGTAGTGGTAGTTGCTTGAGAGGTTGTTGATGGGGTGGTGGTACCGGTTAGAGTAGTGCTGGTAGTGCTTGTAGCAGTAGAGGTTGTTGATGGTGTGGTTGTAGAGGAGGGGATAGTGCTGGTAGTGGTAGTTGCTTCAGAGGTTGTTGATGGTGTGGTGGTAGTGGTTGGTGTAGTGCTAGTAGTGGTAGTAGCAGTAGAGGTTGTTGATGGGTTGCTGGTAATGGTTGGAGTAATGCTGGTAGTGGTAGTAGCAGTAGAGGTTGTTGATGGGGTGGTGGTAGTGGTAGGAGGAGTGCTTGTAGTGGTAGTTGCTTCAGGGGTTGTTGATGGGGTGGTGGTAGTGGTAGGAGTAGTGCTAGTAGGGGTAGTAGCTGCAGAGGATGTAGATGTAGTGGTGGTAGTGTTTGGAGTAGTGCTGGTAGTGGTAGTAGTAGTAGAAGTTGTTGATGGGGTTGTGGTGGTGGTTGGAGTGGTACTGGTAGTGGTAGTCACAATAGAGGTTGTTGATGGGGTGCTGGTAGTGGAAGGAATAGTGCTGGTAGTGGTAGTTGCTTCAGGGGTTGTTGATGGGGTGGTGGTAGTGGTAGGAGTAGTGCTAGTAGGGGTAGTAGCTGCAGAGGATGTAGATGTAGTGGTAGTGTTTGGAGTAGTGCTGGTAGTGGTAATAGTAGTAGAGCTTGTTGATGGGGTGGTGGTTGTGGTAGGAGTAGTGCCTGTAGTGGTAGTTGCTTCAGAGGTTGTTGATGGGGTTGTGGTAGTGGTAGGAGTAGTGCTAGTACTTGTAGTAGCAGCAGAGGATGTAGATGGGGTGATGGTAGTGGTAGTCACAGTAGAGGTTGTTGATGGGGTGCTGGTAGTGGTCAGAGTAGTGCTTGTAGCAGTAGAGGTTGTTGATGGTGTGGTTGTAGTGGAGGGGATAGTGCTGGTAGTGGTAGTAGTAGTAGAAGTTGTTGATGGGGTTGTGGTGGTGGTTGGAGTGGTACTGGTAGTGGTATTCACAATAGAGGTTGTTGATGGGGTGCTGGTAGTGGAAGGAATAGTGCTGGTAGTGGTAGTTGCTTCAGGGGTTGTTGATGGGGTGGTGGTAGTGGTAGGAGTAGTGCTAGTAGGGGTAGTAGCAGTAGAGGTTGTTGATGGGGTGGTGGTAGTAGTAGGAGAAGGGCTCATAGTGGTAGTAGCAGGCAAGATTGGTGATGGGCTGGTGGTAGTGGTAGGAGTAGTGCTAGTAGTGGTAGTTGCTTGAGAGGTTGTTGATGGGGTGGTGGTACCGGTTAGAGTAGTGCTGGTAGTGCTTGTAGCAGTAGAGGTTGTTGATGGTGTGGTTGTAGAGGAGGGGATAGTGCTGGTAGTGGTAGTTGCTTCAGAGGTTGTTGATGGTGTGGTGGTAGTGGTTGGTGTAGTGCTAGTAGTGGTAGTAGCAGTAGAGGTTGTTGATGGGTTGCTGGTAATGGTTGGAGTAATGCTGGTAGTGGTAGTAGCAGTAGAGGTTGTTGATGGGGTGGTGGTAGTGGTAGGAGGAGTGCTTGTAGTGGTAGTTGCTTCAGGGGTTGTTGATGGGGTGGTGGTAGTGGTAGGAGTAGTGCTAGTAGGGGTAGTAGCTGCAGAGGATGTAGATGTAGTGGTGGTAGTGTTTGGAGTAGTGCTGGTAGTGGTAGTAGTAGTAGAAGTTGTTGATGGGGTTGTGGTGGTGGTTGGAGTGATACTGGTAGTGGTAGTCACAATAGAGGTTCTTGATGGGGTGCTGGTAGTGGAAGGAATAGTGCTGGTAGTGGTAGTTGCTTCAGGGGTTGTTGATTGGGTGGTGGTAGTGGTAGGAGTAGTGCTAGTAGGGGTAGTAGCTGCAGAGGATGTAGATGTAGTGGTAGTGTTTGGAGTAGTGCTGGTAGTGGTAATAGTAGTAGAGCTTGTTGATGGGGTGGTGGTTGTGGTAGGAGTAGTGCCTGTAGTGGTAGTTGCTTCAGAGGTTGTTGATGGGGTTGTGGTAGTGGTAGGAGTAGTGCTAGTACTTGTAGTAGCAGCAGAGAATGTAGATGGGGTGATGGTAGTGGTAGTCACAGTAGAGGTTGTTGATGGGGTGCTGGTAGTGGTCAGAGTAGTGCTTGTAGCAGTAGAGGTTGTTGATGGTGTGGTTGTAGTGGAGGGGATAGTGCTGGTAGTGGTAGTTGCTTCAGAGGTTGTTGATGGGGTTGTGGTATGGCTCATAGTGGTAGTAGCAGGAGAGATTGGTGATGGGGTGGTGGTAGTGGTAGCAGTAGTGCTCGTAATGGTACTTGATTCAGAGGTTGTTGATGGGGTTGTGGAAGTGGTTGGAGTAGTGCTAGTACTTGTAGTAGCAGCAGAGGATGTAGATGGGGTGTTGGTAGTGGTAGGAGTAGTGCTAGTAGTGGTAGTAGCAGTAGAGGTTGTTGATGGGGTGGTGGTAGTGGTAGGAGAAGGGCTCATAGTGGTAGTAGCAGGCAAGATTGGTGATGGGCTGGTGGTAGTGGTAGGAGTAATGCTAGTAGTGGTAGTTGCTTGAGAGGTTGTTGATGGGGTGGTGGTACCGGTTAGAGTAGTGCTGGTAGTGCTTGTAGCAGTAGAGGTTGTTGATGGTGTGGTTGTAGAGGAGGGGATAGTGCTGGTAGTGGTAGTTGCTTCAGAGGTTGTTGATGGTGTGGTGGTAGTGGTTGGTGTAGTGCTAGTAGTGGTAGTAGCAGTAGAGGTTGTTGATGGGTTGCTGGTAATGGTTGGAGTAATGCTGGTAGTGGTAGTAGCAGTAGAGGTTGTTGATGGGGTGGTGGTAGTGGTAGGAGGAGTGCTGGTAGTGGTAGTTGCTTCAGGGGTTGTTGATGGGGTGGTGGTAGTGGTAGGAGTAGTGCTAGTAGGGGTAGTAGCTGCAGAGGATGTAGATGTAGTGGTGGTAGTGTTTGGAGTAGTGCTTGTAGTGGTAGTAGTAGTAGAAGTTGTTGATGGGGTTGTGGTGGTGGTTGGAGTGGTACTGGTAGTGGTAGTCACAATAGAGGTTGTTGATGGGGTGCTGGTAGTGGAAGGAATAGTGCTGGTAGTGGTAGTTGCTTCAGGGGTTGTTGATGGGGTGGTGGTAGTGTTAGGAGTAGTGCTAGTAGGGGTAGTAGCTGCAGAGGATGTAGATGTAGTGGTGGTAGTGTTTGGAGTAGTGCTGGTAGTGGTAGTAGTAGTAGAAGTTGTTGATGGGGTTGTGGTGGTGGTTGGAGTGGTACTGGTAGTGGTAGTCACAATAGAGGTTGTTGATGGGGTGCTGGTAGTGGAAGGAATAGTGCTGGTAGTGGTAGTTGCTTCAGGGGTTGTTGATGGGGTGGTGGTAGTGGTAGGAGTAGTGCTAGTAGGGGTAGTAGCTGCAGAGGATGTAGATGTAGTGGTAGTGTTTGGAGTAGTGCTGGTAGTGGTAATAGTAGTAGAGCTTGTTGATGGGGTGGTGGTTGTGGTAGGAGTAGTGCCTGTAGTGGTAGTTGCTTCAGAGGTTGTTGATGGGGTTGTGGTAGTGGTAGGAGTAGTGCTAGTACTTGTAGTAGCAGCAGAGGATGTAGATGGGGTGATGGTAGTGGTAGTCACAGTAGAGGTTGTTGATGGGGTGCTGGTAGTGGTCAGAGTAGTGCTTGTAGCAGTAGAGGTTGTTGATGGTGTGGTTGTAGTGGAGGGGATAGTGCTGGTAGTGGTAGTTGCTTCAGAGGTTGTTGATGGGGTTGTGGTATGGCTCATAGTGGTAGTAGCAGGAGAGATTGGTGATGGGGTGGTGGTAGTGGTAGCAGTAGTGCTCGTAATGGTACTTGATTCAGAGGTTGTTGATGGGGTTGTGGAAGTGGTTGGAGTAGTGCTAGTACTTGTAGTAGCAGCAGAGGATGTAGATGGGGTGGTGGTAGTGGTAGGAGTAGTGCTAGTAGTGGTAGTAGCAGTAGAGGTTGTTGATGGGGTGGTGGTAGTGGTAGGAGAAGGGCTCATAGTGGTAGTAGCAGGCAAGATTGGTGATGGGCTGGTGGTAGTGGTAGGAGTAGTGCTAGTAGTGGTAGTTGCTTGAGAGGTTGTTGATGGGGTGGTGGTACCGGTTAGAGTAGTGCTGGTAGTGCTTGTAGCAGTAGAGGTTGTTGATGGTGTGGTTGTAGAGGAGGGGATAGTGCTGGTAGTGGTAGTTGCTTCAGAGGTTGTTGATGGTGTGGTGGTAGTGGTTGGTGTAGTGCTAGTAGTGGTAGTAGCAGTAGAGGTTGTTGATGGGTTGCTGGTAATGGTTGGAGTAATGCTGGTAGTGGTAGTAGCAGTAGAGGTTGTTGATGGGGTGGTGGTAGTGGTAGGAGGAGTGCTGGTAGTGGTAGTTGCTTCAGGGGTTGTTGATGGGGTGGTGGTAGTGGTAGGAGTAGTGCTAGTAGGGGTAGTAGCTGCAGAGGATGTAGATGTAGTGGTGGTAGTGTTTGGAGTAGTGCTGGTAGTGGTAGTAGTAGTAGAAGTTGTTGATGGGGTTGTGGTGGTGGTTGGAGTGATACTGGTAGTGGTAGTCACAATAGAGGTTCTTGATGGGGTGCTGGTAGTGGAAGGAATAGTGCTGGTAGTGGTAGTTGCTTCAGGGGTTGTTGATTGGGTGGTGGTAGTGGTAGGAGTAGTGCTAGTAGGGGTAGTAGCTGCAGAGGATGTAGATGTAGTGGTAGTGTTTGGAGTAGTGCTGGTAGTGGTAATAGTAGTAGAGCTTGTTGATGGGGTGGTGGTTGTGGTAGGAGTAGTGCCTGTAGTGGTAGTTGCTTCAGAGGTTGTTGATGGGGTTGTGGTAGTGGTAGGAGTAGTGCTAGTACTTGTAGTAGCAGCAGAGAATGTAGATGGGGTGATGGTAGTGGTAGTCACAGTAGAGGTTGTTGATGGGGTGCTGGTAGTGGTCAGAGTAGTGCTTGTAGCAGTAGAGGTTGTTGATGGTGTGGGTGTAGTGGAGGGGATAGTGCTGGTAGTGGTAGTTGCTTCAGAGGTTGTTGATGGGGTTGTGGTATGGCTCATAGTGGTAGTAGCAGGAGAGATTGGTGATGGGGTGGTGGTAGTGGTAGCAGTAGTGCTCGTAATGGTACTTGATTCAGAGGTTGTTGATGGGGTTGTGGAAGTGGTTGGAGTAGTGCTAGTACTTGTAGTAGCAGCAGAGGATGTAGATGGGGTGTTGGTAGTGGTAGGAGTAGTGCTAGTAGTGGTAGTAGCAGTAGAGGTTGTTGATGGGGTGCTGGTAGTGGTCAGAGTAGTGCTTGTAGCAGTAGAGGATGTTGATGGTGTGGTTGTAGTGGAGGGGATAGTGCTGGTAGTGGTAGTAGTAGTAGAAGTTGTTGATGGGGTTGTGGTGGTGGTTGGAGTGGTACTGGTAGTGGTATTCACAATAGAGGTTGTTGATGGGGTGCTGGTAGTGGAAGGAATAGTGCTGGTAGTGGTAGTTGCTTCAGGGGTTGTTGATGGGGTGGTGGTAGTGGTAGGAGTAGTGCTAGTAGGGGTAGTAGCAGTAGAGGTTGTTGATGGGGTGGTGGTAGTAGTAGGAGAAGGGCTCATAGTGGTAGTAGCAGGCAAGATTGGTGATGGGCTGGTGGTAGTGGTAGGAGTAGTGCTAGTAGTGGTAGTTGCTTGAGAGGTTGTTGATGGGGTGGTGGTACCGGTTAGAGTAGTGCTGGTAGTGCTTGTAGCAGTAGAGGTTGTTGATGGTGTGGTTGTAGAGGAGGGGATAGTGCTGGTAGTGGTAGTTGCTTCAGAGGTTGTTGATGGTGTGGTGGTAGTGGTTGGTGTAGTGCTAGTAGTGGTAGTAGCAGTAGAGGTTGTTGATGGGTTGCTGGTAATGGTTGGAGTAATGCTGGTAGTGGTAGTAGCAGTAGAGGTTGTTGATGGGGTGGTGGTAGTGGTAGGAGGAGTGCTTGTAGTGGTAGTTGCTTCAGGGGTTGTTGATGGGGTGGTGGTAGTGGTAGGAGTAGTGCTAGTAGGGGTAGTAGCTGCAGAGGATGTAGATGTAGTGGTGGTAGTGTTTGGAGTAGTGCTGGTAGTGGTAGTAGTAGTAGAAGTTGTTGATGGGGTTGTGGTGGTGGTTGGAGTGGTACTGGTAGTGGTAGTCACAATAGAGGTTGTTGATGGGGTGCTGGTAGTGGAAGGAATAGTGCTGGTAGTGGTAGTTGCTTCAGGGGTTGTTGATGGGGTGGTGGTAGTGGTAGGAGTAGTGCTAGTAGGGGTAGTAGCTGCAGAGGATGTAGATGTAGTGGTAGTGTTTGGAGTAGTGCTGGTAGTGGTAATAGTATTAGAGCTTGTTGATGGGGTGGTGGTTGTGGTAGGAGTAGTGCCTGTAGTGGTAGTTGCTTCAGAGGTTGTTGATGGGGTTGTGGTAGTGGTAGGAGTAGTGCTAGTACTTGTAGTAGCAGCAGAGAATGTAGATGGGGTGATGGTAGTGGTAGTCACAGTAGAGGTTGTTGATGGGGTGCTGGTAGTGGTCAGAGTAGTGCTTGTAGCAGTAGAGGTTGTTGATGGTGTGGTTGTAGTGGAGGGGATAGTGCTGGTAGTGGTAGTTGCTTCAGAGGTTGTTGATGGGGTGGTGGTATGGCTCATAGTGGTAGTAGCAGGAGAGATTGGTGATGGGGTGGTGGTAGTGGTAGCAGTAGTGCTCGTAATGGTAGTTGATTCAGAGGTTGTTGATGGGGTTGTGGAAGTGGTTGGAGTAGTGCTAGTACTTGTAGTAGCAGCAAAGGATGTAGATGGGGTGGTGGTAGTGGTAGGAGTAGTGCTAGTAGTGGTAGTAGCAGTAGAGGTTGTTGATGGGGTGGTGGTAGTGGTAGGAGAAGGGCTCATAGTGGTAATAGCAGGCAAGATTGGTGATGGGCTGGTGGTAGTGGTAGGAGTAGTGCTAGTAGTGGTAGTTGCTTGAGAGGTTGTTGATGGGGTGGTGGTACCGGTTAGAGTAGTGCTGGTAGTGCTTGTAGCAGTAGAGGTTGTTGATGGTGTGGTTGTAGAGGAGGGGATAGTGCTGGTAGTGGTAGTTGCTTCAGAGGTTGTTGATGGTGTGGTGGTAGTGGTTGGTGTAGTGCCAGTAGTGGTAGTAGCAGTAGAGGTTGTTGATGGGTTGCTGGTAATGGTTGGAGTAATGCTGGTAGTGGTAGTAGCAGTAGAGGTTGTTGATGGGGTGGTGGTAGTGGTAGGAGTAGTGCTAGTAGGGGTAGTAGCTGCAGAGGATGTAGATGTAGTGGTGGTAGTGTTTGGAGTAGTGCTGGTAGTGGTAGTAGTAGTAGAAGTTGTTGATGGGGTTGTGGTGGTGGTTGGAGTGGTACTGGTAGTGGTAGTCACAATAGAGGTTGTTGATGGGGTGCTGGTAATGGAAGGAATAGTGCTGGTAGTGGTAGTTGTTTCAGGGGTTGTTGATGGGGTGGTGGTAGTGGTAGGAGTAGTGCTAGTAGGGGTAGTAGCTGCAGAGGATGTAGATGTAGTGGTAGTGTTTGGAGTAGTGCTGGTAGTGGTAATAGTAGTAGAGCTTGTTGATGGGGTGGTGGTTGTGGTAGGAGTAGTGCCTGTAGTGGTAGTTGCTTCAGAGGTTGTTGATGTGGTTGTGGTAGTGGTAGGAGTAGTGCTAGTACTTGTAGTAGCAGCAGAGGATGTAGATGGGGTGATGGTAGTGGTAGTCACAGTAGAGGTTGTTGATGGGGTGCTGGTAGTGGTCAGAGTAGTGCTTGTAGCAGTAGAAGTTGTTGATGGGGAGGTGGTAGTGGTAGGAGTAGTGCTTGTAGTGGTGGTTGTTTCAGAGGTTGTTGATGGGGTGGTGGTAGTGGTTGGTGTAGTGCTAGTAGTGGTAGTAGCAGTAGAGGTTGTTGATGGGTTGCTGGTAATGGTTGGAGTAATGCTGGTAGTGGTAGTAGCAGTAGAGGTTGTTGATGGGGTGGTGGTAGTGGTAGGAGTAGTGCTAGTAGGGGTAGTAGCTGCAGAGGATGTAGATGTAGTGGTGGTAGTGTTTGGAGTAGTGCTGGTAGTGGTAGTAGTAGTAGAAGTTGTTGATGGGGTTGTGGTGGTGGTTGGAGTGGTACTGGTAGTGGTAGTCACAATAGAGGTTGTTGATGGGGTGCTGGTAGTGGAAGGAATAGTGCTGGTAGTGGTAGTTGTTTCAGGGGTTGTTGATGGGGTGGTGGGAGTGGTAGGAGTAGTGCTAGTAGGGGTAGTAGCTGCAGAGGATGTAGATGTAGTGGTAGTGTTTGGAGTAGTGCTGGTAGTGGTAATAGTAGTAGAGCTTGTTGATGGGGTGGTGGTTGTGGTAGGAGTAGTGCCTGTAGTGGTAGTTGCTTCAGATGTTGTTGATGTGGTTGTTGTAGTGGTAGGAGTAGTGCTAGTACTTGTAGTAGCAGCAGAGGATGTAGATGGGGTGATGGTAGTGGTAGTCACAGTAGAGGTTGTTGATGGGGTGCTGGTAGTGGTCAGAGTACTGCTTGTAGCAGTAGAAGTTGTTGATGGGGAGGTGGTAGTGGTAGGAGTAGTGCTTGTAGTGGTAGTTGTTTCAGAGGTTGTTGATGGGGTGGTGGTAGTGGTTGGTGTAGTGCTAGTAGTGGTAGTAGCAGTAGAGGTTGTTGATGGGTTGCTGGTAATGGTTGGAGTAATGCTGGTAGTGGTAGTAGCAGTAGAGGTTGTTGATGGGGTGGTGGTAGTGGTAGGAGTAGTGCTAGTAGGGGTAGTAGCTGCAGAGGATGTAGATGTAGTGGTGGTAGTGTTTGGAGTAGTGCTGGTAGTGGTAGTAGTAGTAGAAGTTGTTGATGGGGTTGTGGTGGTGGTTGGAGTGGTACTGGTAGTGGTAGTCACAATAGAGGTTGTTGATGGGGTGCTGGTAGTGGAAGGAATAGTGCTGGTAGTGGTAGTTGCTTCAGGGGTTGTTGATGGGGTGGTGGTAGTGGTAGGAGTAGTGCTAGTAGGGGTAGTAGCTGCAGAGGATGTAGATGTAGTGGTAGTGTTTGGAGTAGTGCTGGTAGTGGTAATAGTAGTAGAGCTTGTTGATGGGGTGGTGGTTGTGGTAGGAGTAGTGCCTGTAGTGGTAGTTGCTTCAGAGGTTGTTGATGGGGTTGTGGTAGTGGTAGGAGTAGTGCTAGTACTTGTAGTAGCAGCAGAGGATGTAGATGGGGTGATGGTAGTGGTAGTCACAGTAGAGGTTGTTGATGGGGTGCTGGTAGTGGTCAGAGTAGTGCTTGTAGCAGTAGAGGTTGTTGATGGTGTGGTTGTAGTGGAGGGGATAGTGCTGGTAGTGGTAGTTGCTTCAGAGGTTGTTGATGGGGTGGTGGTATGGCTCATAGTGGTAGTAGCAGGAGAGATTGGTGATGGGGTGGTGGTAGTGGTAGCAGTAGTGCTCGTAATGGTAGTTGATTCAGAGGTTGTTGATGGGGTTGTGGAAGTGGTTGGAGTAGTGCTAGTACTTGTAGTAGCAGCAGAGGATGTAGATGGGGTGGTGGTAGTGGTAGGAGTAGTGCTAGTAGTGGTAGTAGCAGTAGAGGTTGTTGATGGGGTGGTGGTAGTGGTAGGAGAAGGGCTCATAGTGGTAGTAGCAGGCAAGATTGGTGATGGGCTGGTGGTAGTGGTAGGAGTAGTGCTAGTAGTGGTAGTTGCTTGAGAGGTTGTTGATGGGGTGGTGGTACCGGTTAGAGTAGTGCTGGTAGTGCTTGTAGCAGTAGAGGTTGTTGATGGTGTGGTTGTAGAGGAGGGGATAGTGCTGGTAGTGGTAGTTGCTTCAGAGGTTGTTGATGGTGTGGTGGTAGTGGTTGGTGTAGTGCTAGTAGTGGTAGTAGCAGTAGAGGTTGTTGATGGGTTGCTGGTAATGGTTGGAGTAATGCTGGTAGTGGTAGTAGCAGTAGAGGTTGTTGATGGGGTGGTGGTAGTGGTAGGAGTAGTGCTAGTACTTGTAGTAGCAGCAGAGGATGTAGATGGGGTGATGGTAGTGGTAGTCACAGTAGAGGTTGTTGATGGGGTGCTGGTAGTGGTCAGAGTAGTGCTTGTAGCAGTAGAAGTTGTTGATGGGGAGGTGGTAGTGGTAGGAGTAGTGCTAGTAGTGGTAGTTGTTTCAGAGGTTGTTGATGGGGTGGTGGTATGGCTCATAGTGGTAGTAGCAGGAGAGATTGGTGATGGGGTGGTGGTAGTGGTAGCAGTACTGCTCGTAATGGTAGTTGATTCAGAGGTTGTTGATGGGGTTGTGGAAGTGGTTGGAGTAGTGCTGGTAGTGGTAGTGGCAGTAGAGGTTGTTGATGTGCTGTTGGTAGTGGTTGGAGTAGTGCTGGTAGTGGTTGTAGCAGTAGAGGTTGTTGATGGGGTGGTGGGAGTGGTAGGAGTAGTGCTAGTTGTGGTAGTTGCTTCAGAAGTTGTTGATGGGGTTGTGGTAGTCGTAGGTGTAGTTCTCATAGTGGTAGTAGCAGGAGAGGTTGTGGATTCGGATGTGGTAGTGGTTGGATTGGAGCTCAAACTGGTAGTAGCAGCAGAGGATGTAGATGGGGTGGTGGTAGTGGTTGGAGTAGTGCTGGTAGTGGTAGTAGCAGTAGATGTTGTTGATGGGGTGCTGGTAGTGGTCAGAGTAGTTCTGGTAATGGTTGTAGCAGTAGAGGTTGTTGATGGGGTGGTGGTAGTGGTTGGATTAGTGCTAGTTGTGGTAGTAGCAGTAGAGGTTGTTGATGGGGTGGTGGTCGTGGTAGGAGTAGTGCTAGTAGTGGTAGTAGCAGTAGAGGTTGTTGATGGGTTGCCGGTAATGGTTGGAGTAATGCTGGTAGTGGTTGTAGCAGTAGAGGTTGTTGATGGGGTGGTGGTAGTGGTAGGAGTAGTGCTGGTAGTGGTAGTTGCTTCAGGGGTTGTTGATGGGGTGGTGGTAGAGGTAGGAGTAGTGCTAGTAGGGGTAGTATCTGCAGAGGATGTAGATGGGGTGGTTGTAGTGGTAGGAGTAGTGCTAGTAGTGGTAGTAGCAGTAGAGGTTGTTGAAGGGTTGCTGGTAATGGTTGGAGTAATGCTGGTACTTGTAGTTGGTTCAGAGGATGTTGTTGGGGTGGTGGAAGTGGTAGGAGTAGTGCTAGTAGTGGTAGTAGCAGTAGAGGTTGTTGATGGGGTGGTGGTAGTGGTAGGAGAAGGGCTCATAGTGGTAGTAGCAGGCAAGATTGGTGATGGGGTGGTGGTAGTGGTAGGAGTAGTGCTAGTAGTGGTAGTTGCTTGAGAGGTTGTTGATGGGGTGGTGGTACCGGTTAGAGTAGTGCTGGTACTGCTTGTAGCAGTAGAGGTTGTTGATGGTGTGGTTGTAGAGGAGGGGATAGTGCTGGTAGTGGTAGTTGCTTCAGAGGTTGTTGATGGTGTGGTGGTCGTGGTTGGTGTAGTGCTAGTAGTGGTAGTAGCAGTAGAGGTTGTTGATGGGGTGGTGGTAGTGGTTGGAGTAATGCTAGTTGTGGTAGTAGGAGTAGATGTTGTTGATGGGGTGGTTGTAGTAGAAGGAATAGTGCTGGTACTGGTAGTTGCTTCAGAGGTTGTTGATGGGGTGGTGGTAGTTGTTGGAGTAGTGCTGGTAGTGGTAGTCACTGTAGAGGAGGTTGATGTGTTGCTAGTAGTGGTAGTTGCTTCAGAGGTTGTTGATGGGGTGGTGGTAATGATAGGAGTAGTGCTGGTAGTGGAAGTAGCAGTAGAGGTTGTTGGGCTGGTGGCAATGATGGGAGTAGTGCTAGTACTAGTAGCAGAAGCGGAGGAAGTAGATGGGGTTATGCTTGTAGTGGAAGTTGTTTCAGAGGATGTTGATGGGGTGGTGGTAGTGGTTGGAGTAGTGCTGGTAGTGGTTGTAGCAGTAGATGTTGTTGATGGGGTGGTGGTAGTGGTCGGAGTAGTGCTGGAAGTTGTATTTGCTTCAGAGATTGTTGATGGGGTGGTGGTAGTGGTTGGAGTATTGCTGGTAGTGGTAGTAGCAATAGAGGTTTTTGATGGGCTAGTGGTAGTGGTTGGAGTAGTGCTGGTAGTGGTTGTAGCAGTAGAGGTTCTTGATGGTGTGGTCGTAGTGGTAGTAGCAGTAGCAGGGGTGTTGCTAGTTGTTGTTATTTTGCCATTAGTCATATCAACAGTAGAGGATGTTGGGGGGCTGTTGGTATTGGTTGAGCTTGTAGGAACAACAGAGGATGTTGAAATTGTGTTGCACAATGTTACAGCACTGTGACAATATTTCGTATGTTTATTTTCTACTACGAGTACTAGTACTATTCCTACTTACTGATATTATATTATGAAATATTAAAAGATATACGCACCTCTGTGTACTGCATGATACTGTGGTTGGGGTAAAAATTTTAAACATATTAGAATGAGTTATTTGACATATGCCACTCGCAGTCTAAAATTGTAATGATGTTTCTTATATTAGCAGATATGTGTCCTACCTATGCAGAGAGCAGAAAGGACGAGTGCTCCACACGTGATGATTTTTGACCTCATTGTGTCTTTAGCAGTTTCACCACATCATTGTTCACTTGTTCTAAAACATCCAAAATGATTTTTTAAGGTTGTCTTAAAAATTATTGTCAAACAATGAGAAACTTTTCTATTATGTAGACAAGACATTTTTGTTTATTGTCTTTACATCAATTACAAAATCTATAATTAGCATTCTGTGTACAAGTAATTTTGAGGTTACAAATGATGGAGTTAGTCACAATAAAAAAAATGTCAAAGTCTGATATCAAAGTCTCAAAGCCTGCTGTGGCGAGTATACAGCACGATGAAGCTTTAACAGAATATGTTTTATTGTAAATGTGACATACAACATAGAACAGTGCAAAGTACAAACAGTGTAGGGTTAGAGTACTAGGAATGACACAATGACATGACAAGATTCAGCTGAAATGAGTAACATGCACATATGGACTAACACACAAGCTAACGCACGCACACTAACACAGGCTAATACACACACATATGAACACACAGGCTAAAGTGCACACACACTAACCCAGGCTAGTACACAGACACATGAACACACAGGCTAACACGCATGCACAATAACACAGGCTAATACACAGACATTCTAAGACATAGGCTAATACACAGTAATATACACAAAGACAAATGCACATGCATAATACATATTCAAAAGGATAACAGCCACACAGCCAACCAATAATACTATAGCTGATAATATTCTTCAATATTTTGATGGTAAATTTCATATTTTATTAGGTCTCATTAATCATATTCATTTATGCACATTTCTTTATTAATCTACATTGAAGATAAGTTAATCAATAACAACTTGATTATTGTATGCTATTCTTTCTTTCTTTCTCTCTCTCTCTTTCTCTCTCTCTCTCTCTCTCTCTCTCTCTTTCTTTCTTTGGGCAACACGGTGGCTTGGTGGTTAGCACGTTTGCCTCTCAGTGCTGGAGGTTGGGTGAATTTGCATTTGCAGTCCCTGACAAGTTTTCTCTGAGTGTGTGTCTTTGTTTCTCTATTTTGTCTGTTGTCTGAGTGTTGTAACGCTTTGGGGAGTGGATATCAAGTCTCCACTCCAACCCGGATAGAAGGGAGCCAACTTTAGGGGATGAGTCATGGAGCACAGGGAGGAGGCTGGAAACAAACGTGGCAGTCTTGTAGATGAATCTTAGTTTATGAATCTTAGTTCGGTATGAATCTTAGTTTATTTCACACAGTCTGAGCTCCAGCTCTATGGGACCATTCATACATGAATGAAGACCATTACAAGCTCTCTTGCGTTACTCACAATGAAAAGAAACAACATGAACAAGCAGGGCCAAGCAGTCTGTCGGTGAGTCGAGGGAAAACTAAACTAACTCTCTCTGTGCGCTTCGTACTGACGCATGCACACTTGCTGTTCCTTAAAGAGACAGTGTACAGTTCTAACTGTTACAGTGTGTGTGCATGAACGTGTGTGTGCTTGTATGCCCAGTGGTGGATGGTGCTCTGTCACTAGGGTCTGTCCTCTCTTCCCTTCCTGCACCCCATTCAGTCCCCCAGGGGGCTGTGGATTCTGGTAGAGAGTACACTGTGTGTGATTGGCTGCTGCTTCTCGCCAGTGTGTGATTGGTCGTGTAAGACTTGTAACTGGCTATCTTGAAAGGTGCTGTATAAATTGAACATTCATTCATTCTCACTCTTGTAATGAACCATGTATGTGAGCACCCTTTGTAAGTTGGAGGCAGACATTCTTTGTACTAGGGTTAAAGTACTAGTTCCAAAGACCATCTTCATTCCATTTACATTTTAAGGATTTCCTAAAGTGATTGATGGAACCCACATATGCTACCTATTACAGCACCATTAAAACATGAAGGTGATTACATAAACAGAAAATCCATCCATAGAATTAATGTACAGGTACTAACCTTTATAACCTTTACTGAATAATGTACTTCTCTTTAATGGTAGCAAAAATAACGTAGCTATTGTAACAGACCGTTCTCCCCATCAAGATCATATGTGATTCTTCCCACCTCATCACAAATGTTGAAGCGAGATGGCCAGGATCCGTGCATGATTCCACACTGTACAACAAATTTGAACAGGGTAGGCCTGCGGTAGTTTTGCTATTTGGTTACATGCAGTGTAATAATAAATAATTAAAAACATTAAATAATTGAAAACAGTAGAGTAATTATAGGACACTATGACGGCCTCCTTCATGGAGACAGAGGGTATCACTGCCTGCCATATACCTCATGACTCCATATTCAGATCCTGCACCTGGACCACAGTACCACTACAATCAGGCCCACAGCAAAACCAGAGCAAGAATTTAAATGACCCTAGGAATCATTGAGGCCAGTGCCTGAAGGGGCTCAGAGTAACCCCTGAGAGGGCGTGCCACATAATAATGGCTTATGTGGTATTACACAACATTGCAACCATCCAGAAAGAGTGACAGCCTACCATCTCTGACATGCCCACAGACGAGAAACCTTACATGCATGTGGGTGACAACAGAGATGGTGGAGTTGTCACAGACTCCATCTGCAATCACTGCTTTTCACATTAAATCATGCACCCCCCCAACCCTGTAACCGTTTAATATACAATACAGTCAAATTTTTTCTGTAAATAAATATATTTTAGAATATATTTTAAGAATAAGATATAGTTATGTACAGCCATACCACTTTGTACTACATTCTTAACCTTCATTTTTATCTGATGCCATATGTTTTTTACACCACTCGGATTAGACTTGGAATTAGTAAGTGTTCAATAAAAAAAAATTTAAACCTCAATACATTATTATAAATGTGGAGAATATAATAAAATAATCACGCCCTTCTGCTAAATATAAAAATATAATTTTTGTCATGGTGACAAAAAATTACCCTACTGGTCGCCTCCGTCCACAGAGGCTGTTGTTGTTGTTTTGTGACGTCGTGTGCGTCCCTCAGGTGGGCGGAGCCCGTGATCCGTCCCACCTGAGGGTCGTTTGTTTGCCTATATATGTCTTGTCTTTGTACCAGTTGACCGCTGGTCATTATATCCTTGATTTGGATCTATAACACAGGTTTTTGGTTTGCGCACTTTCAATTAAACCATTCTTTTTCCCTGAGACTTGGCGTGATCGCTTCCTTTTTATTTGCTCACCCTGCCCGTCACAATTTTCACTCACGTATTAACTCTGTTGGCAAATTTTTGACATGCTGACTGCCTTTCTCTAGCAGCTACTGCAGTATTATATTTAAGCCTAATAATATCTAAATATTTTGCATACACAGTCATTAATACTTCAAGCTACAGTGGTGTGAAATAGGATGCTCGCTTAAGATGCAAGCTTCATCTCTTTACAGTCCCTGCCATAAGTTCTGTCGCTTATCCATGTTGTGGAAACAAATGCTTATAACCTGACTTTAAATTCATCGATTGGTTTTAGAAATTACTCATATGAAAGCTGAAACCCTCCCAAATGAATCCCTCCCAAACCCTTTAATGTGTCTCAGCATCAAGTACAAAGAATTAAAAAAAGATTTGAAGAGACTAGAGATGACTGTGAGGGATGACCGTGTTGAAGGTGGAACTATAGTCAGTGAACAGTATCCTGACGTATTCCAGGTGGGAGAGGGAGACATGAAGGGCAGTGGCAATAGCGTCTGAGGTAGACCTTTTGGCTCGGTAGGCATATTGCAGGGGGTCTGTAGTGTTTGGTATGCTGCTTTGAATGTGGGACAGCAACACTCCGCCTCCATCATCAAAGACCCCACCTACCCCCAAAGCACTTGATAATGTTTGACGTAAGTGCTATTGGCCTGTAATCATTCAAGCAGGATGTTGGGTTTTTCTTGGGGAGGGGGACAATGGTAGTGGTCTTATAGCAGGTGGAAACTGGATTGTCTGAGGGAAAGGTTGAAAATGGAAGTAAAAACCTCAGCCAGCTCGTTGGCACACACTTTGAGGGCCCACCCAGAAATGTTGTCTGGTCCTGCAGCTTTGCGGGGTTTGATTCCTCTCAGGACTTTGTGTACCTGGTCTGATGAAATGACAGGTGGTGAGGAGTGGGGTTCAGTGGTGTGTGTGTGTATGTTTTGTGGTGATAATATTAGAGGGAGTTGATGTCTCGAAGCGGGTGTAGAACACGTTGAGGTCATCTGGAAGGCTGTCTGAGGAGCTGATGGTGTTGATTTGGTCCAGACATTGACACATATGCCTGGGGTCAGCAGTAGAGTAGAATCCCTCCGTCTTCTCTCTGTACTGTGTTTTGGCTGATCTTATGGGCTTCTTCAGACGGTACTGTGCAGCTTTGAGCTCTACGTCACCACCGGATCTATGAGCAACAGAGCGTGCACTTAGCAATTGCAATACCTCACTGTTTACCCAGGGTTTTTGGTTGGGTAGCTTTCTGACCTGTATGGTGGGCACAATGTTCTCAATGCAGGTGCTAATGTACCCAGACACATACTTGTCATTGATGTTTACAGAAGAGTCCTCAGTGGTGGCTGCAAATTTAAACACATCCCAGTCAGTTATTGCAAGACAGTCCTGTAGAGTCCTCTCAGCCTCGGATGTCCACAGCTGAACCTGTCTGCTGATGGGATTTGACTGCTTGAGTCTTTGTAGGCTGGATACAGGGACAAAGAGATGTGGTCTAGTCTCCAAATTGGGGGTGGGGTGTGGTCTTAAGTCCACCATGTACGTTGCTGTAAACGTGGTCCAAGATGTTCTTGCCATGGGTGGGGATGTCCACATGCTGTGGACATGCTGTCATTTTGTTAGTACAGTCCGTAAGTTGCACTTGTTGAAATCACCAGCGACAATGAAAACAGCATCAGGATGAGCGGTCTCCAACGCGCTGATGATGTCATAGAGCTTGCTGAGTGCCGTTGTGTAGTTAGCCCGCGGGTGGATGTAGACCGCGCCTAAAAATACACACGTAAAATTCCCGTGGAATGTAGAAAGGGCGACATCTCAGCAATAAAAACTCTAGATCTGGAGAACAGTGCTTGTATACAGTCTGTACATCTTTGCACCACGAGTTGTTAATATACACACACACACACACATACACACGCCCTCCAGTTGTTTTGCCGGAGGCTGCAGTCCGATCACACCAGTGTAGTGAATGAGTCTCCAGCTGAATGGCGGAGTCTGGGACGTTCTCTAAAAGCCAGGTCTCAGAGAAAATCAGAGCGCAGCACTCTCTTACTTCTCTCTGTGATAGGAAATCGATGAGGAGATCGATGAGGGAGAGAGAATGCGTGATATATGGAGGTGAGTTGTAGATTGTTATTTAGGATGCACTTAATGTAATACAACTTCTTTGGTGGACTGTTTAAAAACTATTTAAATTATTGCAAAAAACTGCGCAGTGATCTGTGGCCTTTACGACCGCCACTTGCGTCCGTGTTAAGGTCATTTGTAGACATCCTTAGACAGGGTTGCCAACTCTCACGCATTGAGCATGAGACACACGTATTTGACCGTTTTCACACGCTCTCACGCCGAAAAAAAATCCAGTTTATTTACCTCTGATCCACATCTATGATTCAATGAGTTACTAGTTCGCTCTGACGCCAACCACCGGCGATCGATCTATCGCGATATAACACTTAATTTGTGTCCATTTTATGTTCGCTATGTTACGTTACATTACCCCTCCTCCCCCCCGCTCAACAACTTACGTCCGTCCGTCCCTCGCCACCTCCTCCAGGTTAAAATCTCACTCCAAGTGAACGTCAAAAGTTGGCAACCCTGCTTAGATGTTGCAGTGGTGACAGGAGTATATTTAAAAAAACATGTTTTTAAAATACATCTATTCCTGACATAAACAAAGTTGTAGATGTTTGTCTTGGTTGCGAGAAATAAGACAGCATATTTTGGCACTTTTAACTTAGTTATTGAAGAAAGAATTCCAAAAATGCGAATGTGAATATATGCATATGAGTGACTTTTGATCCCATTAAAATTAACTTAAAACTATGTACAGTGTGTCCTCTTATGGTCTGACAGAGATGTAGACTGTGTGAAAAAATCCAATATTTTTTTAACGCTTAGTGCTAAAGGTTCAGCTCGGCTCCGCTGCTTCATGAGTCACGTGATCTGATTCCCGCATTTGTTGATGAACAGAGACGAACATGAATGGGAGCTAGAGCATATCGATTAACTTTTAACATACAAACTCAATACAATACTTCCCCCTCCCCAAGAAGAACTGTTGTATCACCTGTCACAACTGGCGAGTGAAATAAATATATTACTCGCAAATTAATATTTATGGTCACGATTGTGGCCATTTTAGTCGCAGTCTGGAGCGCTGACATGTGCCTCTGTCTTTTTTCAAGATAAAAGACAAGTACAAAATTAGAAGAGTAGACAAACTATTATTTTTTACAAGCTGTCTGCGACCCACCCAGGATGTGTCCGCGACCCACTTTTGGATGCTACTCCCTTAAATGTAAATTAGAGGTGAAACGATTCTTCGAGTAACTCGAGTAATTCGATTACAAAAAATACTCGAGGCTTCATTTAATTTATGTCACCATCTATTTTAAATGTTTAAAATCCCGCTTTGTACTACTACGCAGCTCCGGTATCATTGTTTTACACTGACTGTTATAACTGACGCACAGGTTTAAGGCAGCGTGATTTGTTTTGATGGAAATGGCGGAAAACGAAGATAGCGGTGTCCGTAAAAGGGCAAAAATGTCAAAAGTGTGGGACCATTTTTCGCTGCGCAAGGTGGACAACGTAGTGCAGTGTATTTACTGTAAAACGGATCTGGCCTACCCAGGGCATAATTTGAGCCGGATCCTGGCGGAACAAATAGTTATTGAACAAATAATTCTATAAAAGACATTTTTTAAACACAAGATCCACGTTCAGGCTTCCTAAATCACATAAGAGCTCTCCCTTTTAGCGATGCCTTTCTGCGTCTCCATAAAGCTAAAAGCTAGTTATACTTTCGCGAGTGACCGTAGCGTGCAACTCCGCGAACGGCGGAAGCGTTCATACTTGACGTGTCACAATTCTGTGCAGTGTTGTCCGTAACGATATGTGGTAGTATAAAGAAACACCCCTCAAAAAAAGGAATGAACATTTACCTGATGAATTTTAATGTTGCATTGTGTTTCAGGTTTGAAAAGTGCTGGAATTCAGGCTTAAAATGCACTTCTGCACTTAAAACACTTATAAAACACACGTAAATCATTTAAAAGTAATTTATATAAACGGATTGGCTTGTTATTTTGACATTTGTGCGCCTAAGCGTTGCGTTTTGTGTGCGATCCGGTGACATTGTTGGTCTCAGTGACCCCTTGTCTCATGCCGCTGTTTGCGTTCCGGCATCGTTTGATTTACAAATTAAGAACTGGGCCTACCATAACAGTACTTCCTCAATGCTTCAGCACCTAAACCGAAAGCATCCGCACGTGAACTGCGCTTCTCCAAGCGGAATAACAGCCAATTGCTTGCTCATTTTAAGAGAACTTTCATGTTGCATTACACACTATCAATATTATTGTGTTAAAAACACAAAAGTGTGATTTTATCCGATTACTCGATTAATCGATGAAAAAATCGACAGAATACTCGATAGTTGCAGCCCTAATGCAGCCCTAATGTAAATTGTCACATGACCAGAGCTTCCTGATTGCACCAAACAAATGGTTAGTAAAGTATGCAAACATACAACATAGAAGGTAGGTTGTTTGGTACACGTCATCTTTAAGGTGTCTAGTACTGGATATTTGCATGTGCAGTTAGTTGAATTACGAACTTGTGCAAACAGATCATGACAGAAACAATTTTATCAGTGATAATGATATTATAATATATTATAATATTATATGATATTATAATATTATATGATATTATATTATAGTATTATATGATATTTGTGATGTTCCTGGGTCGGCGAAGGACGAGACACAGAATCCTTATTTCGACTTACGTCACTTTTAATTTTAACACAGATTGCGCAATAGCGCACGAGTAACATAGAATAGAATACACACACAACATGTAGACTTAGACAACGACGAGCACAGGACACTGTGCGAGCGCACATTAAATAGACAAACCACATTAGCCCCACGTGATCATGAGACGATTCACAGGTGAGACTTATTAATCACACGACATAACCCTAACCACGGATATCCACTGACGCAGACAAAGCACGTGGACAACGTTGACACACGACCAAAAGGGAGGGGCCGGGGTCCTCAATGTGACAATATTATAATGACCTCACCTCACCCACTGCATCATCCATCACACCACCTCCCACACCCCCACTCTAACCCTAACCCCCACCCTAACCATAACACCAACCCCAACCATAACCCACCACTTTTGATAAAGAAGAGACAAGAGGTTCTACCCACCAAAGGAGCTAACCTGAAGAGCCAAGAGCAAAGATCCAGGTGATCAAAAATAAAAATAGAGTATTTGAACTTTCAAAGAGGCCCATCACTGCTGGGATTCCATAACACTCAGAATACAGCCCAAAATGTGGCAGAATGTGTAAAACAAAGGTACCCCAGCCCAATGGATATTTTCCTACTAATGTATCCATGCACTCTATGAGAGCCCACCATTGAAATGTCTAACCTCTAGTATGGATGAGCTCCTCACATTCTATGGGATCTTATTCACATCAGGATACATATGATGTTCCCAGAAGACACATGTACTGGTCGCTTGACAGTAATGTACACAATGAAAGCATATCAGATGCAATGCAGAGAAATCCTCGTAATGGCCTCGTTTCATGTGGTTGACGACACAAAGATCACAGATGGCCCATTTTTTAAGGTTAGTCCCATCTTCTCTGATCTCAATTAGTCATATACAAGTCATGCCATTTCAGGAATGATTGTCAGTGTATGACAGCATGGTCCCATACTATGGTAGACATGGATGTAAGCAATTCATAAAAGGTCATCCATTTCATTTTGGTTACAAGCTATGGGGCCTTGCCTCATCCAGTGACTACATGTAAATCATGGAGCCATATGGTGGATCTGATACACTCCTCCCTGAGACTGGGTTGGGTCAGGGACCCAGTGTTGTTCTTGGTCTTGCAGAGCAAGCTCAGATGCCTCAGGGTTTCTATTCACTTCACTTTTACTTTGCAATGAAATGACAAAGAGAGGGTATGGAAGCTCTGGAACAATGAGGTTACCCCAGGGAACTTCTGAGGTTCTCACCCAAGGAGAAAAGCTAGATTTATTCTTCAAGCTGTTGCAGCACAAGGTCATGTACCTCTCGATTTTTGTAATTTTCAAGGAAATTACCAAAGTTCCCCTTTACATGGTCAACTTCAAGCACTTTTCAGGCACTTTCAAGGTCCATTTTCAATATTTTCCAGCATCTTACAGCTTTATTAACTTACATAATTATACAAATACATATATACTCAAAATGATTAATTCACTTTTTATCACATTAAAAGAGATGGAACAGTGTTTGTATTAGCAGAAGAATAAGTTTATTACATAAGCTTGTTGGTGTATCAATATATATTTTAAATATATGCTGGTTTGGTTAGGATTTGCTAGCATATATTTTATTTAATGCTAGTTTATTTTCCAAACACATCTTAACATCTTCATGTTCTTTCAAGTTTTGCCCTGGAATTACAAGCAGCTAGTTTTTGTAAACATAATACAAGCTAACTATTCAGTCAGATAGCATTTTTTTTTGTGAAACGAAATGCAGTTACAAATAAAAGGATTTACCAGAACTCCAGAACTTTTCAAGCTTGTAACATAACACAATGTTACAATGCATCAGGTAATTTTCCCTTCACCTATTTATGCAGTGGTATTCCTTTACACTACGCTTTACACTTTAGTATACAACAGGTACACTGCAATGAATCATCACGTATCAAGTATAAATGCTTCTGCTGTTTTCACAGGTTCGTACACAGTGTGCGGAGTCTAGCGCGACACTCAAATTTGAAAGTAAATCCAGCCATTATTGTCAACCATATATAAACACTCCAGCTTCCACTTGAACAAATGATTGAACAAATGATTGTCCAACTCAGTGCTTCTTTATAACAGTCAACAGACAAACCGCTACACAGACCATATGAATGGAAAGTATTTGGGGTGTGACAATACACTCAGCTCATGAGATAAGACGAGACACGATAGTGGGTTCACAAGAACGAGACGAGATGAGATTTTAAGAACACTAAAATGACAAATTATATGACTGGACAACAGACTTTTAACTGAGTTACACATTTTGAAATGTTTTATTATAACTCTTAACATGCATTATGTAAGCATGAACTTTTAATAAACTTCTTCCTCTACAAATTGAAATTAAAATAATATTTCATAAAAGTTAAAATAAAATAAAAAAAATTAATTTCTTCTTTTTTTGTTTTAATCGTAAATACAGTATAAAAAAACGAACAATGTTCTCGTGCGTACGTACAGCGAGAGAAAGAGCGATCGCGTTGCCGAGATGGACTGTGGAGGAGACTGCGCTGCCTCAGCTTATCGTACACAACACTCCACAACACCCCACAACACTCCACTCCACTGTGCTGCCACTGCTCCTTTGCGCAATGCGCTAAATTTAAAAAAAGTAACTCCGGTCCGTCGTTAACCAGGGGTGGGTTTCCCAAAACGTTCGTAGCGCTAAGTACTTCTTAACCTCGTACATTTCATACGAGGTTACGAAGTATTTAGCGCTACGAACGTTTCGGGAAACCCACCCCCAACACTGTTGCTGCAACTACACTGCCATGTTCATTGTTAAGAATATTAGCATGTCCATATATTAGCATATTAGCATCCCCACACTGCTCCCGATATCCTTGCCAAGGCATGTCTTTCTGTCCCTGCTACCTCTGTTCCAAGTGAGATATGTTGATTTGAGTACTGAGCTGTGGTGGTGCTGTAAATGTCTCTGCATCGTGCTTGTATTGGCCGCGGTGTACGGCATTATTTTCATACAATGTTTGCATATGGTCCGTGTCTTTTCAGTCACTCTCTTGCCATTCATCATTTCCGCCGGGTACTCAAAATGCTGCCAAACAAACGATTTGAAAGTGGCGGGGGCATCTTCAATAGTAATATCTGTATTTTCCAAGGTCATTCTGGCTGCTTGCTGGATCACAAATCCTGTGAGACAGATTTTTAATGTGACGAGAATTCTCGCTGAGTTACGTCTTGCGAGATCTCGTGACACGAGATATCATCACACCCCTAGTAAGTATGTAAGTAAGGTACACAGATCACACACACCTTTGGAAACCAAAAACCCAGCTGCCTCTTCCCACATCTGCCAAAGATGCAGCTGTCTCAGGGAGCCCTCATGCCTACACTGCCTTCTGCTTCTCCCCCATAGCTCAGCTGCTGTTGCTGGGTCCCTCCTGCCTTCTGGTCCTGCCTGATTCTGCTTTAACATCACCGTGATTCAGCCTGCTTCTCTAATTTGTAGACAATTGTACATACAACTCCTGCTGCAATACATAACCTCATCTGTGGGGTGAGATAAGCAATTATGGAGTTCTTACACTAACCATCCTGGTTATATTCAGCACATGACTGGTCACACATCCTATAAGTGACCTGATCATCCCACTGAGGATGCATCACACAGAGGATGAGCATCTTTCTCATGCTGTCTCAAAGTTCTCCCTGCCACTCTCAGCTTTGGCTTGTCCTAAACTGAGATCTATGCTTTTCGGTACATTGAACCTAAACACTGGTACAATTAACATGAAATAAATCTAAAGCAAATATCAAACATAGTACTCCAAAATCTCTTTAACACACTTCAACACTGTAGGCTATGGATGTTCCTTCAAACATCACTACAACAATATCAAATCCATATTTAAACAATCAAAGAAAAGCATGTATTACCTACTGTTTACAGGTGTAGAGTGACAGACCTTTTTAATACAGAAATCTCAGAAATAATGATAAAATACGAAGCAATGTTGTCCACTCTGTTGCGTGTATCCTTGCAAGGCAGAGAATCGCTCAATAGTGTGATGGTACACTGAAGGTGAATAGCAGCATGCAGGGAGGAGAGGGACTGTGGAACATGTGCAGGGTGGGGTTGGACACATATTATCAGTCAGTTCTGCTAGATTCCTGCTAACCCCCAGGCCTTTCCTTTCACCACTCACCCAACAGCACCAACCAGTGCTGCTCTCACAACAATGTGTTCATATAATTGAATTTTGAAGTTTTGCAACTTGTAGGTTGCAAGTTTGTTTAAAAAAAACAACAAACCAGAATCAAAAATCATAATAATCATAATAACAATTGTATTATATATACAGTACTGTGCAAATGTTTTAGGAAAGTGTGCCTTTCAAAAATGAAAGTGTTAATAGTTTATTTTCATCAGTTAACAAAATGCAGTGAATGAACAGAAGAAGAATGTAAATCAAATCAATATTTGGTGTGACCACCATTTGCCTTCAAAACAGCATTACTTCTTCTAGGTACACTTGCACACAGTTTTTGAAGGAACTCGGCTAACCACAGATCTTCTGTAGAGGTAGGCTTTCTCAAATCCTTTTGTCTCTTCATGTAATTCCAGACAGACTTGATGATGTTGAGATCAGGGCTCTATGGGGGCCATACCATCACTTCCAGGACTACTACTACTTCTTTACACTTTATGACATTGGCTGTATGCTTGGGGTCATTGTCTTGCTGCAGAATAAATTTTGGGCCAATCATCCGCCTCCCTGATGGTATTGCATGATGGATAAGCATCTGCATGTATTTCCCAGCATTGAGGATACCATCCTGATCAAATCTCCAACTCCATTTGCAGAAATGCAGCCCCAAGGAACCTCCACCGTGTTTCACTGTTGCCTGTAGACACTCATCATTGTATTGCTTTCCAGCCCTTCGGCAAACAAACTGCCTTCTGTCCAAGTGTCACACACCCAATGGTGTTTGATTAATGAAATGACATCTTTTCGTTATGGGGGTCTTCTGTGCCCTGCCAATCACTCGTTCTGTCTAGAGGTGAGAGATGACTTCACAATGGGACCTTTAAGCATTCTGGGCAGAATACTAGTGGACACTGATGTATCTCTATGGTGGGAAGACACTTTCTATGAGTTAGGAGTTACAATGTCAAACACAGGACAGATGTTAGGAGTTGCAATGTCAAACACAAGACAGATGTTAGGAGTTACAATGTCAAACACAGGACAGATGTTAGGAGTTACAATGTCAAACACAGGACAGATGTTAGAAGTTACAATGTAAAACACAAGACAGATGTTAGGAGTTACAATGTCAAACACAAGACAGATGTTAGGAGTTACAATGTAAAACACAGGACAGATGTTAGGAGTTACAATGTCAAACACAGGACAGAAGAAAAGAGTTACAATGTAAAATACATGACAGAAGGCAGAAGTTACAATGAAAAAACACAGGACAGAAAGCAAAAGTTACAATGAGTTACTTTATAATACTGTTATGTGGTTAGAGGTGGATAAGTTGATGATGATAATAATGATAATGATTAAAAAACAATTATGAAAAATTACACTGGATTTTGGAATGTTTTGTGGTAAAAGAAAGGAATGGAACACAATCCTGTCAGTCATGGAACACAATCCTGTCAGTCATGGAACACAATCCTGTCAGTCATGGAACCCAATCCTGTGTGTCATGGAACACAATCCTGTCAGTCATGGAACACAATCCTGTGTGTCATGGAACACAATCCTGTCAGTCATGGAACCCAATCCTGTGTGTCATGGAACACAATCCTGTCAGTCATGGAACCCAATCCTGTGTGTCATGGAACACAATCCTGTCAGTCATGGAACCCAATCCTGTGTGTCATGGAACACAATCCTGTCAGTCATGGAACCCAATCCTGTGTGTCATGGAACACAATCCTGTCAGTCATGGAACCCAATCCTGTGTGTCATGGAACACAATCCTGTCAGTCATGGAACCCAATCCTGTGTGTCATGGAACACAATC
Organism: Brachyhypopomus gauderio; assembly: GCF_052324685.1. NCBI lineage: Eukaryota > Metazoa > Chordata > Actinopteri > Gymnotiformes > Hypopomidae > Brachyhypopomus > Brachyhypopomus gauderio. The sequence goes on along the minus strand of NC_135230.1, from coordinate 2,222,570 downwards.
CTGTCAGTCATGGAACCCAATCCTGTGTGTCATGGAACACAATCCTGTCAGTCATGGAACCCAATCCTGTGTGTCATGGAACACAATCCTGTCAGTCATGGAACCCAATCCTGTGTGTCATGGAACACAATCCTGTCAGTCATGGAACCCAATCCTGTGTGTCATGGAACACAATCCTGTCAGTCATGGAACCCAATCCTGTGTGTCATGGAACACAATCCTGTCAGTCATGGAACCCAATCCTGTGTGTCATGGAACACAATCCTGTCAGTCATGGAACACAATCCTGTGTGTCATGGAACACAATCCTGTCAGTCATTGAACCCAATCCTGTGTGTCATGGAACACAATCCTATCAGTCATGGAACACAATCCTGTCAGTCATGGAACACAATCCTGTGTGTCATGGAACACAATCCTGTAACTTATGGAACACCGCCATTTATGTGACCATAAGGATAACTCAAACTCATCCTCTCATTTGTCAAGGGGGAGGAGAGTCATCTTCTCAGTGTGGTGGTTTGCTCCTTCCCCTTGTTTCCCTGAACTGATCTGATGACAGCAGTGCTTAACAAGCGTGGTCCAACCTTCTAGTCCACATTAACTGTGGTGAGGGATGTAAATGCACAAATCCTGATCCTAACCCTAAATCTAACCTGACCCTAACCCCTACCTCTAACCATAACCGTAACATCTCATCTTAACTCTAACCATAACCCTAATCTGTTTGAGTTCTCCCTTGTTCCATGATTCTTTTTTTTACCTGTGTGGTATGATCAGTGTTCATTAATTATTTCTGACTTGATGAAAAGATGGCCAATATGACCAATATGAAAAACAGGCATATACAACCATTTCCTTCATCATCAAAGATAATGAGAAATGTTTCTGCCATATGATTAAGATTATAAAATATATTCCTTTTACCCATCATTTACTTTTCCCAAAATGACAAACTGATGATTTTATAGTAATGGCGAGTATGAGATATAAGAAATGTACAGTTTTTTTCCTGATGGATTATTAGTAATGTATGGGCAACTCTGAATTTGCAAGCCATACCTTCCTACATACCAATTTAAAAACAATCATATCTAACATGTCAATTCAATCAGTTCAGGAACCAGTGTGACAAGTTCATCTACATTCTGAAAAACATTGTGATGCTTCTGCGATCACTGTGACATTTTGCTAAGTCTTTTGCCTGTCATGTGGCAGTTGGTGCATATTCATTAATTCTCTCACACATAGACACCCACCCACACACACATACGCACACACACACACACACACATACACACAAGTTTAGGTGTTTACCTTCTTTCAAAGTGTTGACATGAGGAAGCTTCCAGGTTCCAGTGAACACAAAACAAATCAAAACATAAGCAGACCCAGCAGGCATTTCAACATTGAATCAACGTTGAATCAACGTCACATGTGATGATTGAATCAACGTTGGATTTGGTGTCGATTTTGAAAAGTGAATCAACGTTGATATGCCAACGTCATTTCAACGTCAATCAATCAATCAATCAAATTTTATTTATATAGCGCTTTTTACAACAGTTGTTGTCACAAAGCAGCTTTACAAGTGCCGAGTCCTAGCCCCCAGTGAGCAAGCCAAAGGCGACAGTGGCAAGGAAAAACTCCCTAGTTTTTTGCATGAGGAAGAAACCTTGAGAGGAACCAAGACTCAGGGGGGGAACCCATCCTCCTCTGGCCGACACCGGTCACCATGACAACAACAACAATATAGACAGAATGTAGACAGAATGTAAAAGATGCAATAATGTCAATTTAGACCGAAAAAGATGTAATAATGTCCATCATGGTGTAGGCATCCGGTTAGGCAGGAGGTGGCCGGCCAGGATGGATCGCTTGTCTCTCCTCATCTCATTATTCCTCAAGCAGGCGGGCAGCCATGTGGAGAAATGAAACAGGGAAAATTAGCTCTGTATGAGGACATATACAGGACAGGTAAAATTATAAACATTTCTGGAGTGTGGCAGCAACTCCGGCACTAAGTTAAATTATTACAGCCTAGCTAAAAAAAGGCAGAACCAGAAGGTAACATAGGCTTGGGGGCATTCTGAGACAATGGCATCCGTCCACTGCACTGTCAACAAACTTGAGTGACCACGAGCAGTGACAGGATGACAGCACCAGCACCCCAGTCTACCATAAAACCCTTCGTCTATGAACCCCTGGATCTGTACCTTTATCTAAGGGGGATATTAATTATCAAACGCTAGACTAAATAAGTGGGTTTTCAACCTAGATTTAAAGATTGTGACTGTCAGAGTCCCGGACACATTTAGGAAGATTATTCCAAAGCTGGGGGGCCTTATAAGAAAAGGCTCTTCCCCCTGCTGTTACCTTGTTAATTTGTGGAACTAATAACAGACCAGCACCCTGTGATCTTAGTTGACGTGGGGGTTCATATGTAACGTTGCATACGACGCAGGAGCAGAGGAGGACACAAATGCAGAGTAGAGCACACTTTATAAAAGACTTTACAACTCACGTGACAGTATCACATACAACAGCAAACATCCAGACAACGCGAAGACAGCTAGGCATAATGAACAGAGTATACATAGATTAGACCACTGACCACGGACAAGTATCACGAAGAAGGACAAAACACATAGAGCATACAGAACGACAAAACAACGTAATGAACCACGAAGACAGACAGTGAACAAGGAACCTAAATACCATTACTAACGAAGACTAGACAAGATACAGCTGACAAGAGTTAGTAACAAAACAAATCACAATGAACTATTCATGATTGACACGGAAGGCGGAGCCAACTGTGACAGTATCTCCCCTCAACGCACGCAACACCGAGGCGTGCAAGACAATCTACAAGAGTTAAAAACAAACAAAACTAAATCACATATTTAACACCATAGGAACAGCAAGAACAATTTACACAGAAACAATTATGCACAAAACATCCACCAACAATTCTGGAACCAAATAACCCCAACGGTGGAACAAACAGGAGGGCTGAACCAAGCCTGTAGAACACCGGCACCAATACATCTCCTGGGACGTGTAGTGCGAATCATAACGCCAACACTTGGTTCACCATAGATCAGTCCCGTTTACAGATGGAATGTCCCGTAGTCATTGGAGATCCACAAAAGTCCTCAACAGACCAGCCCCTCCGGATCACGGGAACTGCAGACTCTGTTGACACCTTCTGGGTCGTGGAAACCACTGGGGTTGGTGCAGCTTGGTTGACCGGCGCTGCCGTTGCAGCCTCTGAAGTCGGTACTGTAGCAGTCATGGGGACGGGGACCAGATCAGAGACCCGGGAACATACCCCATAGCGCCCCAAATGTCCTTATTGGGTATCTCACATCAAGAGAACCGAGGAACATGATCAATAAAACAGGAACAGGAAACAACCGTAGAACACACTGAACAGCTACAGTTCTTTGACCGACTATAGGCTCACACAGGGTTAAAACAGGCTATGGGTTCACACTGTTACGGGCTCTCTCGCTGTGTCCATTGAATGGTGGTTCATTCTGTAACGTTGCATACGATTCTGTAACGTTGCATACGACGCAGGAGCAGAGGAGGACACAAATGCAGAGTAGAGCACACTTTATAAAAGACTTTACAACTCACGTGACAGTATCACATACAACAGCAAACATCCAGACAACACGAAGACAGCTAGGCATAATGAACAGAGTATACATAGATTAGACCACTGACCACGGACAAGTATCACGAAGAAGGACAAAACACATAGAGCATACAGAACGACAAAACAACGTAATGAACCACGAAGACAGACAGTGAACAAGGAACCTAAATACCATTACTAACGAAGACTAGACAAGATACAGCTGACAAGAGTTAGTAACAAAACAAATCACAATGAACTATTCATGATTGACACGGAAGGCGGAGCCAACTGTGACATCATAGTAGGAAATAAGTTCCTGGAGGTATTCAGGAGCAAGCCCGTGTAGTGCTTTATATGCTAATAATAGAATTTTAAAATCAATACGAAATTTAACTGGGAGCCAATGCAGGGCTGATAGGACTGGTCTAATATGCTGAAATTTTCTAGTTCTGGTCAGAACTCTAGCTGCGGCATTTTGAACTACTTGAAGTTTATTTAGATTCCTATTTGAACATCCTGACAGTAGTGAATTGCAGTAGTCTAACGTCATACATTCAACCTTGAATAAGCCACAAAACTCACGTTCATGATGCTCAAAATTGCATGGGAGAGAGGAAAAAAAACTACTTTATGCCATAATGAAAAAAGAACAATTTTATTTTTTTTATTCTCTCTGTAAATTTCTTCTTGGAGAACCACCACACAACCTCTCTGGTGCATACTTGAGGTGTTTAGCCATTGTGTCCATTGCCTCCTGTTGTGTGATTTTGTGTCTAAAGAGGAAAAGCAAACACCATAAATACTGTACATCCAGTATACAGTGCCAACAATTTAGAACGAACATCTAAATTTGTAAAAATATTGAATTTTCATCCAATTCATTTCTCGCTTCTAATTGCTCATGCTAGCTAGTCAGGCATCCTCACAACACCTAGCCAGGAAAGCTAACCAGCTAGCGTTACTGGGTCGCCTGTTTTAGTAACTTTATGTGTAATTAATAATAATATGCTCCTCAGGTATTGACTAAACTTTGACTTTACTTACCGTGAGCAACAATGCCAAACTCTCCCAGCCTACGCCACACCAATGTACGCCACACCAAGCAACCAGGGTCGCTGGGTCTGGAACAGAAAAAATGCCTTGATATTAATATGATACGATATAATACCGCACATATTATGTAAGAAGAAAAAATGTAAAGGACCTTTACATTTCACGACCTCCGCCTGCATCACTGACAACACTGCCAGAATCCCTCGAGTGATCACACAAGACTCACAGTTGCTCTGCCTGATGTCCAATACTTTCTCCTGTTCTATTTAAACTTGTTGTTTTGTCATTGCGAAGTTTCGTTTCTGCCTCAAAACATTTCAAACTTTCATTGGCTGATGTTGTCTTCCTGGTTAATACTTGTTTTGACGACTTTTTGGACAAATTAATAAATAAACAAAAATCATATTATTATTATTAATAATAATAATAATTATTATTAATACCTCTTTCAAAACCCTCATCCAATGCCAAAGATTTGTTTGTACTTTTTAATTGTATTGGGTTTTTTTAACTTGAAAAATGGTAATACAAAGGTATGTTGAAGATATTACGTTGATTCACCGTTAATAGTTCGTTTGCGCAATCATTTAACATTAAACGTTGATTCAATGTTGTTTCAACGTTGAAACAACAACAGATAGAATTTCAAATATAATTCAACCACATTTCAACATTGAAGGTCGGTCGTGTGCCAGCTGGGGAACAACATGCAACATACATACATGCAACTCAAAGTGCTTTACATGTGACGCTCGGGGCTGGACGAAGGACGAGACACGAAATCCTTGTCTTTCAGACGTCACTTTTATTACAGCGCTTTAATGCGCATGGAAAACACAGATATTGCGCAATAGCGCACGTAGAACATTCACACAGCAACGTGTAAACCTTAGACAACGAGGAGCACAAGACACTGCGCGAACGCACATTAAATAGACAGACCACATCAACCCCACGTGATGACGAGACGAGCGACAGGTGAGACGGATAATGACAAGACGCACCCGCACCCACGGAGATACAGACGCAGACGAATAGACGCAGACAACGTTAATACACGCCCCAAAGGAAGGGTTCGGGGACCGTAGCATGACAGACGCCCCCACCAAGGGCACTACCCGTCCCGGGGTGCCAACAGGACCGAGTGCCCCGAACCCACGTCGATGGGCGGATCCGAAGCGCCCAGTCCTGCGTCTGGGAGATGACCGCCCTCGGTGGAGAGTCCGCCACGAACAGCCTAGAACACCCTCCCTGGGAAGACCGGGGGAAAACACGTTAGGCACGTTTAACGGGACGGACACAAACACACAAACAGGAACATTTACACACAGAGGAACAAACGGGAAAAAGGGGTTCGGTACACATACGGGCAGACTCACGAACACTGGGACAGATACACACGACACAGGCGCCAGGCTGCGCGCCAGAAGGAGGGCGATCAGGGGAGAGAGACCGGGAGCTACTGGTGCTACTGGTGCTGCAGGCGCTGCGGTGGGCGGTGCTCCTCCTGCCCTTGCTGCAAACCCACCACCGGGCGCAGCGCGGCTGGCTGACGCGCCAGGTGCAGCGCGGTTGGCCGACGCGCCAGGTGCAGCGCGGTTGGCCGACGCGCCAGGTGCAGCGCGGTTGGTCCCACCCCTCGAAGGGCCGTACGGGAATCCCTCTTCGCCCGGGGATCTCCCTCCAGACCTGACAGTGGGAGTGGCTTCCTCTGCTTCCATCTCCTCCTCACTGCCACGGCTCCAGCTCATGGGCTGCCCCGAGCTGCCACCCCGGGAACAGTCCATGTCGCTGGCTGGGGAGCGCTCGGGAGATGAGCCCGCCTCCGGACACCTCCTCATCTTTACCGTCCTGGTGGACAGTTCCGAGGGGGGAGGGCTCTCCTCTTCCTCTTCGGTATAGGAGCCCTCTTCCTCGGGGTATGCGGAGCACTCTGACGGAGGGTACTCCTCCTCATCGTACTCCTGCTCCTCGCCTTCCTCCACGGTGGTAGAGGGACCTACGGGCGGAGGGATGTAGTCCTCTTCCTCGGACTCCTCCTCCTCCTCTTCCCCGTAGTCGACGGTGGACACGTCGTCTAGCGACGGGGGGTAGTCCTCTCCCTCTCCACCGTAGTCCACCGTGGAGGCGTCGTATAACGACGGAAGGTAGGCCTCCTCTTCTCCCTCTTCTCCCTCACTGTAGTATACGATGGGGGCGGAACAAACTGAGGGAGCCTGGTCTTCCTCTTCCTCCTTGCCCTCTGATTCCTCCCCCTCGAACTCACTCTCAGGGGTCTTCTCCGTGGAGCAGAGTTCGAGGGAGCCTACCCTCAGGGGCGAGAGGTCTCTGGTGGAAGAGGGGTGGCGCTCCTTCCAAAACCGCATCGCGGTCTTGCAAAAATAGTCCGCCAACTCCTCAGTCCTGGCTTCCCGAGCCCGAAGCAGCATAACCGCACATAACGGGTCCTGCTGCATCGCTTCGAGGGTGACGGGGGCTCCGCGGTGCTGTGCAGGGGAAGAGGCGTGACGTCGCTTACTGGGCTTCTTGCCCTTCTTTGGCCGGGTGGTGTATCCTGGCATGGTGTCTCTGGTCGGCTCGTCGTTCTGTAACGGTGGCCGGCGGCAGACGGAAGAGACACGGATCCGCTGGTTGACTCACGGTTACTTTTATTCAACATAAAGTTTGCGCAATAGCGCACAAGAAACATGCAGAACATAGACAGAACGACGAGCACAAGACACTGCGCGAACGCACATTAAATAGACAGACCACATCAACCCCACGTGACGACGAGACGAGCCACAGGTGAGACGGATAATGACAAGACGCACCCACACCCACGGCGATACAGACGCAGACGAATAGACGCAGACAACGTTAACACACGCCCCAAAGGAAGGGTTCGGGGACCGTAGCGTGACAGTAACTAAATAACATAATGTAATAAAGTAAGGTAAAAAAAGATAACAATAAGATGGAAAACAATTAAATTAATTAGAACAGTTAGAGTTTCTTAACTAAAAGCATATCTAAACAGGAAGGTTTTGAGACTCTTCTTGAAGCTGTGCAGGGATGAAATGCCTCTGAGCTCTTCAGGAAGAGATTTCCAGAGCTTTGGTTCAATCATTAATCGGCTTTTAGGAATCACCAGTAGATTACTGTTTGAAGACCTAAGAGACCTGACTACAACATATCCAGGGCCGGAGTGGGACACTTTTTCATGCCCAAATCCAGCCCAAAATTATTTTTCCCTCCCAATCGGCCCAAACTAGAGATTGACATGAGCCGACCCCGAACCTCCCAATTAGCCACTCCGGCTCTAAACATATCTAACCATCATTTCACTGAGGTAAAGAGGAGCAATACACACACACACACACACACACACACTGTTACAAAGGAAGAAAAAACTACACCAAATGTATAAGAAAGACATGCATATTAAATTACTACTATTGTTGTTTAGTAAGTGTTTTAATGGCTATACACATTTCTTAGATTAATACACATGAAAAAACAAAAGATTCAAAGCTCTTAACTCCACAAAGTATTCTCAAAACCAGCAGACTATAAACTCAGTTTTACTGGAAAACTATACACACTCCTCTGTACACAATTGCTCAATACCACACACACACACACACACACACACACTGTGTGCTGTAAAACACTAATGATACTTTTACAAAAACAGAACAGATACTGAATAAGCCATTTATTTCCTTTCATGTAACCCTTCACAAATCTCTTCATGAAATGTGAGGTGTACATAAGGGAAATGCAACCCTGCAGCAGGATTCTGTGTGTACATAAATACACATAACAAACAACATTAAATTACTGTTACAGTAGAAACAAACACCTCCACGCTGTCAGGAGTCATCTTGTCGATCGTGAGGATTTGGCCTCTCATCTGCTCTGCTACCTTCATGTTCCTCCCATGGTTCATGACACGATCCATAAGAACTGGAAAAGATTGGTCTTCCCCATCATCTTCATCTTCTCCATCCTCTTCCTCTCTGTGGTCTTTCTTACTCCGTTTTTGTCTTGCCTGCTATGTTTGTGTTTTTCCTGAATCAGTCTGAGTATCAGTCATACCAGGCCATTATGAGAAGTGAGTGAATAAACATGATGTGCTGTGTATTCACTGAGATGTTGATTTAGTTCATTGGCATACTGAGATTTGATTGGTGAATCCAGTGATTAGGACAATGAGAGCGATGCCCCATGAGAACTGGATAGTGTGAGAGGGGTGGTGTTAGTGTGAGAGAGGTGGAGGTGTTAGTGTGAGAAAGGTGGTGTTCGTGTGAGACAAGTGGTGGTGTTGAGTCACAGTATGTATCCAAACAAAAAAATGAGACAGAAGCATTTACAATATTTATAAAAGCTTTGATTTTCATAAAGGCGTTACAAATAACAGCAATAATACTTAATACATATATTTATATATATGTAATAATACATATATAATACATATATTTATAACTTTTTGTTTTATTATAAAAATATCAAAAGTCTAATAAAGGTCTAATAAAAATACAGGATATACAAGTAATGTAGTGTAAATTTATGTTTCCAGATGACTTTACAGTGATATATGAAATGTAATGTAGTTTCCAGATGACTTATTAGTAATGTATGGCCAGCAGGGCCCTTGCAGTTTCTATACAGTGCATCCTGCAAGCCACTTTCCTACATACCAATCTAAAAACAACCATATTTCACAAATCAATACAGCAGTTCAGGTACCAGTGTGACAAGATTAACTATAAAAACATTCTGATGCTTTTCTGAACACCGTGATGTTTTTTGTAAGATCATGCACCAGGTAATGTGTGCACACACACACACACACACACACACACACAGACACACACACACACAGGACCAGAGTGGGCCCTTTTTATAAAAATATAAAATATAAAAAGGCTAGATCCAAAAAGCTTGCCCTGTGGTACACTGACCAAACTCGAAACTTAAAACAAAACGCACGTAAATTAGAGCGGAAATGGCGATCTACTAAATTGGAAGTATTCCACTGTGTGGAAGGATAGCATTACTGAATACAAACGAGCACTCACTAAAGCACACTCAGAATACTTAGCCTCACTGATTGAGAATAATAAAAACAATCCTAGATTTCTTTTTAATACTATTTCAGGACTAGATTTCTAAACTTACAAAAAGCAGGCGCAGAACCTCTGTGTCAGGAACAGCACGTGTTCGAATTAGTCCATACACCTGCCGCTCGTTTACTCCCACATTCACAAATACTTAAGCTTCCCCCTCTCACTTCTGGGTTGCGAAGTATTGTTGGCATGCAACTTACCAAGCGTTATCTCTTCGTGATTGATCACCTGTGTATTGACCTCTGATCTCGTTCCAGACCTAGTTCCCAGCCTAGCCCTCTTGTACCTTCAGCTCTCTGTCTACCCAGCATGAACTTGGACCGTCCTGACCTCGACCACCGCACTCTTACACTTCACACACTCTACGGAGTTATTCACCTGTACGAGTACTCCGTACTCACTTCAAAAAATAAAAACTACTGCATTCCGTAATTGGATCCGAGTCTTCCTGGTTGGATCGTTACACTCAGATTCCAGTAAATACATTCACTAGTAATGTATTTATTGATTTCTTTGATAATAAAATAGAGAATATTAGACAAAATATTAAATCTTTTTATAGGTAATCCAACTGGTATGTCATCTGGTTTGGTCGATATTGATCTAAATCTTGCATTGGGAGATCCACTCCCACAATCAAAAAAAATAATTTCATCATTAAATTGTACTACTTGTACACTACATTTTACATTACATTTACATTTACGACATTTAGCAGACGCTCTTATCCAGAGCGACTTACAAAGTGCTTTGCATCCGATTCTGTTCCCTCAAAAATATTAAAAGAGGTATTACCAGTTGTGACTGAACCCCTTCTAACAGTAGTTCACTCATCCATTAACCATTTCATGGTTTTATTCTTACTTAAGTAATTGCACATGTACAGAGGAGGGAGGAGAGCAGGGAGGAGAAGTATATTGGTAGGAGGGTCTTGATGGAACTTCCAGGCAAGAGGAGGAGAGGTAGACCTAAGAGGAGGTTTATGGATGCAGTGATAGAGGATATGAGAGTGGCTGGTGTGTCAGTGGAGGACACTCAGGACCGGGCCAGATGGAGGAGTTTGATCTGCTGTGGTGACCCCTAAACAGGAATTGCCGAAAGAAGAAGAAGAAGATTCTTACTTAACTAATCGCTATCAGTTTGTAGAGCTCAATAAAGTGAAATATGGGGTCCCGCAAAGCTCCATCTTAGGACCACTATTAATCAGAATCAGAATCAGAAATACTTTATTGATCCCAGGTGAGAAATTGCACTTATTACCCTAGCAACCTGAATAGGTATAAGCCCTCCCAAGAAGTAAATTACAGCAAGAAAAATTAACTTAAAATTATCTAAAACTATAAGGGCTTATAATACAATAACGGATAATGAAGTAAGTATAATACAATATATAAATTATGTTATAGAATAGAATATTACTGTACATGTGGGTGGTGTCATGTTCAGTGTTGGGAACGTTACTTTAAAAAAGTAATTAGTTATAGTTACTCACTACTTGTTCAAAAAAGTAACTGAGTTAGTAACTGAATTACTCTATAATAAAAGTAACTCGTTACCAGGGAAAGTAACTATTTGCGTTACAGTTAAAAAAAGGTTATATGCCAATTAATTAAGTTTTTTTAAGCAGTTTTCACAGTCAGTTGAAATGAGTAGATCAGAAAATTGTTTAACTTTTGATATTTATTGCACATCCACAGACCAGTGCAGGATAAAATCCTTTAAAATCGCAAAATCTTTGGGAAAAAAAAAAGCAAAAGTAAACAGTTTGTGACGGGCGGTGTGAGCAACTGAAAAGGAAGCGATCACGCCAAGTCTCAGGGAAAAAGGATGGTTTAATATAAAGTGTTCAAACCAAAACCCGTGAAAAAGATCCAAATTAAGGATATAATGACCAGCGGTCAACTGCTAAACTTACAGTAATACACTAGTGATTGCCCCCTAGTAATCACTAGTGTGTGTGTGTGTTCTGACTGCACAGATGGGTTAAAAGCGGAGGACAAATTTCGATTGGGGTGTAAAAATCACAATTCACAAAATATGGCACATTTACATTTTACATTAATTCAAAAACATCAAGTACACCTTACTTTCTAATGTACAAGCATCAAGGCACTGATAAATGTTTGACAAAATATGGCACACATTAAAATTATATAGATAGCAATGGATTATTGCACAAGCCCTGAGAAGCTTAAGGATATATTGCACAGTGAAGTAATTGTCTGCTAGTGATTTGGTGTGCTAGTAATTTAGTGTGCTAATTTAGTGTGCTAATGTGAAAAAGTGCAAATATGTGAGAAGTGAACTTGGATGTCCAGATTAGTGAGGGGTTGTTATTTTCAGTTCACTTTTATAGTGCTCTGTGGTGTCATTGTCAGTCTGTACGTGTGTTTGTGTTCAGTTTCCGTATAGCGCTGGGATAAAAGTTGTTTTTAAGTCTGTTTGTCCTGGATGTGGTGGACCCAAAGCATTTCCCAGAGGGCAGAGGACAGGTGATGTCTTGGGTTGGAGGAGTCTTTCACAATGTTGTTTGACCTGCTGAGAGGTGAGAGATGAGTCCAACCAATCACAGTCTTTTTGTGTGTGGCGTTGCAGTCATGGGTGTAGAGTGCTGTGGTTGAAAATCTGTAAACCCAAAATGGTAAGCACAATAAACGTCAGAAGCAGTTGGGTAAGCTAATGAAATAAAATGAATTTATTAAGCAAGTATGGATTATTCCAGAGACCCCTGTTTCAATCGCACAAGGAGTCTGCCACAGAGAGCTAATTCCCCTCCCCGAACTCTCATCTCTTATACTTTAGTTCATAAGCACACAAGGTGTTCACAAGGTGAACATGAGGTCATTAAATGAATATGATTGGATAAACTTGACATAAATCACACATGATTGGACAAATGTATATTGGCCCCTCCCCTCATGCTCCATCCACGCTTGGTGGTCTGATGGTCTGAGAGCTGATGTGGCCACTTCCATGTTGAGACTAAGAGACCAGCTGGTGTCTCCAGTATGGATAAGAGTGAGGTCACCCTAGGAACACCAGGCACCCAGAGTGGGCCGACGTGGCAGAGGAAAGACAGTATTCCTCTAAGGCTTACTGAGCCACACCTGACACTGAATGGCTTCAGTGTCCTACTTACATGATTAACACAACACGGGTAAAGAGCTCTAGCTTATACATCTATCATGTGACTATTATGTTTAATATATACTAATAAAGCATAGCATCGAGGAAAATATTAAAATTACCAAAATTACCACCACATTTCCCTCCTTTTTGTCCTTTATGGACAAATTACATCAACTACCGATCACTCCCTTGCAGGCTTTCAATCGTAGCATCACTTACAGGAAAGTCTATGAATGGTCAGTCACATTACATCATTGCATCATTGTTTGAAGGATTAGTTAACTGAATCAACATCAGAAAAATCAAAAGAATCAACATCAGAAATTTTTTGCAGATTGTCATCCTCGACATCTGTCATCAGCGTGAGGTTCTTAGGTTTACCACTACTCTTCATGAGATTTCAAGATCCTGAGGACATCACCCCTCCTTCTTGCCAGCAATTAGCAGGACCAAACATCACCCTTTATTATGTTAATTCACAGAGCAAGACCGAGGCAGCAGTTAGTATGAGCTGCTGTGGGTGTGTTCTTCAGAGGCATGATAGAAGCAGAAACACAAATACAGGTGATATATATATCAGTAGCGAACCGTGACCATTAAACCTGGGCCCGCTACACCCCCCCCCCCCCCCCCCCCATTTTTTTTCCTCTCCTAATAAACTGCACTAAAGAATAAAGAAAAAACCGAGATGACAGTATAGCTTTAGAAACGCATGTAGTGTGTTCAAATAACATTTGTACTAGATAACTTGTTAAGCAAAATAAGTTTCCAAACAAAATAAGGTTTCACAGCTCCGTGGTTCTCGCAACCGGAATATGTAAATGAGTACGTCAAAGGGCCGAATCTAAACTAGCCAGCGGCGGTAAGCTAACGACAGCTAGCGTTGCCACAGCGGGCGGAAATGATCATACAGTTAAGCCTGCCCACTAAGAGGGAAGATATGATTGGTCAATTTTACTGTCATTTGAAACTGGTATTGTGTTGAATTATAACTACCAGGCCCTCTGTAAACGAACAGCGGGCATCACAGTCCTGATAGGGGGAGACACAGGCTCACAGGCTTCCACTTAACCCCTTACCTTCCAACACAGATTGAATAGACACGGTTGAATATTTTATTTGCTTATATTTTTGTAATTGTTTAGATGTCGATTGTAAAACTGTAAGTAGATAAAATAAAATTGGATAATTATATATATAATGTTTTAAGAATATTTTAGGCCCTCTGAGAGGGCGTAGAGGGCCCTGACGGTTCCCCACTGACGGTTCACCCACCACACCCACATCATCACCCAGCACAGTCTATAACACAATATAGAATGAGTAGCTCTAGCCTGCTGTTTAGAACACAAACATTTATCAGTGCCTTGATGCTTGTACATTAGAAAGTAAGGTGTACTTGATGTTTTTGAAAGCAAATTAATGTAAAATGTAAATGTGCCATATTTTGTGAATTGTGATTTTTACACCCCAATCGAAATTTGTCCTCTGCTTTTAACCCATCTGTGCAGTTAGAACACACACACACACACTAGTGATTACTAGGGGGCTGTGGATCACACGTGCCCAGAGCGGTGGGCAGCCCTAGCCCGGCGCCCGGGGAGCAGGTGCCTTGCTCAAGGGCACCTCAGTCATGGCCTTAGGTCTGGGAATCGAACCCACGACCCTCCGGTCACAAGACCAGTTCCCTAACCGCCAGGCCATGACTGCCCTTAAATTAGCAACGCCATCATAATGCTAATTTCCGCTAGCAATTGTATGGGATTTCTCATATAACATTAGCATCAAGCTAATTGTGCCATATAATTTCTTAGCTAATCACACCCAGCACAGTCTAAAACACAATATAGAATGAGTAGCTCTAGCCTGCTCTTTAGCTAATTGTACCATATAATTTCTTAGCTTACACGAATTTAAAAGCGGAAACAGAAAGTGTTTGATTACAACAAATATTATATAGTATAGTAAAGGAAATATACAAAGAGCAAGATTCAAACAATGTTATTTATTTATTTTTATTGTTTGATGGGGCTCATTAGAGAAACAGTCGTCTCTACGTCTGCTGGTACGTGCGCTTGAATTTTAACTTTTGAAACATGAGTCTACAAATTTTCTGCTGTTTGTTGTAGGATAGGTAACATATACAGTCTGTAACTTCAAGTTTATTGTGCAGTTGTATCACGTTTGCTGCTTTGGGACTCGTATGAGACTGTCATGGACATGGACCCTCAATCTCCATGATCTGTTATTGGAGTATGGCCAAAGAACAAGCCACATTACCTTGGCAGTGTGTGTTAGCTCTGTGTAAATCTGCAAGTCAATCAATCAATCAATCAATCAAAGTTTATTTGTATAGCGCTTTTCACAACACATGTTGTCACAAAGCGCCTTACAGGATTTAAAAGGTTAACAATACTACGGGTCCAGAACCCTAATGAGCAAGCCAAGGGCGACAGTGGCGAGGAAAAACTCCCTAAGATAGTGGGGAATAGGAAGAAACCTCGGGAGAACCAAGACTCAAAAGGGAACCCATCCTCCATTGGGCGGCCCGTTAACACACAGATTACACAAAATACAGACAAATACACAAGTCACACACAAATCACACAATCAGACTAAGTAAAGGTAAAAATGAAAGTTCTGGGTTATGATATTGTCACTGTAAATGTCTGTTGATGAACGCCAGGCTTTCATTCCGTGTCGGAGCAGCGATGCTGGTATTGTAGGCTCCGACTGCAATGTTACTCTCCAGGTGAACCTCGGAGAAAAGATACGAGATGTAGTAAATATGTAACAGATTAATCAAAGGCCAAACTAAACAGATGAGTCTTTAATCGAGTTTTAAACATTGAGACTGTGTCTGAGTCCCGAATAGAGGCAGGAAGATTATTCCACAATTGTGGAGCTTTAAAAGAAAAGGCTCTTCCACCTGCTGTGATCTTTTTGATCCTAGGAACAGTTAATAACCCTGCGTCCTGCGAGCGAAGTGAACGCGCTGGGTTATATTGTTCAATAAGTTCACTAAGATAGTCTGGAGCTAAGCCATGCAGCGTTTTATATGTTAATAAAAGTATTTTATAGTCAATACGGAATCTAATTGGCAGCCAGTGTAATGACGATAGTACGGGACTAATGTGATCAAACTTTTTAGTTTTTGTTAAAACTCGTGCTGCTGCGTTCTGAACCAGCTGGAGTTTGTTTATCGATTTACCAGAACATCCAGCTAGGAGACTGTTGCAATAATCTAAACGAGAGGATATGAATGCATGGATTAGTTTTTCTGCATCACTAATATTTAATATGTTTCTAATTTTGGCAATGTTGCGCAAGTGAAAGAACGCTACCCTAGTTATATTATTAATATGTGTATCGAACGAGAAGTATTTGCTGAATACCGTCTTCTTCCTTATCATCTGTGGCCTGGGGGAGGAAGCGCATGTGTCTGAAAGTCTGAACCGTGATCTCTCCCTTTCTGCTCCACACAGAAGGAGTCCTGTTTCCCTGCTCTCCCCCCCTGGGGAAGTGTCAACACCCCCCTCAGTATGAGCAAGAGCACAGGGTTCATGGTGGGTGATCATTGACCCCTCTTGACTGTTGTTGTGCTTGGGGTGCGGGCACGCCCAATCTGCACTCCTCCCACCCAACTGAGGTACCGAACACCCTCCTTTCACCCTATAGGAGCTGGGATGCAACCTACTCCATGCATTCTGCCTCTGTGCTCACCAGCTCTTCCTCCTAAATTCCTTCATGACCCCCCAGTCCCCTTCTTTCAGGTTGTGCTACAGACCTTCCCATGGCTTAGGCAAGGCCTCTTTCACCGACCTGTGAACTAGTGACAAGACAGACGACAGGTTTGCACAATAACTCATCATGTATTTGGCGGCCTGCCAAATTTTTGGGAGTAATTTTGTAAACCATTGCTGCGCAATGCTATTATACATCCCTCCCTTTCACACAAGGTCTTTTCCATTTGTCAATTTAACATACAAAGGAAACATGCTGCAAGGAAGGCATGGTTTGTCATTTGGCCCCATCTAAATACCTCCTCCCTCTGTACTGCTCCCGCCCGCTCTGACAGCTCCGAGGCGTCTGCTGTCGACAGGAGCTCGCTTATCTCTGCTATGGGAAAACATCAGCGTTATCAGCACACAGAGTACATATGGTGTTCAAATATGTTAATATGTCTCTTCACATGGCAAATCACATGGCAAAACAATTCTATTTTGCAAAAATTCAGTAGCAGGTTTAATCACTTTATCTACGTATGCATAGGCAGAGCATTTCTTCATTGCAAAGCATTTAATCATTATCAACACTATCAGCATGTGTTAGCGAAAGCATTTCTTCATTGCAAAGCATGGGAACAGTTTGTGTCTTACCTGACCCTTCCGGATCGTCAATAGTCGACCCACTCGACTGTCAGTCCCCACCTTGACTTTGCCGAACTTGCTTCTCGCTTTTATCCTTCTTCTGCCACTTCGTCTTTTCTTCCATTACCTTTTCCATCGCCTGTCATCATTTGAACCATGGCTAGGTTCAAAAGTTTGGGGTCACCTAGACAATTTTGTGTTTTCCCTGAAATCTCATACTTTTATTTATCAAATGAGTTGCAAAATGAATAGAAATATAGTCCAGACATTGACAAGATAGAAATAATGTTTTTTTTTTTTTTATAATTTTCTACTTTAAACTTTGCTTTCGTCAAAGAATGCTCCCTTAGCAGCAATTACAGCATTGCAGACCTTTGGTATTCTAGCTGTTAATTTGCTGAGGTAATCTGGAGAAATTTCACCCCATGCTTCCAGAAGCCACTCCAAGTTTGATTGGGTTGATGGGCACTTTTTTCGTACCATACAGTCAAGCTGCTCAACAGCTCAATGGGGTTGAGATCTGTTGACTGCGCTGGCCACTCCATTACCGATAAAACACCAACTGCCTGCTTCTTCTCTAAATAGTTTGTGCATAATTTGGAGGTGTGCTTTGGGTCATTGTCCTGTTGCAGGATGAAATTGGCTCCAATCAAGCGCTGTCCACAGGGTATGGCATGGTGTTGCAAAATGGAGTGATAGCCCTCCTTATTCAAAATCCCTTTTACCTTGTACAAATCTCCCACTTTACCAGCACCAAAGCAACCCCAGACCATCACATTACCTCCACCATGTTTGACAGATGGTGTCAGGCACTCGTCCAGCATCTTTTCAGTTGTTCTGCGTCTCACAAATGTTCGTCTGTGTGATCCAAACACCTCAAACTTTGATTCGTCTGTCCATAACACTTTTTTCCAGTCTTACTCTGTCCAATGTCTATGTTCTTTTGCCCATATTAATCTTTTTATTTTATTAGCCAGTCTCAGATATGGCTTTTTCTTTGCCACTCTGCCCTGAAGGCCAGCATCCCGGAGTCGCCTCTTCACTGTAGACATTGACACTGGTGTTTTGCAGGTACTATTTAATAAAGTTGCCAGTTGAGGACCTGTGAGGCATCAATTTCTCAAACTTGAGACTCTAATGTACTTGTCTTCTTGCTCAGTTGTGCAGCGGGGCCTTCCACTTCTCCTTCTACTCTGGTTAGATCCTGTCTGTGCTCTCCTCTGAAGGGAGTAGTACACACCATTGTAGGAAATCTTCAGTTTCTTGGCAATGTCTCGCATGGAATAGCCTTCATTTCTCAGAACAAGAACAGACTGTCAAGTTTCAATTAAAAGTTGTCTTTTTCTGGCCATTTTGTGAGTTTAATCGAACCAACAATTGTAATGCTCCAGATTCTCAACTAGCTTAAAGGAAGGTCAGGGGAACAATACATCAAATTTGATAAAATTTTGGTAGGTTGGATTTTAAATCAACATGATTAAAATCACTACAGTCCTTGATGATTTTGTGGAGATCAGCAGACTCTGATGATTTAGTTTGTTAGTGATCACACTGGCATTGGTCTGAAAGAGGCTGGGTAGTGATGGCTTGTGTGGTTCTTTATTTAATCTAGCTTTAGTCTAGCTGTCAGCCGGACCAACAGCCATGCTCTTGTGTCCAATATTTCCTTCATCTGCTGAAGCCACCAGCCACAGATTGCTCGACACAATCAGTGGTGAAGACCTGCACCTGTCTTCCTTTCTTCTTAAGGAAGTCAGAGGCAGAGTCTCACCGCTGAGTTGTTTGCAGTTGCTGCTGCTGACGTTCAGCCTGTCTCTCTCTAAAGTTCTGTGGTACTTTGGGTGTCTTGCCACCCTGTCTATGAGATTACACATACACCTATACATATATACACCTAAATAACACTACCAGGAATCTGTGTAAGTGTCAATAATCATTAACTAGGTATCCCATAAGTTCCCTTATATAGCGGTGTCACAAGTTTGTTTGCTCGAGTTATTTTTGGGAGGTTTTTTGTTTTGCTTGTAACTCGTGTTAGAGAGCCAGTGTGTGTAGCTCAGCGTGTGTAGCTCTGCTTCTGAACACCTCCACACTTCATGTGTCAAGGCTGGCTCAGATGCCGTTCCCCCAGCTGCCATTAGGGGCAACCGAGTCAGTCCCAGACTCAATCGGTGTAATCAGTAGTGATTCGTCTCAGCTGTTTCTTGGCTTCTTAAGGAAGCTTGTTGCGATGAATCACTGCTGAATCATTTTGGTTTGCCAGTCTCAGCTCTCTCTCTCAGCCAGTCTCTGCTCTCTCTGTGGTTGCGGTACGTTTGAAGGTGTCTTGTCACCTTACTCTCTTCTACATTATTTTTACTTATTCGAGTCCCTATCTCCAGCATTGCTTTCTGACCCATCTCAAGTTTTCCCACTCCTATATTTTTTCCTATCCATTTTGCCTTTATTTTTGGGAAGGGTTTTATTCAGCTGCTGCATTTTTTGCCTGCTGCCAGTTACTTCCCCTTCTCACGCGTTGTATTTTCTGCGTTGTTTTTTGTTTCTCATTATTCAGTGCCCTCACGGTTTTATTTTCTTTTCGTTTTCCATGTTTTGCTTTGATCGTTTAGGGTCGCTGTGCATGTTTCCTTATCGCTAATACATTTGACCAGTGTCAAACGTATTGCTCTTGCGAGCCGGCATTTGAGTCCACCCATTTCTATATTATTTCATGTGGTGTGTACGTTCAGTGCTCAATGTGTTACATCATGTACCACGGATCAAAAAATGTTTGATGCAGATGTTCATTTATCAGTGCAACTTAGACATCCAAAAATCAAGGGAATGACATCTATATATTTAATATATATGGCAGGTTAACTTGTATATATGGCAGGTTAACTTGTACCTAAACCAGAGGTACAAACACGTCATCATGACATGTCCTTTCCTTGAAGATCATGTGGATATTGAAGCTCTGTTTATTCGCCGAGTTCTTCGTCGGGAACGCCTTATAAATTCCCGAATATACTTAGGCCTACTATCATTTACGGATTATTTTTTAATTAACATCGTTTTTCAGCACAATCCATTACTTACATCCATTATTAAGCATCACATTTCAAATATTACACATCAGCCCTCAATTCTCTCCAGATTTTTATACATCGCTCTTAATTGCGATTAATTAATTAATTAATTTATTTTTTATAGTGTAGGAGATGCGGAACCTGTCAGCAAATTAAAGCTACTGTATGTCAGTCTGCCTGAAAAGTATGTCTGGCATTAAAACGGCTAGTGCCCAGTTTTGTTGTGTTTCCTGGGCATTATGGACATCAAAGAGGAATTCTACAGCATCGTAGGTTTGTCTTTAATTCACATGGACAATAAAGAAATTAAGCAAAAGAGAAGCAATATATAACGAACTTCATTCCATTTACATTTTAAGGATTTCCTAGAGTGATTGATGAAACCCACATATGCTACCTATTACAGCACCATTAAAACATGAAGGTGATTACATAAACAGAAAATACATTCAACCTTTATAACCCTTAATGAATAATGTACTTATCTTTAATGGTAACAAAAATAACGTAGCTATTGTAACAGACCGTTCTCCCCATCAAAATCATATGTGATGCTTCCCACCTCATCAGCAAGGTGGCCAGGATCCATGCATGATTCCACACTGTACAACAAATCTGAACAGGGTAGGCCTGCGGTAGTTTTGCTATTTGGTTACATGCTGTGTAATAGTTAAATAATTGACAACCGTAGTTTGATTATAGGACACTATGACGGCCTCCTTCATGGAGACAGAGGGTATCCCTGCCTGCCATATACCTCATGACTCCCTATTCAGATCCTGCACCTGGACCACAGTCCCAATACAATCAGGCTCACAGCAAAACCAGGGCAAGAATTTAAATGACCGTAGGAACCCTCGAGGCCAGGTTCCAGTGCCTGAAGGGGCTCAGAGTTACCCCTGATAAGGTGTGCCACATAATAATGGCATATGTGGTATTACACAACATTGCAACCATCCAGGAAGAGCGACAGCCTACCATCTCAGACATGCCCACAGACGAGGAACCTTACATGCATGTGGGTGACAACAGAGATGGTGGAGTTGTCAGACTCCATCTGCAATCACTGCTTTTCACATTAAATCATGCACCACCACCACCCCAACCCTGTAACCATTTAATATACAATACAGTCAAATTTTTCCTGTAAATAAATATATTTTAGAATATATTTTGAGAATAAGTTATAGTTATGTACAGCCATACCACTTTGTACTACATTCTTAAAATTTTTATCTGATGCCACACCACTCGGATTAGACCTGGAATTAGTAAGTGTTCATTTTCACTCACGCATGAACTCTGTTGGCAATTTTTTGACATGCTGACTGCCTTTCTCTAGCAGCTACCGCAGTATTACATTTATGTTTAATAATATCTAAATATTCTGCATACGCAGTGATTAATACTTCAAGCTACAGTGGTGTGAAATACGATGCTCGGCTGATTTTCGCATTTAAGTCCATGATAAATCTTATTTTCTGCGTTCCATTAAGAATGCCTTTTATAGTTACGTGTGAACGTGCTTCTGTCTGGGTTAACCTACTCAAAGTTGAGCGACCCTGATTACTTTAACTCCGATCAGCCGTTTTGGAACCAAAAACTCTGAGTATGTCAGATCAGAGTAAGACAACTCAGAGTTCAGGGTTAAGTTTAGAGTTTGTTAAACCCACTTTGTGGAATACCCCCGTTTTTTGTTAAAAACTACAAAAAAACACCAAAAACAGCAAAAGCTTGGAGCACAGCCTCAAACTGGTTTAAAACCCATTGAACAACATCAACTAATGCCAACTAGCGGCATGTGATCGAAGCATGAACTGTATTTTGTTTACAAAAGTCACATGAGTCGGGTCGGATTCCGAAGTTTTGTTCGAGCCCTGAGACAAAATTTTCTTTAAATCTTGCGCCGAACTCCAAATATGTCAAGCACTGAGGCGGTCGAGTTCTGGGGTTCTACTGTATGTGAATTTACTTCCTGTTTCCAATACATCAAAAAATATCTGTCCCCAGAAGGACACTTATCACAGAACTAAATGACCTGTTGTTTTACCTCTGTAGTCATGAAATCTTCTGAAAAGCTGGTGTTGGCACTACTTCTGACAGACCACCTCCAGTTTGAATACAGCCAAGGTCCATTGATGAGGCTGTGAGCATGGGTCTGCTCTTCAACCATCAATACCAATAAAGCTTACAATAGATTTAGAAATATTTAGATAGACAGACTATATTTGGACATCAACTCCACTCTCCGTTCCACTCAGGCCTTTAGCATTTGGATGGCAAAAATAACCCGAACACCCAAATATCTTTCACAGAGAATGAAGGATAGAGATGCAAAGGCCAGAGAGGCAATATAGCAATTACCAGGTGTTGTAGAATCTATCATATGCCTATCTTCTTGGTTCTTGCCACTACTGTGTAGTTTATTGCCAACAGATAAAATATAATTATTCTGTAAGAAACATGAGTACACTGATGCACTTCACTAATTACCCAGAGATGGTTTGGAAAAGCCTGCAGGGCACTACCAGCTGTAAAAACACATAATTTTAGACAATATGTAACTGTCAACTAGCTGACAAGCTGAATGCAAGCAACTTTGAAAAGGTCAAAATCACACACCCCTGCAAGATATGTTCTAACACACGTCATATATACAACATGCAGAGTTGGTCTTGTTACTCTGACTACTTCTGAGCCCTTAAGAGACATGTGAACAAGGATGTGTGTCAGCACTGCTCCTGCTCAACTGTTTAGGTTCAGGGTCAGGGTTAAGGCTAGTTGTTAGGTTCAGAAATAGGCTGAGGTGTTAGGGTCAGGGTAGCACTGGACATTAGTGCAGGTGAAGGATTATTGCACATAAAACGTAATATGTGTATCTGGTTACAATATATAAAATATAATTACATATTGGATGGACTCTTCACTCTCACAGTGAAAAGATCTGCAAGTCACCAGCTGGAAACTCCCATCCACATTGTCACGCAGTCTGATACAAGTAATCTGGGCCCTAGAGTGAATGTGTCAATGCTGGTTTTCTGGTTTATCAGAATGGCTCTTAGCAGAGAGGTCTTTATTGAAATAGATTTATATGGATTTAAAAACATCTAACGTTGGAGCTCTTCTAGTATCTTCCGACAGCTGGTTCCATTTAGAAACAGAAAAATATCTAAATGCTGCCTCTCCTTGCTTAGTTCTTTGGCAGGACTAACTGATTAGTTTCTAGTGACCTAAGATTTCTGCCTGGCTCATAGCTCTGCAGCATGTCAGATAGATACACGGGTCCTACACCATTAGGTGATGTATAGACAAGTAGTCAAAGTCAAAGTCAAATTTATTTATATAGCCCTTTTCAAAACACATGTTGTCACAAAGCAGCTTTACAATCGTATGGGTCCAGATCCCTAATGAGCAAGCCAAAGGTAACAGTGGCAAGGGAAAAACTCCCTATGATGGTGGGGAATAGGAAGAAACCTAGGGAGGACCAAGACTCAAAAGGGTCTCAAAAACCCCATCCTCCATTGGGCAGCCCGTTAGCACAAGTCCATGGTGCGCAGGATGGTTCTACAGATAAAGTTAATGTCCTTGTTCCCCGGCTAAGTAGTCACAGTCCCTTCAGTGTAGATGGTGAGCCTAAGATAGGAGCTAGCATCAGCACGTCCTCTTTTGGAAATGGCACATCCAACCCCGGCATCAGTACATCCACCGGCAAGCCAGACAAAATATAGACAATACAGACTGAGCATGTGGACATCAATTTAAACCATCATTGATTTAAATGTACATAGCTCATGTGCCAGTGACTAGCATGTGGCTCTGGCAGGCTAATCTATAGCAGCATAACTAAAGGGAGGGGTTCAGAGGTGACCACATTCATTAGGGCTCACTGAGCCATTGCTTTCCAGTCAAGTCATTGTCACAACAGAGTGATGCCATGACACAGCTGGATGACAGCATCAACATCTCAGATTACCAGAAATCTCAACGTATGGGGACCCCCGAGCCCTACACCTTACAAGGGGAATATTAGCTGAAGGCTTGATTAAATAGGTGAGTCTTAAGTCTAGATTTAAAGATTGGAACTGTGTCAGAATCTCGGATTGGTCCTGGAAGGCTATTCCATAATTGAGGGGCTTTAAATGAGAAAGCTCTGCCTCCGGCTGTAGTTTTACTAATTTTTGGAACTAGGAGAAATCCAGCATTTTAGGAGCGCAAAGGGCGAGATGGGTTGTAGTAAGTTCAATCCGATATTGTGGGGCAAGACCATTTAATGCCTTATAGGTTAACAGAAGAATTTTAAATTCAATTCGATATTTAATTGGAAGCCAGTGTAATGCCACGAGAGTGGGACTAATATGATCGAAATTTCTAGCCTTAGTTATGACTCTAGCTGCAGCATTTTGAACAAGTTGTAGCTTCTTTATGGACTGTTTAGAGCACATATGTCAAAGTCAAGGCCCGCGGGTCAGATCCGGCCCGCAAATTTATCTATATGATATGATTGATTATCTGGATGATATTTAATTACTATTAGAACCGGCCACAGCCGCCCGCTGTTGTTTTGCACACACAAACATTACATTCGTATGGGTCCAGATCCCGGGGGCCAATGTTTTTTGATGTGTGCAAGGACCCGCATGAATTAACAGACTGTATTACTTCATATATAAAGTTTTGTGAAGAGTCGGTAATCGAGACAAAGCAAATCAAAATTTTTCCTAATAATAAGCCTTGGCTAACTTGGCTAGACCTGAAGATATGTCTTAATGCCAGAAAGATGGCTTTCCTCAGGGGTGATACTGAAG
Source organism: Brachyhypopomus gauderio (assembly GCF_052324685.1). Lineage (NCBI taxonomy): Eukaryota > Metazoa > Chordata > Actinopteri > Gymnotiformes > Hypopomidae > Brachyhypopomus > Brachyhypopomus gauderio. The sequence continues at coordinate 2,197,385 of NC_135230.1, read as the reverse complement.
AGGTTAAAAAAACAACAGGAAAGAGCTTAGAATAAGAACACAAAGGGCTAAAATGGCTTTTAAGGATAAGGTCGAGAGTCAGTTTTGTACTGGGAACCCTTGTGCACTAGATTAAGGACTTTTTAATAGACCGTCCACAAAGAGTATGTATAAAGGGATTTTTTTCTGATGAGATTATTTTAAGTACAGGAGCACCTCAAGGATGTGTTTTATCGCCTTTACTCTTTTCTGTGTATACTAATGAGATGAGACTGCAGGAGAATAATCTTAGGTTGATAAAATATGCAGATGATATGCAGACTAGTTGGATAATGATAATTCTGATTATTCTGCTCAGGTCTTAAAGTTAGAACAGTGGTGTAAATCTAGCTTTGTTAATTAATATTGGGAAAACAAAGGAGCTTATTTTACATCACACAAACTCTCTTCCACTACTGATACTGTGTAACCAATCTGTGGAAAGGGTGAAGTGTTTCAGGTATTTGGGAATACAATCGGATCATCAGCTGAGTTTCGCAGATCATGTTGACAGTGTATGTAAGAGAGCCAGTCAGAGATTATATCTAATTAGGAAATTGAAGGAGTTTGGGGTTGAGAGTAAAATCCTCGGAAAGGTATATGCGAGTTTGATAGTGTTCTGGTGTTTAATATCTCAGTCTGGTATGGACATTTGACAGTACTAAATAAGAGTAAATTGACCAGAATGATCAAGATGGCAGGGAAAATAATTGGCCAGCAACAAGTCACTAGACGTCCTTTATAGAAGAGCCTTGTCTAGGAAAGTGATAGCAATAATTAGGGACCTGACACATCCTCTTCATACTGCGTTTGAGGTGCTCCCTTCAGGCCGGCGCTATAGAGTGCCTCTGGTGGAAAAAAAGATCTATAAAGAAGCTTTTGTTCCTAACGCTATCAAATATATTAACAAATCACACTAATCTGTTTCAAGGTCTGTGTATGCTTTATGTATTTATGATTATTGTTATGTTGTTGTTGTTGTTGTTATTGTTATTATTTTGGTTGTGGTGTGCTGTGTTGTGTCTCGAATTTTGTAACTTCGCGTGCGCCGCGCCTCATCGCAATGAACAAAGTCATGTTTGCAGGGTTCATACACCTTTACAAGGTGGAATTCAAGCACTTGTATGTCACATTCAAGGTCCATTTCAATATTTCCCAGCATGTTAAACTTAATTAAGTTAAATATTTATACATATATTCGAAATGATTCGAAATAATTCACTTTTTATTCACATTATTTAATGGTTGTTTATTTTCAAAACGCCCGATCTTAACGTCTTCACATTCTCTCATGTTTCGTCCTGGAATTACAAGAAGCTCGTATTTGTTAACGTAATACAAGAGAACTGTTCAGTCAGACAGCTATTTGTTGTGAAATGAAGTAGTTACAATTTCAAGCATTTTCATGTACTTTAGCCTAAATTCCAGCACTTTTCAAACCTTTATTACTGTAACGCTGCTAGCGGAGCGAGAGGACGGACACAAGTGCTGAGATGAGCGAGATTTAATGAAGGGAATACCAAAATCAGGGTCGAGAAGAAATGCATGGGTCAAGTCCGATAGAGAGTCAGAACAAGAAACACTGAGCGACATACTGAACACTATGAACAGAAACACGGGAAACGCAGAACGACTGAAACAACAGAATACACAGGGCAACTGGGCAGCAAACGGGGAGTACTCACGAGACAGGATAAACAACGCACGAAGCACAAGGCACAACCAATAGATACACAAAACCACAGATAACTAGACTGGGGAAGTGCTGGGATTTATATACAATGAAACTAAACTAGGGACAGGTGACGGCAATGACACGGGGGCGTGGTAACAAACAAGGAATCACGGAGACAAATGAGCGGGGTGGGATAAACAGGCACGGAACACAGACACAAGGGAAACCGGAGTGACAGCTAAGGGAGGGGGCGAGGCCATACGTGACAATTACTTTATTCATTTAATTTACAGGACATGTTTTCTTTGAAGGAAGTATGTTTTTATCTGTTTGCTTGTTGAAAAATGTTTTCACTTGAAATTACTGACAGATCCATAAGAAAATATTGCTTTATTCATTTAAGCATTAAATAATATACACTGTGTTAGGTCTTGGTTCAATAGGCTATGTGCAATCATTTCAATATGTTTTAATAAACATTGAACCAGTCCGACCCTCGGCTTGTAGCAAATTTGTTTTTTGGCCCACTGTGTATTTGACTTTGACATCCCTGGTTTAGAGCATTTAATTAGAAGACTATTATGAAAGTAAGTGTCTCAGCTTGGCGATATTACGTAAATGGAAAAAGGCAGCCTTAGTGACATTGCACATATGTGTGTCAAATGAAAGAGCCGAATCAATAGTAACACCTAAGCTTTTTGCAGTAGATTTAGGTGTTCCTGAAAAACCATCTAGGGTAAGGGGGATATCAGCCCAATTGCTTCTAGCAGCTTTAGGCCCAAGAATCAGCACCTCAGTCTTATCGGAATTTAGTTGAAGACAATTAGACGCCATCCAGTTTTTTGCGTCCTGGACGCAGTTCTCAATCTTGAGAGTAGTAGTGATATAATCTGGATTGAAAGATATATAGTGGAAGATGAGTATCATCTGCATAGCAATGGAAGCTAATACCATGCCTACGAATGATGGTGCCCAGTGGTAGCATATATAATCAGAATAACATGGGGCCCAGTACAGATCCTTGTGGGACACCATATTTTACCTTAGAATGCTCTGAGCATTCGTTATTTACTAGTACAAATTGGTAACGATCTGTCAAGTAAGACCTGAACCAGGAGACTGCTTGACCTCTTATGCCAATGAGTGTCTCCAGCCTATTAAGTAGGATATTATGATCAATGTAGTAATGTAGTAGTAACACCTTGAAGTCTATCCTGTATTGTACTGGTAGTCAGTGTAAGAACTTAAGAATGGTGGTGATGTGATCACTTCTTTTGCTCCTAGTGACTCTAGCAGCTGCATTTTGAATCAGCTGTAACTGTTTGTCTTTTTGGGAGTCCAGTTAGGAGGTCATTACAGTAAACAACCTGCTAGAGACAAAAGCATGAATGAGTTTCTCAAGATCTGCTTTTGTCAAGAGATCTCTGATCTTTTTAATATTCTTACAGATGATAAAATGCTGACTTAGTTACTGATTTCATATGACTGCTGAGATCAGAATCTATTAATATGCCAAGGTTATGAACTAGTTCTTTAGAGTGTAGAGTTTTAGAGTCTAAGTAGGCAGCTAGTCTGTGCCATTCATTGCTATTACCAAATATAATGATTTCTTATCTTTGTTCAACTGTTAGTGATGTGTTCAAGGCACTTACAGAGAGTTACAGGGACTGTAGCTGTCTGATGAAAGTGCTAAGTAGCTCTGAGTGTCATCTGCGTAGCTATGGTACGACAGCGCAGAGTCAAGTATGAATAAAATCATTAATTAAGGACCATTTAAGGACCATTAGTCTGTCTCAAGTGACCTGATACAGGGACGCTCCATCATAATCATACAGGGACGCTCCATCATAATCATACAGGGACGCTCCATCATAATCAAACAGGGACGCTCCATCATAATCAAACAGGGACGCTCCATCATAATCATACAGGGACACTATCATAATCATACAGGGATGCTCCAACATAATCATAAAGGGACGCTCCATCATAATCATACAGAGACACTATCATAATCATACAGGGACACTATGAATGAATGAATCTTTCAACTTGTATAGCGCCTTTCTAGGAACCCAAGGTCGCTTTACAATTTAAATACAACTCTTACACAACCAGTCACACACCGGCGAGAAGCGGCAGCCAATTGCACACAGCGTACTCTCTACCGGGACCCACAGCCCCCTGGGGGACTGAATGGGGTGCAGGAAGGGGAGAGAGGACAGACCCTAGTGGCAGAGCACCATCCGGGCATACACAGATAACTGTTTTTTTATTGGACATGAAGAGACACAGACACACACTCAGGGAGAATTTGTCAGGGAATCAGGGAATGCCAATTTACCTAACCTCCATGTTTTTGGACTGTGGGAGGAAACCGGAGACCCCGGAGGAAACCCACACAGACACGGGGAGAACATGGAAACTCCACTCAGATAGGGACTTGAACCCAAGACCCCAGTGCTGAGAGGCAAACGTGCTAACCACCAAGCCACTGTGTTGCCCATCATAATCATACAGAGACGCTCCATCATAATCATACAGGGACGCTCTATCATAATCATACAGGGACGCTCTATCATAGGGTGGTATGGTAAAACTGCTTTACTCACTCTTCTGAGGGTTCTGGTCACTCTTATTAGTACACCATCATTTAATCATAGCCTCATTCTTCTCAGTAAACACACTTTCATGGCTTTTGACATATTATAATAATATGGTTTGAAGTTAAAAGATGTTAAAGAAGTTAAAAGAAATTAAAATTACATGTACATTAAATAAGTTTAAATTAAAAAAAGAAGTGATGTGAGATATGAAACATGAGATGTGAAAAGCATTACTGCCTGGAGCACATTACCCAGTCAGGATCTAATTCCTACTGCTCACACACACCTCCCTGGAAATAATATTAAGGTGGGAGGCAGTAGCAAACTACACAGTAGCTGTTATGACATGATTGGCTTGTTAAAATAAGAGCTTGAAAATGTTTACGTGTTTGTTGGCTTTTGTCAGTGTCCTGTAACCTTCCAAACAGTATCCTTCAGTAAATTGTCAGATGGCAGAAGACTTCAAACATATATTCTCATAACTCAGATTACTGCAGACAGGTCTTACTGGATACACAGAATTCTATCATGAATTCCAATCTTTGTCAATATTGTCACTTAGCAATGTGAAAGACATTCCTTAATAACTTTCGTTCTTGTCAGAACTATGAGACTTCTACCTAATTGACCTTTACCTGATATGCATGCACACAAAACAAACACACACATTTATGCTTTGGCTAGTAAAATACACATTTAACAGCCTACGGCGAAATACGGGCGGTAAAAAACAAAACCTCTACCCTACCTATCAAATCTCTAATCCTAACCAAACATATAATGGTGATTATGTAACACAATCCTTTCCCTGAGAAAAGAATTGTGGGGTGTTGATAATAACTAACTAAAATGCAAAGCCACAAAAGTACTGAACTGAGACCTCTGTAAAAACAGTATGGGAAACAAGACCAAAAGAAAACATACTGAACAATAGCAAAAACAAAAAATAAAAATAGACTGAGAAAACTCAACATGTCAAATACCAACAGGAAAACTAAAAAGGCCACACTGTAAGCCCGGACAAGTTGAGTTTACTTAAAAATATGAGTAAACCGGTTGCCTTAAAAATTTAAGTAATGTACAATGAAAACATAAGTTGGTATTACTTAAAACATAAAGTTGTTTTGCATAAAGGGATAAGTTGAGTTTACTAAAAAAATTTAAGTAATGTGCAATGAAAATGTAAATCAGTATTACTTAAAAGTTAGTTTGCATCAGGTCTGGGAATCGAACCCACGACCCTCCGGCCACAAGACCAATTCCCAAACCACCAGGCCATGACTGACTACTTTGTATTTTGAGTTCAAGAAATTAAATATTGATTTATATTTTATTTTCTTTTTTACTTTGATTACAAATATTTAGTGAAAAAGAAAGACAAAATACTTTGTCTTATTTCTGTTCAGTAGTATTTACTTAAATTTTCTTTACATTACAGTAATTTACATTAACTACTACTTAGACACTGAGAAAATGACTTCTCTAAACTACTACTGGTACTAAAGACATTCTGACTAGTAAGTAAAAGAGAACATGAATTGTAGGCCATAATGTGGACACCACAAACAGCACACAAGAGCAAAAACAAACACAGAAACATGTAGTTTTACACTACAAGCTGATTTTTTAAAGTCTGAAATTTGGGTGGCAGTTCACAACTACCAATTTTGAGCATTACTTGCTGCATGAAGCAGAAAGTGTTGTTCATGCCCTTAGGGTAGACCAGGTGAAGGGCATAGATGAGGCCGAAAAGAAGACAGATGGCCTGGGGTAGATTGGCCAAGTTGTCCATCACTATCAGGAAGAGGAGCAAAAGTAAAGGACTTGAAAAACAAGGCAAGAGACAAGAGAGCTGGAGAGAGACAAGGGCGAGCAAACATGTAATAAGAGAAGGGCTGACTTGCGAGAATTCATGTGGTGGCATCAGACAACTCAGCAGTGAGACATGTCTCTGTTGGGAACTGACTCACGAACCCCCTCCTGTGGCAGCAGGTGGGGTAGCCCTGGAGCCAGCCCTGACAGATGCCTGTCCCATTTCCTAGTTCACCTATACAAAAAACAAACAAATGAAACAGGAGGTGCGTGTCACAAACACTCAGTGAAGGTCAGACAGCCACCTTACACTGTTGTTACATGTAACGCATAACATACACAGACTTTAAGATTCCTACACGCACACTATAGTTTTCCCCAATGTTACTTTATGCAGGTATCTGCCAAATGCCAGTCAAGTGTCTCTCTTCCACGAACACCTTTATCCACGAACGCCCACCTTCTAAAGGGCCCCATTGGTGGACAAGTGAAGTCATGTCAAAACCCAATTGGTGATGGTTAGTGGCAACAAGTCCACCTAACAATGGCAGGAAGAACAAACCCAAACGTGCTATATATGCAAATACCCCCCCCCAAAAAAAAACAAACAAAAAAACAAATAAAACATCACTTGTCCACCTTCCAACAGCACTATACCATCTCTGCCACATGGGACAGTGCGTCAGCAATGATGTTATCTGTCCCTTTTTTATGTCGTATCTCCAAATGATAGTCTTGAATCAACAGAGGCCACCGCATCAGCTGTTGTTTTTGATTGTACATCCTGGAAAAAAAGGGATTACGGTCAGTGTACATGATGACAGGATAAAGAAAAGACTCGATGTAGACACTAAAATGTTGCACAGCCAATAACAATATCAACTTCTCCAGTTGACTTTGTCTCAGGCAACAAAGTCAACTGGAAGGCAACTGCATCAGAAGCAACAATCTCCGAAGCATCTCAGGAATGGTAAAAGTTAATTCTATTAACATGTGTCATGGAAATTTCCTGAAAATAGATGAGGACTCAGACATGGTTAAAAGAGAGTTTTATTACATAAGTAAAATAATCACGAGAGTCTCGTCTAGCACAAGAGCTCTGAGGAGAGAGGGCAGCCCAATCTCCTTTATACCATGCACGCAGGCGGGTCAATATTATGACTATCCTCAAAACATGTCCCAATGCACAGTAGATAGTTTTCATCTCACATGTGTATTCCCCCATATATATTCCTGTTTTTAGCTGAACACAGAAAGAGCTGATTGTCAACAGAAGGATGACAGACATAACATAGTACTTTCTGTCTCTACACATTCTCCTGACGCCAGTTACACACAAACAAGGACATGATTACAAATGAATCACTGAACCGAATCACTGATCAAGCTCAATCACAATTCTTCTGCTAGTCAGGAGGACATGTACTAAATCATAATGTTCTTTTGTGATCTTAAATGACATTAGCAAATTTCCCTGACACATGGCCAACGCGAGATGTCTTCCTCCAGTCAGGGGTACAAATTACATAATTAGTGACATTAAACCAGTCTTGCATTTACATTTACATTTACATTTATGGCATTTGGCAGACGCCCTTATCCAGAGCGACTTACATTTTTATCTCATTTTTTATACAAGTGAGCAATTGAGGGTTAAGGGCCTTGCTCAGGCGCACCTCAGTCATGGCCTCAGGTCTGGGGATCGAACCTGCGACCCTCCGGTCACAAGACCAGTTCCCTAACCGCTAGGCCATGACTGCCCGATTCTTGCACCACATAGTGACCAGAAAACCATGCATACAAAGACAATCCTGGAACACAGGAAACACTTTAAAATCCGATCATACGTTTTTGTAACCCCAAAATATCCAGACCACTGATAATCATGAGCCAGAGTTAGTACACTGTAGGTGTAACAATTTTGTGAACAGCCTGCGAATCGGAATTTCCATTTAAGGTCCATTAACACATCAACAACCCGTCATCAAATTAATAGCTTATCGATGAGATGGAACCCTCACTCACTTTAGCAAAATACTTAGCTAAAGACGCCCGTCATGCCTTGATGAGGTTGTGACAAGTAAGACAAACACCAACTTACTGTACAGGAGCATGATGTCAGACGGGTGCTCCTCACAGTGAATTCGAATAAAGCTACTGGCCCAGACGGAGTACCTTGCAAGATGCTTAAAAGCATGTTCCCCCCAGCTCACCTCCATCTTCACCATCATCTTCAACCTCTCCCTGGCCGAGTCATACCACCTGCCACATACCACAGTCCCCTATCTCCAGCCTAAATGACTATCGTCCTGTGGCCCTCACACTGGTAATCATGAAGTGACAGAGGTTTTGCAGCACCTAAAGGTCTATCTCCCCTTAGATTTCGACAATCACCAGTCTGCCTAAGGCACACACAGATCTACAGAGGATGCTATCTCTGTAGCTCTACACACGGAACTGAGCCACCCGGAACAGCAGCAGAGCTGTCAGGATGTCAGGATGCTCTTCGTGGACGACAGTTCTGCCTTTAACACAATCATCCCGGACATACTCCTCACCAAACTGGACTCTACTTGCATCCCCCTCTCACCAACCCACACCAGACAGTGAGTGATTCTCTTGATTTGATTTAAATTTGTGTGTAACTTATGTTACTGGTGGGATACAAACATGGTCTGTTTCAGGACGGAAGTGGATCCAGATTCCAGACCGGGATTTGTTTACTCCTCTCTCCTAATTGGGATGCTGCTCCGCCCTAACAGGACGGCCAACGGGATATAAGGACGGCAGACCGGAGGAGAAGGAGCTACTACAGGCCAGCAGCTGTAGTGGTAGCGTGGGGGCACGAACGATAGACTGTGCAGACTTTGTGTTGCTTTGGCCTGACTAGTTGGCGTGGCTGTTTAGTAAGCGTGTACTCATATGTGACACTACATGTTGTGTTGGTGTTCTGTGTTTCTTTTTCCTCCCTCCCCTCTGGTTAGTAGGAAGTGGCTGCCATGTTGTTTTGGGTTGGTTGTATCTGTTTGTTAATAGGGAGAGAGGGACTTTTGTGGTTTCTTTTCAGGGTTAGGTGTAGATGTATTTCTTGTCTAGTGTGGGGTTTTGTTTATTATGTTGGCTTATGTCACTTCTGAAACAATACCAGAATTGTTTAGTGTGTATAAGTATTTCTTTCTTTCTATGTTTATAGATATATTGATGACTAAAAGTCTATATTTAAATATACATGTATATAATACATCCACTCTAAACGTAGAACACGTGTGTTGTCTTAATTCAGTATAATAATACAGTGGTACCTCGAGATACGAGTTTAATCCGTTCCAGACCCGTGCTCGTATCTCGAACTGCTCGGTTCTGGAAGCAATTTAACAATGTAAAGTATTGTAATTGGTTCCGGTCCTTAAAAAAGTCACAAAACTAGCATAAACGTTCCACTACTAGAGCCTTTCTTTGGAGCCATAATGCAAAAAATAACACGTATGTAGTATTGAAATACTGTACTGTATACACCGTACGTACTGTTACTTGTTGCAAAGCACACGTGCGAACGGCTGTGATGACCGGGTACAGGAGTCGCCCTTACCAACACCTCAAGAATAAAAAAAACGCTATTGGCTGCTAGAACGCGCTAAATGACGTCATCTCCGCACATACAGGTATGTTTGTGTTTTTGAACCTAAGGTTGTGGGGGAGGGAGAGAAAGAAAAGCGTTTGAGTGTGTCTTTGAGCTGATTAATGATTTCTTTTTTTCCATATAGTACTGTACTGCCACCTAGTGGTTCATGCTCATATCTCGAGCGTGCACTCGGGTGTCGAACAGAAATTTTGCTCGTCTCGGTGCTCGTATCTTGGATAGCTCGTATATAGAGCAGCTCGTATCTTGAGGTACCACTGTAAGTGTTTTTCTCCTTGGACGCTGTGGTGGCCTATAGCCTAGAATGGGTCATAACAAACTTCCTAAAAAAACAAAACACAATGCTAAATCAAAATGTTACTTTTATTGAGGAAAATTAAATAACGTGACAATTGGCGTAAACATTTTAATTTAAAATAATTACAACAATTAGATAACTAACAATTAAATAAATTAGATCCACCCCAGTATTTATCATCAGTATATCATAGCAGGACTACTGTGTTCTAACATTAAGAAACTTCATGGTCTCCAGAAAATGCAGTGTACAAAGATTATTAGTGCATTTAATAATTGTAAACATCTAAAATTAATATATCTATGCCTTTGATAATCTGCTATTAAAGTGCAATTAATACTAATTATAATAACATGTCAGACATATGGCTAACTAAGACCTAACCCTAACCCAACCCTAAGGTTGTGACAGGTTACAGGTACATGGTACAGGTTACAGGTACATGAATATTTTAGCATTGGGGTTATATGGTGTTAGATTTTGGTATCAGCAGCATTTATAGTGACTGGTGTGTATTTATAGTGTTTGATGGTTAATGCACTGTGTGCAGAGTAACCGTCAGGAGTCCCACAAACAGAGAGAGACGCCACAGTCCTGCTTCACCATGAACTGTTGCACATCCTGGAAAACACAGATCATAAAACTATGTGAACTCTGGGACAAGCAGTTCACTAGTGGTGTCATGCATACAGGGTCTGGGAACTCCATTACCCACAAGTCCACTGACTCCTCTAGTGGCAAAACACTTTAGTTATTTTGTTTATGATTTGATGTTTCTCTATCATTTTACCATCTCTACCATGTTTAAATGCAAAGTTCTTTGTAAATAAAATGTATTATTATTATTATTATTATTAGTATTATTATTATTGACACTGTAGAGAATAGCACACATAAAACAATAAGAAATATTAAACTTGCAACTTTCTACTTTTTGACGAACTTTGTTCTTACCAGCTGTGGTATTGGCAGTATAGTTAGTGAAGGTGGTGAGAACACTGGTTTTAGTGATAGTAGTTGTAGTGTTCATGCTGATTTTGTTGACAGTAGGAGTGGTGTTTGCAGTGCTGGGGTTTTGTATCCCAATCAGTCCTATTCTGAGAGTGTCCAGCTGAAACTGGTACTGCAGAAGTCTCCATGATTGGACCACTGTGTTGTTCTCAAACAGCTTCAGAACAGGTAAATTATTCCTAAACAGATTGAGCATTGTACTCACATTCAGGGCCTGACACACACACACACACACACACACACACACACACACACACACACACACACACACACACACACACACACACAAATAAATAAAGACAGCGTTAAAGGCATTTATTCTGAGTGAACTTAATCACTAATTAATATGTTGTGTTGTTATATCATACCATGATCACATTAGGGTCCAGGTTAATGAATGTGGTTATATCCATGCTGATGTTCTGAGCAGCAAGAGTTATTATATCTGACAGAGGAGCTCCCCCTACAGACAGACACGCAGACATGCAGGGCTGAATTCATTTTGGAATTGATTATAATATTGAGTTGTGAGAGTATTAATAAGGGAAATATGAGGCAAATGTTTCTGAGCTGGGAAAAGACTAGGGAAGAACTCTTCTAGGACTCGGTTGTGTGTGTGTGTGTGTGTGTGTGTGTGTGTGTGTGTGTGTGTGTGTGTGTGTGCTTTTTACCTAGAAATGGACAGATGAGTTGGTAATATTTTGGTATATTGCTGGTTTCGTTAATAAATGAGAGGACAGCGATATTGTACAAAGTGTTTTTCTGAGGAGATGAGCACGAGGACAAATCAACTGGATTTGCAAACCTGCAGATACAAAAGACAGAAATACTGAGACTGCATCTTTAATTTAAACATCTGTGGTGATCCTACATCATTTGTTCATATGTCATCCTGTATCATTTAGGTATTAAACAAACACCATGGAACTCTGAGAAAATAAACCCCATCCATCCATCCATCCATCCATCCATCCATCCATCATAGAATAAAAAAAATGACAAGACAAAATAATGAATGTGTGTGCAGTCAGTGATGATTTGTGTGTCCAACGTCTAATGGTAGGTACACGTAGAGAGATACATAAAGAGAGGCTGTCGAGCTCCACACCACAGGTACTATCACCACACGTGTTATCACCACAGGTATTATCACCACAGGTACTATCACCACACGTGTAATCACCACAGGTACTATCACCACAGGTATTATCACCACAGGTATTATCACCACAGGTACTATCACCACAGGTACTATGACCACAGATATTTTCACCACAGGTATTATGACGACAGATACTATGACCACAGGTATTATCACCACAGGT